>NC_043709.1:44932519-45030172 GCF_006229205.1 Suricata suricatta | reverse complement strand
AAAAATGAGCTTTAAATTTAAAAAAGATGTCTAAAGAAAATTATAAAACTTGTTTAACTCACAAAATAATGAAAAGATTTATTTTAAAATTTTCTTTGTATGCGTTATAGGTAGACCGATCCAGTATTGGGCTAGCCCCTAAAGTCATATGAAACATGTCTTCATAGCTCATTCCTGTCTGCATCTCTGAGACTCTTCATTTAACATTATTTGCGGTTAAATTAAAGGGCTATATCTGCAACCTTTGTGAAGATGAGGCCTAGGGTAATGACCTTCCCGCCCCCTCTGTGATGTACCCTGGGGGTCAGAGAATTGGTGATAACAAATTTAGCCGGGAGAAGTGGATGATACAGGAGCAAAAATGCACAGAACAGCAGTATGCACTCTAGAAACCACAAGGAGTTTGAGACCGCAAAGCATACGTTGCAAGGAAGTTGCTACCTCTAAAGCCAGGGAGGAAGGCACAGGGCAAGTCATGGAAAGCCGTCTAGAGTCCCTGAGGAGCCTGGACTGCCTGTCATGGATGGTGGGGAGTCGCTGGTCAATGTCAGATGAACCATGGTCATGGAGTTTAGGTAAATCACTTTGGAGGCACTGTGGAGGGAGGACTGGACCCAGACACAAGCACAGAGACCACACGGAGCACTTTTGGCCTTGGCTGAGATGGGCCCTGAACTCCGGCAGGTCAGTGATGTAGAGAAGGGCTGGCTGTCTAGGTTAAGAGACATGAGAACACTTAGAGGGACTGCTGACCTCCTGTCCAGGAGTGCAGGTCAAAAAGACAGCTGGTCCAGGGCGTCTGGGGGGCTCAGTCGGTTAAGCATCTGACTTCGGCTAAGGTCATGATCTCACGGTTCATGGGTTCAAGCCCCACATCGGGCTCTGTGCTGATAGCTCAGAGCCTGGAGCCTGCTTCGGATTCTGTGTCTCCCCCTCTCAGAAATAAATAAACATTAAAAAAAAAACTTAAAAAAAAAAGAAAAGACAACTCGTCCTTCAGACCTAATAAAGTCACATAGCTTTTACATGAATCTAGACGCTATTACTCTACCTCCAATCCGTGGTGCCCTACTGCCCAGCAAAGTGTATGCAGAGCCTTGGGTGCCGAGGCCCTGGGAAGCTGCTGGCGGAGACTGATCCAGGGAAATCCCAGTGGATCCAGGAAGCCTGCTGCCCCCCCACCCCCCACCAGTGCATCGGTGCAGCCTTTACCCAAATGGAAGTGATGAATGAGCATTTTATCACACCTCTCGCTCCTGGCTGGGTTTGGGGGATGTGGTGGCAGCGGCACTTCTGAGGTCCTGGCCTCCCTGCCCTTCCTTCTGTCTCACTCTTCAGGGCCTGGGTAATGCTTGCCTTCTTCGTCTTGCTGGCTCCGAACAGTGTTCCTGTTTCCTCTCCTTTCCACAGATGGCTCAGCAGTCATTGTGACCTGACCTTTGTAGCCGCTAGCTGTTGGCATCCCTGTGAGTTGAGAGCTGCCTTTTCGTACCGGGTCTTCTGCCTTATTTGTGGGTTCCCTTCTGTGGTTACTTCTCTCTCTTTATGGCTCTCATTCTGAGTCGACATGCCGGTTCTGCATGGGACAGTTATTGGCACTTTGAGCTAAGAATGTCCTGGAATCTGGAGAACTGTTTAGCAGCATGTTCTGAGGCCAGAGAGGGAACAGAAGGGTTTGAATTTCGAATAGGTGTCTGCACTATCACATTTAATCTAAGGTGCTGGGAGAGGCATCAGTGTCAGGGCTAATGGACTAAGGGGGCTTTTAGCAAGAGTCAATGGGGTAAGGCTAGAGGGAAGCAATTTATAGCGTATATGTGAGTCTGCAAAACTGAATTGGAAGTTGGAGGCCCCAAAATAAATTTATATAAGCTATGGGGCGTAATCAACCTTTTCTCTAACCCCCGATCCAGGAGAAAGTGGTTTAGAGTGCAGGCTGCAGAATTTACTCTGTCCATGTTCAAAATAAGGCTCTGACATTTGCTAGCTCTGTGACCGAAGGCAAGATACTTTCCCCGTGCCTCAGTTTCTTCATGTGTGGAATGGGAAAAATTGTGGTCTGTCCCTTATTTAGTTTTGAGGTGATTGAGATAATGCAGGTAAGGTAGTTCAGGTTACTACTTGGCACATAATAATAATAAAAGACGCTAACATTTGTTAAGTGTTTATTATGTGTTAAGGCTTAAAAATATTACCTATTACTATTCCTCTTTGTCACACAGGGTTTGATAGAGTTTCTTCGCAAAGAGCTAGATTTGATTGATGAGAAACTGCAAAACAGAGAGGCTGCCCAAACTTCATGCAGAACAGTGCGCACCTGCATAGCCCAGGGACTTGTTCAAACACGTGTCTGCCCCACCCCGAGAGTTTCAGATTTAATAAGCCTGGGGGATATGAGTCTGAGAGGTTGCATTTCTAACAAGGTCTCGGGCGATGCTGTTGCAGCTGGTCTGGGTACCAAACTTGGGGATGAGAGATCACATTTTGAAGTCAGAAGGATTCAAACTGGAAACAGCTTTGGCACTGTGTGGCCTTGAGCAAATTGCCTTGTCTCTGTAAACTTCAGATTCCTTGTCTCCAATATAAGTCTAGCAGCTAGGGTGTACAAAGAGTTAAATTAGATATAAATTATATATGTGTGTAGTGTTTAGCATAGAGTTACTGCATAATATGCACTAGCTATTGTTTCTGTGCTTCTGCTTAATTTTTTTAATTTTTGATTGTTTTTTATTTATTTTTGAGAGACAGAGAGAGATGGTGCTAGCAGGGGAGGGTCAGAGAGAGAGGGAGACACAGAATCTGAGGCAGGCTCCAGGCTCTGAGCTAGCTGTCAGCACAAAGCCCGATTCAGGGCTTGAACCCATGAACCGTGAGATCATGACCCAAGCCAAAGCCGGACGCTTAACCGACTGAGCCACCCAGGCGCCCTGCTTCTGCTTAATGTTGAGCAGTGTTTTGGTCTTCTCTGTGCCTCTACTTCCTTATCTCTGAAGTGGGAACATTGACCAATCTACAGTATATGGCAGGTGAAGGCATTCAGTAAGATAATAGCATTAATGTCACAACTTTGAGTGACCATCCCAGAGATTAAACATGTTGTCCCTTCTACTGCACTTTATTTTATCTTAAATGTTTTTATTTTTATTTTTTAAATTTTATTAAATCCGTTAGTTAACATATAATATAATAATGGTTTCAAGAGTAGAATTTAGTGATTCATCACTAACTTATAACATCCAGTGCTCATCCCAACAAGTGCCGTCCTTAATGCCCATCGGCCCTCCCTCCAGCAACCGTCAGTTTCTTTTCTGTATTTAAGAATCTCTTATGGTTTGCCTCCCTCTGTTTTTATCCTATTTTTCCTTCCCTTCCCATGTTTATCTGTTTTGTTTCTTAAGTTCCACATTTGAGTGAAATCATAGGATATTTATCTTTCTCTGACTGACTTATTTCACTTAGCGTAATACATTGTAGTTCCAACAACGGTGTTGCAAATAGCAAGATTTCTTTTTTTTTTTTTAATGTTTATTTTTGAGAGAGAGAGAGAGAGAGAGAGAAAGACAGAGCATGGGCAGGGAAGGGACAGAGAGAGAGAGAGAGAGGGAGACACAGAATCTAAAGCCCAACATGGGACTCGAACCCACAAGCTGTATGAGATCATGACCTGAACCGAAGTTGGACACTTAACCAACCGGGCCACCCAGGCGACCCAAGATTTCATTCTTTTTGATCACCAAGTAATACCACATCTTCTTTATCCATTCATCAGTCGATGGACATTTGGGCTCTTTCCATAATTTAGCTATTGTTGATAGTGCTATTGTAAACATTGGGGTGCATGTGCCCCTTTGAATCAACATTCCTGTACCCTTTGGATAAATACCTAACTGTGCAATTGCTGGATTGTAGGGTAGCTCTATTTTCAATACTTTGAGGAACCTCCATACTGTTTTCCAGAGTGGTTGCACCAGTGCATTCCCACCAGCAGTGCAAAAACGTTGCCCTTTCCCTGCATCTTCACCAACATCTGTTGTTGTCTGAGTTGTTAACTTTAGCCATTCTGACAGGTGTGAGGTGGCATCTCATTGTGGTTTTGATTTGTATTTCTCTGATGACAAGTGATGTTGAGCATCTTTTCATATATCTCTTGGTCATCTGGATGCCTTCTTTGGAAAAGTGTTTATTCATGTCCTCTGCCCATTTCTTCACTGGATTATTTGTTTTTAGGTGATGAGTGTGATAAGTTCTTTATAGATTTTGGTTACTAACCCCTTATTCAATATGTCATTTGCAAATATCTTTTCTTTCTCTGTCAGTTGCTTTTTAGCTTTGTTGTGTTGCACTTTAAACAGTACTTGAAATGTCTTCCTCTTAGGTTAAATTAGAAAATCCTCTGCCATTACAGCAAGTAAAGGACTCCCCAAATCTCTTCCAGATCCTCTCACCTTTCGTTTTGTTTCTTGTTGCCTTTTGTCCACAGTCTTCCACCAAAGCAGATCACTCATTTTATTTCTCTTCTGTTCTGTTTTGCCTTTATTTATTGTTAATGTGTTATTCTTTGCAGGTGGACAGTTCTTTCCTCCTCTAAACATCTGACATGACTGGGGAAGGAACATCTGCTTGGGCGAAGACTGGCCCAGGGGTCACTGGAAAGTTCTTTAGGAATAAAATATGGCTTAAAATTTTAATTTATATGTCTTACAAATGGTATTGTTTGGTCAGGTTAGATTTGGGAATGTTCCCTGGTTTCTGAACTTTTCTCTACTTTTAACGCCTTTTGCTTTTGTAGCTGTATTGTATTGTATTGTATTGTTCTGTTATTGATGTTTCTTATTTTAGCTCTTTGGCAAGCCTTAGGACACAGAAACTTCTTGGCCACCGATGGCTTGCAGCAGGGTAGCAGAGACAGGAAACATATTTCATTGCTAGCTCTTTCTTAAAGACTAAAATGCCACATTTCTTCCTGGCGTCAAGAACTCCAAGAGCAAAGTGAAAAGTAGTTTAATATTAAGATAATTTACATAAAGGTTCTTGCATCATTGTAGCAAACCTCTGAAAAAAGGGAGGGAAAGCCTTACTCAGATCAACAAATTCCTAATATAATAGTACAAGTTTCCTTTGGGGATACTGGGGTGGGGAGATGGTGATCACAGCCTTTGGGATTGGTAACCTCCATTAGTAAAAAGGTGTCATACAGAACTAGCCCTATATGGTTTTCTCTTACTCAAACTTGGATTTTGCTGTTTTTTTTTTTTTTTATCCTTCTGTTATGAAAGCATCTTTTACGGACACCATCGAAACCTTGCCAATTCTTCCAAAAGTTAGCCTTTGTATCTCTTCTGGTTTCAGGTGGTTTGAATTAGTTTCAATAATGGTTTATAATAGTATTATGTTGGAAAATCTTGTCTTCTCTTTTTCTATGTACTAGCTCAGCTCTAAGCTTGTGATGGCTTTGCCGAAGCATGACTCTAAAACAGTCTGCTTGTTTTAACAAATGGATGTCTTCAGATATACGAGATATAAAAATGAGAGGAATAATCAGCCAAAATGTTGGAAGTTCCATTGAAGGTTCTGTCTCAGTGTTGAAGATGGTTGCTGCATCCGCTGGCCCCTGAGCAAATTTCCCGTTTGTGTATATTCACATGTAAACAGGTCCTCCCCTGAGAGCAGGAGGAAGGCAAGCTTCAGTTCTAGTCCTGTTCTGTTTTCGCTGTGTCACCTTATCTTTTTCTTATTTTAAAACGCTTTTTTTTTTTTAACATTTACTTATTGAGAAACAGAGAGACACAGAGCATGATGGAGGAGGTGCACAGAGAGGGGGAGACACAGGATCCGAAGCAGGCTCCAGGCTGTGAGCTGTCAGCACAGACCCCCATGTGGAGCTTGAACCCACAGGCAGTGAGATCATGACCTGAGCCAAAGTCCAATGCTTAACCGACTGAGCCACCCAGGTGCCCCTTGCTGTTTCACTTTTAATAATTTTTAAAAACATTTATTTTTGAGAGAGAGAACAAGCACGCGAGCGAGCTAGGAAGGGTCAGAGAGAGAGATAGGGGTGTGTGGTGGGGGTGACAGGATAGGAAGCGGGGTCTGTGCTGGCAGCAGAGAGCCCAATGGGGGGCTCGAGCTCACGAACCATGAGATCATGACCTGAGCCAAAGTCAAACACTTAACCGACTGAGCCACCCAGGCTCCCTTTGCTGTATCACTTTTAAATTTGGCTCTTGGTTTCCTTCCTTGTCCATCCCTAAGGTGACTCTTCTAACTCTAACATTTTATGATTATGGAAGACATAACACTAAAATTATTAAGTGATTAGTTCAAATTCTTTAAGAGCAAATTCCATCAAACAGCTATTTTGGAGGGAAAAAGAATCCAGCCTCCTAAGTCATTTTATTACTTTGATTATTTGAATCCAGAAACTGTTTTAAAAAGAACGATTGCTTTGAATGAATGGTTTTATATGTAAATGTATTCTTGCACCTTTTAAAAAAATAAAGATTTCTGTGAGTGAGTTGTAGAAAAATGAAATACTGGAATTGTGAAGGACACTGATCTTTCAACTGAAATACGAAAAGGCAAAGGGCAAAATAATAATTCTGGAAATAGGCGCAGTGGCCCTTTTCCAAATGTCACACTGCTTGCTAATGTGTGCAGTGTTTCTGCAGGGCTCACGGTGATCCGGTCGGGGCAGGGCCTCTGAGAATACACCCACGCTGTTGGTCAGAGATGGCATTTTGGTTACTAATGAACTGAAGAACTGAAAACAAGAATTTAGATGGAGACAGTCAACTGGAGAGTCTATTAAAATGTACAAGATAACCTAGGTAACCAACTCAACACTCCCAGGAATAAAGGTGAGGACAACCATGTTCTTATGATAATGGCCTGGGACATTTTTCTCATTTAAAAGCAGTCACACCTGACCTTTCTCCTGAGCAGAAGGATGACAGGAATTGACAAATGAGGAACAGATGAATAGAAGACAGGACTCTTTGCTTCAACAAACAGCAGTTTTATTCTGGTACTAGCGAGAAGGTGTGTAAGATACTAAGGTAGATTTTTTGACCAGTCACAAATGTGAGAATGTATCAAGCAAATACATAATTTAAATAGGAAGATGAATGAAACTCTTTGTTCATATAGAGTTGGTTAGAAACACAGTATTGTGGGGAAATGCAATAAGATGAAAAAATAAAATAATCTACTGCCATTTTAAATAATCAGATTTGCAGAGAAAGAATACATGATACTAAAAACATAAAAGTGCTCTTTTATAGAACATATTTTCAGTTGCTGGATTTTTTTTTTACATTGTTTAGGTAAGGTGCATGTAAATCAAGGAACAGACAGATGAACCTCGATGGACACTAGTGTTGTTAGACACTGACT
The DNA here is from genome assembly GCF_006229205.1 of Suricata suricatta. Taxonomy (NCBI): domain Eukaryota; kingdom Metazoa; phylum Chordata; class Mammalia; order Carnivora; family Herpestidae; genus Suricata; species Suricata suricatta. Next base: position 45,022,780 of record NC_043709.1, on the reverse strand, counting down.
CCCTAACATCCGAAGTATGGGGCCAGGAGCCATTTCCACTCAAGAAGTGTATGCCGAACGTGTATGAGCTGTGAAATAATTTCTACAAGGTAGGGATGGAGTAGAAATTAAAGCCCTGTTTCTTGTCTATGTAGAACTTATGTAAGCCTAATGGGTCCCACATGGAAGATCAGGGATCAGGGACTCTTCAGGGCGGAGGGATGGTGCACCCGACTGTTAGTGTGGATGACAGCAGGACTCTTCACCAGGGCCGTGGCAGACTTGCCCCCTCGCTTGCAGATGAACCGCTGTCCAACTGTTACTACAAACTCATAAAGCCACAACTGCTATAGACGCTTATCTACTCCCTCAGCTATTAAAATACAACACCTCAAACATAACAGAAAGCTTGCTGTTAGGGTGAAGATGGTATTTCCTAAACGAAATTACTTAAGGCAGAAAACAGCCACAAGTAACATTTCTTGTGATGATTCTGGAAGGGGCATATCACATTTGTCTAACATTACTCGCAGTTTTAAACAACTGAATTTGGAAACTTATATAAGATCATTGGCACATAGGCTATAAAAGTAATCTTTGGTACACTGTTAATAGATTCCTTTATTTACATTACATAAACTTCTATTATTAAGAGCATTCACTAACAATTTCCGTATTTCATGAATGTATCTATATAGATAACCTTTAAAACAAACAAAATGGCTTATTTTTGTTGTATGCATTTATTCCTAGGGAGCCTCCCTACAAGTCAAGACTATTCTTTTAGTCAGAAATATTTCCATTGCTAGAAGCATTTTTAGAACAGAACAGATTTTTGCTATTATCATGGCTGTATCAAATGTTGCCCTGCATTTTAATGAAAATGGCCACATTCAAAGGCATTATCCACGACAAGAATCTCAGGTAGTGTGTTTGAAATCCAAACTCAGTCAGTTTAGTCCAACACCTGGTCAAGTCACAAAACTAAATGAATCCATTAAATTGCTTAATCAGCTAAATCATGTGACTTGATGCAGTCAAAAAGAGCCCCCCAAAGGATAATACATCCTCATAGAAACAGGACACTTTGAAAAAAAACAGTCTGGACACACAGAAAGGATGCCATTTTCTCTTCCTGACGATGTCTTGTTAGATTCCCTTTTCCAGATAGTTCCCCTTCTTTGCATCATTTCACTTGCTTCTTGCAGTCACGGCTTACAGATTTTCCTCTAATAGGAAACGTCCTTTGAATACTTGATGTGATTTGCAACCTCTGGTTAAAAATACTCAGAAACTTAACAGGGCATTTGGGCTGATAATGGCTTTTCCACTGTGACTCTTTAGGAATGAGGTAAGGTTGAGGGTTGCTCATGGCCACGTGGGGGAGGATCAGCCTTCCTGCCACTCTGGCTTGGCTGACCAATTACTTCCATTTCCTCAGTGAAATGGAACCTGGAAAGTCTTTGAACTACTTCCTCAAACAAGCAGCTTATTTTCTATTGTTTTTCAATACCAGGTCAGGTTTGGTCTGACTCACATGGGTGAACTAAGACTCTAGAACATCCCTGAGCTGGGGCTCAGATCCTGTCGTTAGCTGTCATGCAGATCCGGCCAGTGTATGACTTTAGGATTCCAACCTCCAAGATGCAGAAAGCCAAGTAGTTGGGAATTCAGTATATGGCCAATAGTTTTCTTGCAAAAAGTAAGGGAGTGTTTAATATGAGAAACTGATCCTGAGACACTAAGGCAAGAGAATCAGAGTGTGAAGTATAACATGTGAGGTCTATTTTTGTATTGCTGGACATCTGTTTGGTGGTTTCATATTATTTTCACAAGTCATTTTGGGCTTTCCTCCAAGAGGTAATAACAAAATTAATCAAAGACCCTTCCAAATAAAACTGTCCCCAACATGTCTGTGTGCCACGACCATTTTAGTATTTAAATGTGAAACCACGGTCATCTCCTCTGTAAGGTGGAGCCTGAAAAGACTGTGAAATACCAATGGGTTTAAGATATAAGATGAACAGAAAATAAAATCACATTCGACTGGGAACACAAACATACTTAAAAAAGGAGAAGGGAACAAGTCATGAAAAAGAGGGACTCAGAAGTGCTCAGGGATGATGAATTACTTAGGACAAATATGTGCAGACCCAGACAGGGAGATGAGTCTTTGAAAAGTCTGATTCAGAAAAATTGGCTGCTGTCCAGAGAGAAACAGAATGATAATATAAAATCGATTTAATGAGTAGAGATTAAAGGAGTTAATTATAAAGAGCTTGGGTAAATAATTATTACGATGTAAGACGGGACTCTCCCAAGATGTGATAGCTCCAAAGCACTTTGAAGACTGGGTGATTCAAATGTAGCAAACAGGTGCAAACAGAATGCCCACCACAACAGGAAATGACGTGTTTACCAAGTCAAAACACATAATGGGATTAAATTCAAATACATCCAATTGAGCTGAACGTCAAGGAAACCTTTTATCCCCCCCCTCCTAAATTTAATAAACACATCAAGTAGATAATGTATTTAGTCTTTGGTGGCGGCAGGAGGGAAGATAGTGAAATATTTGTTGCTAAGGAGATTTAAAATTAGACAGGTGGAGGGCAGGAATACATATTTCCTGGATTAGACTAAAAGAACATACAGTTTTCCCTCATCATGTCCATTTCCCTAAAGGTGATTTCACCCCAGATACGGCAGGGTATGTGAACATTACTGTTACAGATGTGTGGGTTTTTTATAGTTTTAACTCCTGGTTTGTGTAATTAATTGCTTTCTCTTCTAGATCCAGGGGTCTGCTACTAAGATGGCACCAGCCTTTGCCAGTGTGGTCTGCAGAGGCCACCACTGCCTTGGACTACTTGATTATTTCACGGACTCCCCAAAGCCCTCTTTCAAGCTTAATTGGAAATAGTAATAGCAACCCTAACTTGACTATTGTGATGTATTTTCTTTATTAAGTACAAATGTGTTGTTTCTAGGACATTGCCTACCAGGTTATAGGCACTTATGAAAAATTTCTGAATGAACAAAAGGCCAAAAATGAATTTCTCTTTCCATGTGTTAATGTACTTTGTGCCAAGCAACCTTAGTATAAAAATCTGTTGTTTTTCTCTTGCTTTTTCTTTTTAATGCAGGGAAAGTTATTCCTACTTGACACTCCCTCTCATAAATCTCTGACCTCTATTTTCTTCCTGGTGGTACATCTGCCACTCTTACATATCCATTGTTTCTTTTCATTTCTAGTAGATCCACCTTGTTCAATGAGACAGAATCAGTACCTAACACTGTTATTTCACAAGGGCATTGGGTACAAGGAACTGAAAACTTGGAATCCTTTTATTATTCCTTGAATTTATTTCTAAAAAAGTTTTTCCCTGTTTTTATAAACTTCAAGTAGCCCCAGAAATTTTTCTGGTGTATGTGGAAATTTACATAACTAGCAATAACTATTTTGGATATATTTAATGATTTTCACTTGTACCCATTGTATTACTTATGGGACTTTAGGGTATGTAGCAAAAATACATACTATGAAAAGAACTGTATTTTTTCTGCAATTGAAGCTGTGAGGTCAGCAATTTTCATCTCTAATTCTTAGGTTTATTACAGAAAAATCTGTAAGTGAGAAAAAGGCAAACATCCTGGCTCATTTCTCAAGTAGCAATGAGGATTTGGTACAGATACCTTTCAAATTTTCCCCAGAAAGGCCCTCAGAATGACCTTGAGGACAGCAGTGTCCACTATCTAATTCACTGAAATTTGTTATAGTCAAAATAGGCACAAATACTGAAAATAAACTTGGTAGAATATGTCTTGGCTTTCATATTAAATGCACCTTCTGGTGGCTACTGATATTTTGACCTCAATTATTTACTAAAAAAGCCTTTTGGAAGTTTTTGTGTTAAGCACCACTGAGTTGTTGTTATTTTTAAGTTTATTTATTTATGTTAGGGGGGAGGGAAAGGAGGCAGAAAGAGAGAGAATCCCAAGTAGGCTCCGTGCTGTCAGTGCAGAGCCCTAGGCAGGGCTTGAACTCATGAACTGCAAGATCGTGACTTGTGCCAAAATCAAGTCAGATGATTAACCAACTGAGCCACCCAGGTGCCCCAGAGTTTTGTTTTTGTAATGAACTACATATGATGTTTGTGGACATTCCTAAAAGATGCTAATATCAGGTCCTTTGATCAGAAATGTAATCTGGCACAACAGTCTTCTTTTAGTAGGCAAACCAAAGATGACTGGCATAACTTTGACTTTTCCAGGAGTGCAGCCCCGCAGAAATAAGATAAAGATGGCAGTGTGTACATCACTTAGCACACTCATTACTGTATGGTATGCATGTTCACACCCTGGATGCAGTGGAATCATCTCCAATCACCACAGATGGCACCTTGCATGTTGATTTTGTTTCCAGTCGGGGGTACAGGAGGCATCCTTGATGTAAGGAAGTCATCATTTCTGTTTGGATCATTCTTGGTCAGAACCCTTAATCCTACAGCCTGAATCTCTCTGCTAGTCACACTGCCCCTGAACTGACTGCTTTGGCTTGAACCTCTGGCAGGAGAAAGGGGTGAAATTAACTAGTTAAGGAATAACCACCTACTTCAGCTTTGGTGCTTTCCCCTAGTTCTTTTTTTGACTGTTACATTTGTCCCAATAGCATTTGGATCATCTGTGGCTCTCTAGATTCCTAGAACAGCATGGCAGCAAAGCTCTGTGTATTACACACTTTTTCTAGCCCCATCCTTTATCCTGACCAGTAGACATCAAAACGGTTCAAAACCATGGCCCATGGGATCGCCTCTGCAACCCCTCCATACATGTTTCACCAGCAGTCCTGTCATACAGTTTGAATTCATTTCTGTAGAACAATCCATGAACACTTTACTGTGGAGACATAGTATTATATAAAGCCTAATATTAAACATTATGAAAAATACATATTTACAGAAGAAACTACAAAATACAACTATGTACAATAATATCTGTTACCTTTAAATTACATAAATTCTTTATAATTCTCCAGATTAATAAATTAGACATAGCAACAACAGAAATAGCTGGCACCTCTGTAGGGCATGAAGCAAATGTTTTATAAAATCACACAGTGCATAGTTTTTATCCAAGAGATCTTCAGATACATTCTCAATGCCTTGAATAGCCCGTGTCTGAAAGGAAGGACATTGTAATTAGAGACGCAGCTGGGTGTATCCTAGTTGTTTGTTCCATTTATGAAGATTACAAATGGATAAGGCTAACAGAAATGACTAACGTTCAATATAGCTTAGAGTGAGACCATTCCCGGAGGGGCCAGGTCATCTCATTCAGAACCACGGATTACTACAATGGGAAGAAACCAGTAATTCTGGTCCATCCTCTCTTATTTTACAGGCCCAGAGAGGCAAAGAAACTAACTCAGGTTATACAGCTTGGTAACGTGCGTTAGTCCCAGAACTAGAACCAGAATTCTACTTTTGGACATCTGAAGCTAACCATAGCATAGCTAGCTCTTTCAGGAGTGCCCAGGATACCTCTATGGAAGACCCTGAAGCAAGTCATAATAAGACAAATGAACTTCCAAGATCCCCCAGAGCTCCCTCCATCCTGGAGCTTCTTAAAGAATGTGACATGCGAAAACCTTAATTTACTATATAGATAAATTAAGGGGTAATTATTCAAAATACAAGAGTATTATCTGACTGACAAAGGATGCCTTTAAATAGCAGCTCTCACATGTTTTTGTGCTTCACAGATTATTAACTAGTTAACACAGTGGTTAGGTGGGTGGGAACGAGGGGTGCAGAGAACTTAAGAAAATCGAGGATCAGTTAGAAATGGAGATTAAAAAAACTGAAATAATGTTTAAAGAATGATCTGATTTGTAGATGGACATGGGTCCATGTGGCAAGGAACTGAGACCTATATCTATAGCCGTGTGAGTGTGCCATCTTGAAGTGGATCCTGCAATCCCAGTTGAGTCTTCAGATGACTGCAGCCCTAGCCAACACCTTGACTACAGCATCATGAATGACTCTGGACCAAAACCACCTCCTAAATTCCTGATCTACAGAAACTGAGGTAAGAAATGTTGAATTAAACTGCTAAATTTTAGGGCAATTTGTTAGGCAGTAATAGATAACGAATATGATGTAACTTTGAGTTAGCCTCTGTAATAAATTAGGTCTAAAAGATGTCAAGTAATTAGTGTCTGACCAAAGCATTGCCTTATGAAGTTTATATATTCTTTACTAAAATTTTTGTTTACAAGATTGTTTCATGCTTATTCTAAAAAAAATGTAGTATATAGAACAGAAGAAAAATGTACTTTATTATACTGCTCTGAGAAATTTGTCTACTATTGCAATATATTTCTTTCTAGTCTTTTCTCCCCCACTCGCCATGTGTTATTTTTGTTTGTTTTGCTTTCTGCTTTTTTTAAAAACTCAATATATTTAGAAAGCTATCCATGTTATTATAATATCCTCAAAAGTATCATTTTTAATGACCGCATTGTATTCTAGTAAGTGAATGCACCATGGTGTACTCAGTTCTCCATTGTTAAACCTTTGGGTTTTTTTCACTTAAACTTTTGGCTATAAATATTGTCATGCATAAGACTTTTTCAGTACTAGGTGACAAGACAAGAGTATATTAAGGACTTTGATACATATGGCCAAATTCTTCTTCAAAGGGATTTTTGATCTGAACCCTCAGTTGTGATTTTAAAGCATCTTCCCCAGAAAAGAGCCTTACTGCTTAGAAAAGAAATGTTAAGCAGAATCCTTAAGAGAGGGCATCCTAGGCCAGATAGGAAGAGATCCCACACCAGTCGGTGCTCAGCAGTGGGAGTCCCCTCCCCACTCTGCCTCTCCTCCCTGTTGTTACTCTCTAAGGGTCTTTGGGTAGAAGAAGAAAGGGCTGGTGCACTTTGGAAGAGCTTTAGGTTATTAATCATTCCCAGGGGTATCATATCTTGATAGATGAACTTGTAAGTTAATGAAGTAAGTTCCTACCTCTGTGATACTCTGGATTCACATTTTCGTAGATTGGAAACAAGGGGTTTTCTTGTTCACTCCGTAGCTTCCTTGCTCTGAGGACATCTCTTACGCACTGATGTAGGTATACATACTGACACTAAGAAAAAGTAGAAAATGTGTCAGAGGAAGGCAAGTTCTCAAGCACAAGAAAGACAAGAGATGCTTCTAAAGCATCAAGAGTGATGGGATTCTATATGGTTAGCAAAAATTTCTTGATCATTTCACTAACAGTCTCTGGTACATAGAAGAGTGACTGCTTCCTCTTAGCACTAAGAAGAGAATAATGGTAATGAGGAGAGAAGGTGGTATTTATTTATTCTTTTCTTATGTTATGCATATTTATAGAGTATGTTCTATGAGTGCCTGGAATTATGTCTGGCACATAGTTGGTCCTCCACAAATATTAAATAGATGACTGCCAAACACTGTGCTCCGCATTTTATATAAATTATCTCATTTGATTATTTTGACAACCTCATGCAGTAGATATAAGCATCCATAGGAAAGGAGACTCAGAGAAGTTAAATAGCTTCTTACACAGCCAATAAATGGGACTCTAGAATTTGATCCTAGGGTTCATATTCATGTTCTTTTCACTATACTAGTTTTCTTAGATGACTTCTAATTTCATTGTGTTATTCTTAGTTTTTAAAATCTGTATTTTATTTTGGAAGAGCACAAGTGAGGGAGGGGCAGAGAGAAGGGGACAGAGAACCTGAAGCTGTCTCTGTGCTGACCGGCTGACAGCAGTGAGCCCGATGTGGGGCTTGAACTCATGAACCATGAGATCAGGACCTGAGCTGAAGGCAGATGTTCAACTGACTGAGCCACCCAGGCGCCCCTAATTTCATTGTATTATTATATGAGAAAATCATTTCACTGCATACTCTTTTGTTCTCTTTTTTTTGGGAGGATAGTGAGAAAAAGAAGGCATATATGATAGATGCCCTGGACCATCAGTTCCTTGAGGGCAAGGTCAGTGTCTTATGTATCTCGGTTCTCTCAGCATCTCAGTCTGGCACAAGGAAGAATCTTGAAGATGTTGGCTGGTGACAGAACTTCAGAGAGTTACACAGTGAGAAGAGACTCACCTCTGTCAACTATCTGGTAACTAATTACTTTTGAAATAGAAGCAAAGAAGAGTCGGTGTTTTGGTGACCATAAAGACATACAAAACCTCCACTGGAAACAGAGGTTTAGACACAAGCAGCTAAACGTGTACATTGAGCTTCCTTCCTGCTACCAGCAGAGCTGTCTAGTAAGGAAAAGAATGTCCGTGGAAACTCAGTGCTTGGCTTTGGGCTCCTGTAATGACACAGCCGCTTCTCAGGGCCCAGGGAGAGAGAGGGCTGGAAGGGAAACACGATAGTGCATGAGGGACACTGGGCTCTTAGTCTGCGTCCAGCTGGCCTAAGCCGAATCACAGTGTTTCTCAAGAAACATCTAGAAAACATCTGAGGTCTCTTCTAGACCTAACATCCTTTGGCTACTAAAAAGTATGTCTTTGTGGTGCTGTCAGTTAGATGGATATTGAAAAACATTCCTGGATCCTGTGTTTAAGGTGACTGGTGTGTTATTTTACAGTATTTTAAAGGTTTGAGTCACAAAGCAATTCACAAAGTCTCACAAAGTGAAACTATATGATCTTCTCTTTTACCAATGAACTTGAGAAGTAGACCAGTATTTATTTTCATGGGTGGACACTAGGCATTGCCCCTGATTGGAAGCTAGCCTAGGCATCTACCAAAGGGACTTCATAACGTAGGTCTGGTATAATCATTAGATCAGTACATTTCAAAGAAACAAGTTGATCATAAATGAGGCCTGCATTAATATTAATCTCTGCTTGTTATGAGTATTTTATGCCACCTTGATCTTGAAAATTCAAGGAGGGAACTTTCCTGAAAATGGTTTTAGATAGGCAGTTTCTTTTTCCATCTTCAAAACAATCTACCAAATTATAGACTGACATTTCCTGTTTCTTCTCATCCAAAGCATGAATCATATTTTCAATTGTACTGGGATATTAAATTACTTTAGGACCTTAAAATTCAGCTGTAAATGAACTCTATTACATCTATGCTTTGCCTTACTAATAAATTCTTCAACAATGATCCACTATGGGCTTTGAAACCAGTTAATGTTCATTAATTTGTGTTGCCTTAAATATAAATTCTTCTTTTCCCAATAGAATGATTGCTACTAAAAATGAAAATGATTACTACGAAAACCTTCAGACTGTTAATGTGCTTCCCACTTTATTCTTAATGAAAACTACAGCCTAATATATGATTCTTGGATCTTAAGAGATAATTTCTGGCTCTGTCTAGCTAAGTGGTGAAGCCTCAATTCCATTCAATTTCACCAACAGTTGTAGTACTAGGTAGTATTTATAGAATAATAGCCTTTTATGGTCCCTGAGTTTACAGTTTAGCAGAGGGGCAGATATGTGAACAAATACCTACAAGGTTATAAATGTAAGCTAGCACTGTGTGTAACACTTCATGTGTAAGAGACCCTCAGGTTCACTTTTGCGGGAGAGAAGTCTCAACCGAAGGAAAAGGTAAAAATTTGAAAAAGAAGTAGGAGACTCCAAATGTTGTAAATAATATAAACTGCATATGTATTTTAGAAGCTGCGAGCAGTCTAGGGTAGCTAAAATGTAGGGTGCATGGGTCATGAGAAACCCCAAGGACAATCCCCTAAATGGGAACTGAGATGCTTATTCCTACAGCATCGCACTGTTTCCTCCGATGGGAAGCAGATGCGTTTAACAGACTGTGCCTGTATCACTTATTGTTCTTTAACAAGCTATTGCTTCATCCTGGGAGTCAGGATGCGAATTTCCCCGAAAGCAGGCTAAAGAAGAAGGGACATATTTGAAAATCTCCTGTCCAATGACTATTTGTTTAGAAATCCTTACTCTTTGATATATTTATTAAAATTTGTGAAGACTTGCATCCCTTTGTATCCCAAATAAGGCAAAATAAAAGTAAAGGTGCCTGTCCCCAAGAACCCAGAAAAGTAAAAGGAATGTCTTTCCTTCTTTGCTTCCCTTGGCTGAGCTGTGGATCACACTTGCTCTTAGTACCAAGCGAGCCGTACCAGTGCTGGGGCCAGGGTTTCTGGGACTAGAAACCCACCCCCGGGCATGGGGTTAAAACAAGGCAGATATTATCTGAATATTGTTTGGGATTTCATTTGACAGAGAGAAAATGTCTCTTACTATCATGTTTATTTTATTATAATCAAAAGAATCAAAGGTGATTCTGACCCAGGAAGGGAAACCTTTCTTAATTTCAGCAGACCCTAAAACAATGGGTTATGTTATGGTATGAATCTGGAGAAGTAAGTGGAGCCTAGTTATGAAGAGGACTGTAGACAAAGACAAGAGTTTGAACTGCATTGGAAAGCAATGGAGAGCTCGTCAAGATTTTTATGCAGGGAGCTGACACAGCTAGCAAAAATACTGTGTTGGAGGCAGTGGTGACCATGAGCCGGTAGGGCAGAGGCCGGTGGTAGGAGATAACACCGGGAGGTTACCACAGTAGGGCCCCATGTGAGCTGATTAAGAGCTGAGCAAGGACAGTGGCAGTTAGGTGGGAGAATAGAAGGAAGGAAAGATGTTGGATGACAGGACACTGTGACAAAACTGAACTGGACAGGACTCTGTGATTGCTTGAATGTGGGAACCATGGGAAAATAAGTCAGAATCTTAGCTTGGGAAAACATCTGGGAGGCAAGATGGATGGCAGCACCGTCACCCAAAACTGGATGGAGCAAGAGGGGGAGGAGCGCTTTCGTTGTTTGTTTAAAGACAATGAGTTCGGTTTTGAGTTTTTAAGTTTGAGATGACTGTAAAACTTCCAGGTGGAACTGTCTGTAGGCAGGCACGCAAGTCGTTGCTGGAAGAGGAGAAGGAGCCTTGGGACACGCAAGCTTGTACGTGGCTCTTCAAGCCCTGAGATGCCACCAAGAATGAAGACGGAGGGAAGGAGGAGCGGCACCTTGAGGACAGGACGGTGGGGACCCAACTGCTCAAAGGGCAAGCTGAGGAATACGAACCGTAGACTCTCAGAAGTTAGGAGGAGAAGAAGAAGGATAGAGGGGGCAGAAGGAGGTACGTCCAGGAAGGAGGAAGAGCCAGGGCACATGGGGTCACCCTGCCCCGGAAGTCTGCCTGTGATATTTACAATAGGAGTGGCTGCTCTTTGCCGCAGTGCATCTCCAGAGTGCCAGGCAGAAGTGTGCAAGGGACACGTGTCAAGAAGCCTCTAACAATAACTAAGGAGCCTGAACACACACTCTCTCTCTCTCCTTCTCTCAGACACACACACACACACACACACACACACACACACACACACACACTCCTCCAGACTACTTACAGTGTAGTAAGCAGTCTTACTCAATCCCCAGATTACAAATTAAACATGGTTTGAGTTTGTAGAAATGACAACAAGTACTGAAACACTGATCCTGACTTTTTAGCCACATCATTGTAGGATATCTGTTCATTCATCTAATAGGCTATATGTATATATATATATATAGCATTTTGAGAGAAGGAAAATGAATTCCTACAGTCTTGGAGCTGGTAGTCTTGTGGAGAAAGATGAAGGAGAAGAGTTATGCTACAGTGTGGTGTAATTCTGCAAGCCTTAATGAAGTAACAGAGCTAGACAGCTATGTTCAGGTCATCAAAGCTACCGAAACTGTTTATGTGATAGACAAATGGGAAATGCTATAGAGGATGGTTGTGGTCAATTTCCTCAGCACAGAAGAGATGCAGACAGGGAGGGGGTCCTGATGCAATGCAACAGGAAGTGCTTGGCACCACCCACAAAGCACTGGGGTGGTAAAAAAGAAATCTGAATTTAATAGGACCTCTAGGGGCTCCTGAGTGGCTCAGTCGGTTAAGGGTCTGACTTCAACTCAGGTCATGATCTCACAGCTTGTGAGTTCAAGCCTTCGCGTCAGGCTCTGAGCTGTCGGCACAGCCTACTTTGGATTCTGTGTCTCCCTCTCTCTCTACCCTCCCTCTCCCCTCTCTCTCTCAAAAATAAATAAACGTTAAAAAATTTTAATGGAACTTCTAGATCCAGTGACCTGCTGACAAAATTACAGGGAATAGAGGAATATATTACCACCATGAAAAAGCAGTCAGATCCAGAATGTGGGGGGAAAAAAATCTATGAAACAAATTAAGCTGGTGTTTTTAAAAAATAAAAGGCTTGGAAAACAAGGGAGGATTATTATAGATTTAAAAGAAACTTAAAAGAGACTTCAACCAAAGATAGTATGTGGGCTTAGTTTGGATTCTTATGCAAAGTAAGTGTAGAAAGTAATTTCTGAGATAATTAGGGATATTTGAACACTGACTGGATGTTAGATGATATTAAGGGATTATGGTTAAAATTGTTAGGTGTGATAATGGTATTCTGGTCACCATTTTAAGCAGAGTCCTTATCTGTAAAACATGTATATATACAGTATTTAAGGATGAAATGGTGTGATAAGGAGGATTTGCTTTAAAAATAAGGTCATGGGCTGGGGGGATGGTGTATGGGGGATGTAGATGAAAAAAGAACATAGAATGCTGATAATTGTAGATGCTGGGGTTTGGGTGCATGGAAACGCACTCTACAATTTCCCCTAGATATATGAATTTAAAAATCCATAATAAAATATTGAAAATATAGTATAATAATTGCTACGATGAAAGTACTCCCAGCCCAGGACAGTGGTGGGACAGAGGGTCCAGGTGTGGCCACTGCCTATGGGAAGCAAGGATGCCAGTATTTCTCCAGATGGGTTACAGAATATGAGATCTGCAGGATAGTAACATGTGCTGCACAAGGGAAGAATCCAGCCGTCAAGGTGGTTGGGAATAGTGGGTTCAACAAACCTCAAGGGGAGCCTGCGCTGCAGAGCATTGCTGTTTTGTGGAGCATGCCCGCCTCCATCGTGGTCCTGTGTACTGTAACCGAAAGACGGCATATGGCGGCATGTTGGGCTTTTCACCTTTCTGACCACGGGAATTTATATATATACATATATATAGATAGAGGATTTTGTAGAGTTGCTTGGGAAACACAAGGGTAGGAGAACTTGAGTCTCATAAGGCAATGACACAGGGGAGTAACAAGCTTGGTCTGTGTGCGGGCACAGAGGCGACCCTGAGGCCGTTGGGCTGAGGGCCTGGGCCTCTCATGAATGGGTTCGAGTCTCAGCTCGGCCACTTCAGAGCTGTGCAAAGCCCTTTAGCCTCTGCATCTCATTCTAGCCTGGAAATGGGAAACAATAGCTCTCTTGTCTGTTTTTTTGTGAAATTTTAATGAGATAACATGTTCAAAAATGCCCTGCAAATGTCAAAGGACAGCACAAATGGAAGTGTTTGTTCTCTGCAGTCCATGTGCAGTCCTTTGGGGTCTCCAGAAGTGGGTGGGCAGCTGGGGTGGGCTGGAGGAGAGGAGAGACTGTAGTCTGTTTCTTCTTTCCTACCAGAAGCTCTGGTACTTACTAGCCAGCCTATCTGAAAATGATCTTCAAGATTGGCCTGGCCTTTCCCTCATGTACAATGCATTGATTTAAAACAGTCCATCCTGCTTCCTACCCACCTAAAGAAGACGGGCAACCAGCTCAGTGGAGAAAAGCACACACACCCCATGCTCAAGGTCACTGAAATACGTTTAAAATGACAAGTCCGACAGAACGCCTATATTCAGTTCTCTTTCTCTTCCTACTGAGTCACGGTCATTTGCCCTTGTCAAATTAAAGCCTTGGACATTTTGGGGGAGAGAGGCAGGGAGGGAGAGCTGTGTCCCTTACCTCGGTCTGGACCATGTGAATCCTGTGCAGTCTTAGGTCGTGCACTGCTCCATAAATGTCCACAGAGTCTTTGAAGTCTAGTTGCTGGAGGATTCTGTCCAACGCGATAAAGGTCCCAGTCCTACCCACACCGGCACTAGGAGAGAGCATGAAGGAAGACTGAGTTTTTTGTATTGAATTGGCCGTTCAGGACTGCATCCAGACTCTAGGCCCCTCTTTCCTTTCCCTTCCAGGTTATGAGAGAATAAGGAATAATTCTTTTCCTCTGAGAAAGCTCCAGCTTTTCATCTCTTTCTCCTTCCTTCCTCCAGCTCCCCCACCCCACCAGGGATGAGTGCTTCTCTACACTTAGTGTGTGTTTTCATGGATGTTTTATGCTTTTCTTCCATACATGTAAATCCGTGAACAATATATTCATTTTTGTGTTTCAAAAATTTACTATAATGATAACGTTTTATGTATCATTCTGCCAACTTTCTTTTTACTCAGGATTATGTTCTGAGATTTATCCATGTGGTTACATGCAGATCCACTTTCTTTTTTTTTAAATTTGATTCTTATTTTTTTTAGTTTTTGTTATTTAAAAAATTTTAATGTTTATTTATTTTTGAGAGAGAGAGACAGACAGACAGAGTATATGAGCAAGGGAGGGCCAGAGAGAGAGGGAGACACAGAATCCAAAGCAGGCTCCAGGCTCTGAGCTGTCAGCACAGAGCCCGACGTGGGGCTTGAACCCAGCAACCCCAGGATCATGACCTGAGCCAAAGTTGGACACGTAACCGACTTAGCCACCCAGGTGCCCCTATGTATTATTTTTCAGAAAGAGAGAGAGAGAGAGAGAGAGAGAGAGAGAGAGAGAGAGAGAGAGAGAACCAGCGGGGGAGGGGCAGAGTGAGAGGACCTGAAGCAGGCTCTGCGCTGATAGCAGAAAGCTGGACACGGGGCTCTAACTCACAAACTGTGAGATCGTGACCTGAGTCGAAATCAAGAGTCAAACTTAACTGACTGAGCCACCGAGGCACTCCATGATCCACTTTCTTTTAAATACTCTACAGAGTTCATGCACCACTGCCAATCTATCCCCTGCTGATCTATTCCCTACTGATAGTGTGATCATTTTTAGTTATTTTCTTTTAAACATTGTGCTTCAGTGAACCTCCTTGGGCACATATGTGGGGGTTTCTCTCGGGTTGATATCTAGAAGCAGAAGTGATGGGTCACCGGATGTGAACACCTTTAGTTTCACTAGGGATCACCAAATTGCTTCCCAAAGTGACTGTGTAACTGGGGGCTTCTGATGCCCGGATTTGTAAGATAAAGAAAGTTTTCCACTGGTACCAGCAGAAATGCCAGCCATTCTTCAGAAAATAGGAAGCTCCTGAGTGCCTCACATTCCCATTAAAAGCATCAGGGTTCCAATGACATATAAAAGCCAGGCTCCTAGGGTGCTGGGCTGATTGAAAGAAAATGAGGGCATCTGACATTTCTCTTACTGTAGCAATTCCCTGCTCTTTATTTCTTAGTGCCATTCGGTTACGGCTATCAAAGTGTTGCTGCAAACATTAATTAGCTAAACACCAGGCTCCCCAGAGAGGAAGAGTGAGGCATTGCTTGTTAGGCTGATTATATGGGCATGCAGTCCAAAGCAAAGAGAAGTCAAGACCAAACAGAAATTTAAGAGCAAAATTGGGTGCTACAGGTGGCAAGTGCTACTTGACCCAGACGCAGGTCTGAAGCAGGGATCTGGAAGGTTGCTTAGGGTTCATACAGGTGGAGGAGAGAGATCAGGCCACTCCAAGGAGTAAGGATGGCAAGAAGTGGGAATAAGCAGGTTTCTGGAGAGCACGGGAGGGAGGTTTCTGGGAACTTGGGATGGGAAGTGAGATGGGCCCCACTTAAGGAGGGCCTGGAAGTCACAGAAGGACTTTGCATTTTGTACAGTAGCAAAAAGAGCAAGAGGGGGAGAGAAAGGGATGGAGAGTGAGGGCAAGAGAAAGGTGGAAGGTGAAAAAAGTGAAAAAGAAGACAGGAGAGAGCATGGTAATATGTTCTCAGCCTGCGCAGGCCGGTCAGCCTGGACAGATGCTCCACTCCCCGTGTGGCCGGCTCATTGGCCATCGGTACCTGCAGTGCACCACAGTGGGCCCGGCGCCGGGGCTTCTGCTGATGTAATCCCTGACGGTTCTCACGAACTGGATCAGGGACTGGGTGGTCTCAGGGACACCGTGGTCTGGCCACACTGTGTAGTGAAAGTGGCGGATGAGTCTGTGTGCATCGAGCTGTTCCTCCTGGAAGGCAGAGAGGACAATAAGAGGTCCTAGAAGGACCCAAGGCAAACCTATGAGTCTGACAACTGTGGCCACACAGCAACTCCCATGAGCTGAAAAGGGACAGGTGGAGGGGCGGTGGAGGGGAGGGGCAGCACAAAGGGGATTCATGGGTGTCCTGCATCTTTCCAACGGGGGCTGTTAGGTTAAAGTCAAACAGACAAACATACACTGCATATCCTAAATTCCCGGATGGTCCACTCAGGCAGCACAGACTCTGAGAGCATCTGCAGGATGAGGTCTCCATAGTAAAGGGAATCATGGTCTGCTGGCCAGTAATGGTCACACTTTACCTAGAGGAAGACAGAGAGAAAACATGTGAGTCTGGAAACGTGACTCCTCTATGAACCTGGATGTTTCCTCCTCGAAACATCTTCCTGAGCTGGAATCTAGGGTCAGCTTCTAGAGTCTCTGACCACCTGCTCTGCATCAGTGTGCTCTGGGCCAGCGCCCTGAGTGAAAGAGAGATGTCCAAGGAGCAAAGCCCTGACTTTGGGTTCACGTACCTTTCAGGCACGGTGTTCCAATGCTTGGGTTTTTGTTGATTTCCTTAGCATTTTAGTGCCACTGGCCCATAACCCATATGTTACAATAGTTCTTTCTGAAGAAAGTTTTGGCTGGGCAGAGGAAGGCAATGTCTTCCTGGCCCTGTTTTGATTCTATTTTGGTATCACTGTCCTCACTTTGACCAAGGGCCATGTGCCAAGTGATTTTTGAGAATTCAGAACATTTTGCTAAGCTTCAATTCACATGTAGGAAGATAGGAGAGAGAATTATGAACCTGTATTTACTGATCACAGATAGTGGGTACTTCACATGTAATCTCTTTTTTTCATTCTCAAACTAACCACATAAAGAAGAGGATTATAAATGCGTTATGAGGGATTTGCTTAATCTGTCCTGATAACTATTTGATTTTATTTTTAAAGTTTATTTATTTATTTTTGAGAGAGAGAGGGAGAGACAGCAGGCACAGGGGAGGGACAGAGAGAGAGGGAGAGAGAGACAATCCCAAGCAGGCGCCACACTGTCAGCTCAGAGCCTAATGCGGGGCTCTAACCTATGAGTTGTGAGATCATGACCTGAGTGGAAACCAAGAGTCGGACGCTTGACTGAGCCACCCAGGCACCCCGGATAACTATTTTTTATGTTGTGTCTGCAGTCCTACGTTCACTTCTTCTTTCCTAGAAGTAGGGGCAGAGCCAGTGACTCTGGCAAGGTGTACACTGAGAGATGGAACAGACAAGGAGCGAGCTAATATTTCTGTGTCACGGGCACTTCTGATGATCCCAGTCTTCAAATGGAAACACCTTTGCCTGGAACTTCAGACCCAGAATCAAAAGTGGGCATCACCTAGGTAAGCCTTTCATAACGGGGTGGCTGAATTCATTAACAATGTTCTCACATGACCCCTCCTTGGCTTTCATGGAGTTTAACATTTGGAGGTGGTGTAGAATTCCATGCCGGTGGCAGTAAGCAAAGCTTGGAAGTCAGGAAGACTGTTTACTCACGCGGCCCTTCTCCACACACTGGGTCACCATGACGATGTTGTGAACATTCTGTTCCCACGCCATTTTCCAGAAGTCATCCTTGGTGCCAGGAAGAGGTCCCTGAGTAGCAATGTATTCTCTCCTGAAGCTGTTGCCCTGTGATGAATTTACAATGTGGGGAGTCAGAAACAATGGGCTCCCTCAGAACTATAAACAGAGGGTTATCTCTGCAGACTAGATGATATATAGGTCTTTGCCAGATCCCTGACTTGAGAAAAAGACACTAACACAAGTGTCAAAGCTTGGGAGCAGGAAGGACAAAGGCCAGAACACTGAACTATTGTTAGGAGCCTGCTTCCCATTTATTAGGCTGGGTCTATTCTAAGAGGCAATGGAAGACTGGGGCAATAATCTGGAGAGTGTGTGTGTGTGTGTGTGTGTGTGTGTGTGGACTGTGAGGGACTGACTTGGATCAGCCTCTTCCCTTATTCAATGGAGGAGAACTTTAGACATTTCAGAGAGTTGACGTCAGAGGGCTGGTCAGAGACATCATGCAAGGGACAGTCAGGGGAAGGGAACCCACTGTTTATTGAGCATCCACCATATACCACGCTGCAGGGCAGGACTTCCACAGATCTCACTTAATCTTCACCACAACTCTATGAGCTAGGATATTTTCGCCCCCTTATTCTGCACTCCGGCAAGACAGACTTACTTACAGCTCCTAGCTGAAGTTCCTTCTCTCCGTGCCTCTCCTCAGGGCCCCTGCACTGTCACCTATGCCACCCCCACGCCCGCCCCCCCAAACACTGCTGCTCAGCTGGCTAGTCCTTATTTAGCCTCCATGTTTCAGCATGTTGCCTGCTCTGCTCAGCCTTCCTTTTTCTTCTGCTCTGCGGGCTGGTGGTCTCCTCCTAGGAGCTCCCCTGGCAATCCTTGGCCTCTTGCTCCCCAGAGAGTGGTTCTCAGACCGACAGCCTGACCACAGCTAGGGAGCTTGTGAGAAATGCAGAATCCCAGGTCCTACCCAGTCCTGCCAAATCAGAATCTGCATTTTAACAAGACCCCACACGCTGTGGATGTATGTGAATGGTGGAGAAGACTTCTCTAGCCTGTTTCCCATGGCATCGCCTTGTCATTTCCTGATGCCCCGAATCTGCTGAGAGTTCTCTGATGGTCAGGATCCTGCCTGACTTTATCTCAGTGTCTGACTTGTAGTTACTACTTAACTGTATAGTTTTTATTGGGTGAATGAATTATTGGTTAATACTAGTATTCTCATTTTTCGGGAAAGACAATGAGGCCCCAAGAAGTGACATAACCTGCCCAAGGTAAG
Organism: Suricata suricatta; assembly: GCF_006229205.1. Lineage (NCBI taxonomy): Eukaryota > Metazoa > Chordata > Mammalia > Carnivora > Herpestidae > Suricata > Suricata suricatta. The sequence continues at coordinate 45,003,768 of NC_043709.1, read as the reverse complement.
AGAGTCAGCAAGGGGCAGAGATGAAATTCAAATGTGAAACTGCCTGATCTTAAAGGCTTTTCCACTCTAGTGTGTGTGGGTAGTTCGCAGGATACTAGTCAGACTCTGAGCCCCAAAGTTTGACACAACATTGAGTTGTATCTTCGGTTTTCAAAAATCCAGGTAAGGTTGAGTTGGCTCCCATAGCTGGGCAGCTGGAGCCATGGAACATCCTTAGGGAGCTCTAATCTTTGCTGAGAGCTGCAGAGAGAGGACTACCTTTGACAATGTCCCCTGGGCTCATTATCATCTTGTGTGAGTACAGCCATTGTGAAACATGGGCCCTAGCGATGATGGAATTGTGCACCCTGGTTTCATGGCAATCAGACATGGTCTTCTAAGACCTCTGTGCTTCCAGAGCTGGGAGCAGGGGGAGCATGTGGGGCGCAAGGTGTCTTCAGTGTAGCCACCCATCAAAGCTTCATCCCAGGCGATAGTTTAATGGCTCACTTACAGGGATGTAGCTGGCATTGATGTAGTCTGAGCACGGGTCATCATCTACGTTGGACAGCTTCACTCGAGAGGCATCATCTGGAAGGAAGTTGATTGAGAGTCACTGGGTCTTGGGGTGATTTCTCTACTGTTTGATGGAAGGCTCGATATTTGATGTGCATTGGCTCTGAACCCCAAAACACCCCACAGGGAGGTGTTCTCATCTCCATTTGCAGGTGAGGGTCAGACCGGATGACTGGCTTGCCAAGCTGCTTAAGCATCCCATAGACGCACAAACAAGCCAAATGCTCTTTGAGGCCCCCTTTGCTCTTTCCTTCATAACACTACACCAGTTCTCTGAAGGAGTGGCCAGCTCTGTTTCACAGCCAGAATGAATAAGTCCAGAACAACTATCTCCTACTGCTTCACCTGACAGGGTCAGGATAATAAAAAGTATATAATAATTACTGAGGACTAGAAGGAAACCCACACTGGCCTTTGCTGGTAACCCCATTACTGCTCCCAGGCTTCCAAAGAGGAGCAGTAGGACCCCATGGTGATATGTCAACAGCATAAGAAGTGTCTCATAAGCGGGATTCAAGCTGGTTGTTACCCCACCGAAGGGAAGTGCAGTAGTGGACAAGTCATTCCTTTTCAAAGGCATTCAGAGTCTCAGATCTTCCCTATTCAGCTATACCATATTTCTTTAGCCCCATTTTATTCCTGGAAAAGGGAAGATGTGGCTAGGGGAAGACAGCTTTACACATTTCAACACAAAACTCACAGGGCAATATATTGTTGTATCGATTTTTCCCTCTGTTCTCCGGCAAGAGTGCAATGTCACATGATTGGTTTCGGCCCACGTCTTTCAAGTCCTATGAGGTCAAAAGGAAGTTTGCAGGTGGAGAATATGAAATAGAATAAGGCAAATCATACAGTCCTCTAGATACATAATGACCTAAGGACGTGTCACAGGAGTTGCTGTTTATGGAATGACTCACATTCCATGCGCATCAGCTCTGATCCCCACAACAGAGCGGGTATTCTCACTTCCACTCTACAGATGAGGCTCAGACCGATCACTAACCTGCCCCATATCATGCAGGTGGCAAAGCTGGGAACCGAATCCAAAGCCTGGGCACTTTTCACCAAACCACACTGTCTCCCAGTCAAGCAAAGTGCCAGGTGAAATAATAGACAGAATTAGGTTTACATCTGAGATTTGTTAAGTTTTTTTCTTAACATCTTGTCCAAATAGCCCTTTGCTTGCTGTGCTGTTCTGGATATCAGACTGGCCTCTGGGACTAGGTGGTCCCTCAGCAGGGAGGTGATTTGGGCATAAAAGAGCACTCAGCTGAGATGCTACATGTCATCCTAACTCCTGAGCCCGATTAGCCTGTGCCTCCACGGGAGAGGCTAGAAGGGAAATTCTGCTAAGGACTAGCACTGCTAATGCGTCACGAGCCCGAGCTGTACCTCGTATTCCTTGGATAGAAGGTAGTTGGAATCAGCCTGCAGCTTCATGAAGTGCCCTTCGAACTGATTTATTTTTATTGGGCTACAGTTAAAAATATAATAGGAAAAAAAAAAGAAAATTACTGATGTAAAGGGAAATGGCCATACCCAATCTGGGTTGTATTTCAAAAGCAGATAATATAGTAATTAATGAGTTCTCTCTCTTACCAAGATGTTTTCCGGTTACTGTGAAGGATGCCAAAAGAAGAAAGACCTTGTTAGCAAATCTCACATAAGACAATCAATTCATCTCTCAATACATTATGTGAAGGAAAATGTGGCGCTCACCCTTTCTGGCCCAGGTTCAAGTGGACAGATAATGGTCGATCCCGGCGAATGCTCAGGCGGGCAGAGGGCCTGTCTCGACCATGGCTGAAACATAAGGCAGAGGGTTTATATTCTGATTACGAAACTTGATTCAAACAAAATTTTCCATTTATGGTGAGGCTGTGCATGTCTGTGCAAATATGGATTTTTCAGTATTCATGTAGATTTACACTCAGCCAACGTCTCTTTGAGGGGAGGAAGAACATAAAGAAGAAATAGATTTTTCCCACTCAGAAACGGATCTCTGCAATAGCTGAAGATTTGTCTTCTGCTTTTTGGCTACAGGTCATAATCACTTCCCACACTCTCAATAAAACTTTCCTTAAAAAACCCCCCCAGTAAACCTTAGATGCAAGACATGACTGCAAGAGGGAGGACGACGTGCCAAATAAAACAAATTCCCTAAGAGGAGGGGGTGTGGCTTTGGGGCCACATGCTATTTGGTTCTTTTTGGTCCCTTCTTAAATTAGCATGGCAAATGTGACCATGAAATGGTGATGTCAGCCATACTTTTCAGCATATTTCAGACAAGCGGTTGGGTGGGCAATTCACAGACATCTCTGTCTTCAGGATCAATGAGAGTTATTTCACATTCAAATGAAACCACAGATGTGCCCCTCAGTCATTCGGTTAGGGCCAAATTCATCAATGGTCTGTGGAGAGGCTGAAAAAAGTGAGTCATTGTTGGAAGGTTTGACTTGTCTTTCTTGAGAAACAAAGATAATTTAACCTGGAGAAGGGAAATTCTTTTCGCTCCTTACTTTTCAGGCTAAAGGGCATTTTCAGTTGCCCCTTTAAAGTTGGGAGCCCAGTCACCGCAGGAATCTCAGTACTCACCCAGCTTTCTGTCTGCAGATGAACAAGGCCACAACAGCCACCAGCATGCCAATTAAGAACAGACCAGCACCCACACCTTCGATAACTCCAAATAAAGGCTCTACAAGAATCCAGAAGGAAATAACAAACCCAGGCAGGAAAATTAGTGCTAAAGAACTGGGAAGTGAGGTACTGAAATCCTGTCTCCCTAAGAACATTATTATGGAAGAACTCAAATGATGGCCACGCTGAGGTATTTACTATTTCACGTTAGTAGTGTGCAGCCAGGAAGGTGAAACACTGACTCCTACGCTGTAACGGCCAGTCAGTCCTTACATGTTTGAAGTTCATGGTGTTCGGCTTATAAAGGAATTTTGGACCCATGTGTGCTTGTTATGGAAAGCTTAGGACGCTTGAGATAAAGGCCAGAATTTGCCACCAAGATAAAAATGCTATTTCAGGGGTGTCTGGGTGGCTCAGTCAGTGAAACACCCAATTCTTGACTTTAGCTCAGGTCATGATCTCACGGTTTGTGGGTTTGAGCCCCATGTCAGGCTCTGCGCTGGTGGTGAGGAGCCTGCTTGGGATTCTCTCTCTCTGTCTCTCTCTGCCCCTCCTCTGCTCTCTCTCTCTTTCTCTCTCAAATATAAACTTTAAAATAAGACAAATTAAAAAAATAAAAGTTTAAAAATCCTATTTCATTCATATGAAGCAGGTAATAAATAGCATCGGGGACTTTTGCAAATCCAGTGAATTACTGAGAGCTATTTTAATGAAGTCTCGTTTTGATTATGTGGTATGATGCTACCTCTGGGAGTTTATGAATAGGTAAGAGTAGCCTATTTTTAAAACAGCTTTATTGAAATACAATTTTCCACATACTATGCAATTCACCAATTTCAATTGTGTAACTCAATGATTTTTGGTACAGTGCAGAGTTTGACAGACATCCGTCACCACATTCAATTTTATAACATTTTCGTCATCCCTCAGAAGAAACTCTGTATGTCTTACTGGTCACTCTCCATCCTTCCCCAGCTCCTGGCAACCAAGACTCTACTTTGTCTTCATGGATTTGCCTATTCTGGACACTTTGTATAAATCCAATCATAAATAGGGGGTCTCTTGTCATTGGCTTCTTCCACTCAGCAGAATGTTTTCAAAGCTCATCCCTGTTGTAGCCTGGGGTCAGTACTTCGTTCCTTTTCGTAGGTGGATAGTATTGTGTGGAATAGATCACATATTGTTTGCCCATTCATCCACTGCTGGACACTTGGATTACCTCTATTTGGGGTTATTATAAATAAGCTGCTATGGACGTCTGTGTATGAGTTTTTGTATGCGCATATATTTTCATCTCTCTTGGGTGTATAATTCAGAGTGGAGTTGCTGGTTTGGATCAGTGATAACTCGAGGTTTAACATTTTGAGGAACTGCAGAAATGTTTTCCAGAGCAGCCAAACCATTTTATATTCTCATGAGCAATGTAGGAGGGTTCCAATTTCTCCATATCCTCGCTAACACTTGTCAGTGTCTTTTGATCACAGTCTTTCTAGGGGGTGTGAAGTGGTGTCTTACTGTGGTGTCAATTGGCATTTCCCCTAATGACTAATGATGCTGAGCATCTGGTCATGTTCTTATTGGCCATTTGTGTTTCTTCTCTGGGGAAACATCTATTCATATCCTTTGCTATCTGACTTTTTAAAAAAATGTTTGTTTATTTGGGTGGGGGACTGAGCGGGGGAGGGGGAGAGGGAGAAAGAGAGAGAGAGAGAGAGAGAGAGAATCCCAAGCAGGCTTCATACTGTCAGTGTAGAACCTGACATGGGGCTTGATCTCACGAACCATGAAATCATGACCTGAGCTGAAATCAAGAGTTGGATGCTTATTGGGGCTCCTGGGGGGCTCAGTCAGCTAAGCGTCCAACTTCGGTTCAGGTCATGATCTCATGGTCCGTGGGTTCGAGCCCCACATCAGGTTCTGTGCTGGCAGCTCAGGGCCTGGAGCCTGTTTTGGATTCTGTGTCTCCGTCTTTCTCTCTGCCCCTCCCCTGCTCATGCTCTGTCTCTCTCTGTCTCAAAAACAAATAAACCAAAACAAAACAAAAAAAAAAGAGTTGGATGCTTACCAAACTGTTGTTTGACTTTTTATTACTGAGTTGTAAGGTAACAGTTCTTCACATATGTTGTATGTGCGACCCTGATATTAGCAATATCTGATACTAATTTGCAAATAGTTTCTCCCATTCTGTGGGCTGTCTTTTCACTTGCTTCATGGTCTCATCTGAAGCACAAAAGTTTTCAATTTTTATTAAGTCCTATTTATCTGTCCCCCCCACTTCTGTTGCTTGTGCTGTGGCTATCAGATATAGGAAATAATTTCCTAATCCTAGGTCACAGGTTCTTACTCCTAACGTTTTCTTTGAAAACTGCATTGTTTCACCTCTTACATTTAGGTCTATGGAGCAGCCCATTTTTGAACTTGCACTTGAAGCCCTTGGATTTTGTATGTTCAATGTTGCTATTCAAGATTCATTAAATCAACACAGTCACTTTTCTTTTAATGTGGTTAATATTCTTTTTTTGACTATCTTCCTTTGCTGGAGGACAAACAATTTTTGTTGTTTTGAGATAGGAAAGAATTTTGTTTACAATGTCCCTACTTAACTTTAAATTATAAGCAAACACGTCTAAGTCCTCCTAACTGTGTTCTGATCCCTTTTTGGTTTGAAAAGTGGGAGATTATCCCTATATTTGGCATAAATAGACAGGAGTGTTTGTGAGGCTGAGTCATCTTTTGTCATGCAGCATGAGAGACTGTTTTAGCTAAGAAGAACTTCCTGAGACCAAGCGTTGTGGAGCACTGGTGACAGGGAAACACTGGGGCAGAAGACGGCATCAGCATGACGGGAATATTCTGAGGTAATGCAGTGCGGAGGTTAAGGGCTCTGGCAGAAAGTGCCAGAATTCCGCTTCCACTATCCTGGGCAAGTTACTTAAACCTCTTGGCATCTCAGATCTTCACCTTTGAAATAGAGATGATAACAGTATCTACCATAAAAGGCTATAGGAAAGATTGGATAAACTATTTCAGGTACAAAGGTGATAGTAAATATTAGCTACTACAATTATTCAGGCTTTCCCTCTAACACACTAGGGAAGTTTCTTTCATAAATTTATGTAGTCTTTTATAAGTTAGCATTTTTATGGTGTAAAAGTAACATGAGCAAAGTGGGGAAAATCACCTTATAATCCCACTACTTTGAGATATTCATTGTTAATACTTCTTTTTAAATTTCTTTTTAGTGTTTTGAGAGAGAGAGAGAGAGAGAGAGAGAGCGTGAGTGGAGATGGGCAGAGAGAGAGAGGGAGATACAGACTCTGAAGCAGGCTCCAGGCTCTGGGCTGTCAGCACAGAGCCTCACATGAGGCTCAAACCCACAAACTGCAAGATCATGACCTGAGCCGAAGTCAGATGCCTAACCGACTGAGCCACCCAGGTGCCTCAATATACTTTTCTTTTCTAAGTAAACTCTATGCCCAAAGTGGGGCTTGAACTCATGACCCCAAGATTAAGAGTCACATGTTCTACTGACTGAGCCAACCAGGCACCCCTCATTGTTAATACTTTGGTGTTTTTCCTTCTAGTCTTTTTTTCTATGCATTTCTATGTATATGCATACATACATTCTCACCTATGACCAAAAGCCTCTTGTACTTATATATTTTTTAATTTTTTTTAATGTTTTATTTATTTTTGATACAAAGAGAGACAGAGCATGAGAGGGGGAGGGGCAGAGAGAGAGAAGGAGACACAGAACCAGAAGCAGGCTCCAGGCTCTGAGCTAGCTGTCAGCACAGAGCCTGACTGTGGGGCTCGAAACTACGAACGTGAGATCTGACCTGAGCAGAAGTCGGAGGCTCAACCAACTGAGCCACCCAGGTGCCCCTGTATTTATATTTTGGTCTGTGTAAGTTCTTAATTTGAATGTTTTTCACCTGTTATTTTTTAGAACTTCATTTTTAATTTAAAAAATCTGATACTTCTACCTTCTTTTCAAGATTAACGCCCATTCAATCCATTCCCCTTTAGAAGTACGGGCAACTTCTCTAATCCACATCATGCATGATCACACAGAGATTAAATTCCAAGTGAAAGTTCATGTCCCCCTCGCCATTAGCCAAGTCACCAGACTCAGGGGCTCTTATAAGTAACGCAGCAGTTGGCAGACGATGTGGGCAGGTTGGGAGGTTAGCCTTACCTGACTCGGTGGTGATAGGCAAAGAGAAAAATGTGTCTGAGTAGAGGGGCCTCGTGAATTCCTTCAGGTCCTCATCAAATAGCTGTGTAAAAGCCCGGATGCTGATTCTGAAAGGAAAACCAATTTATTTAAGTGCAAATTAGTGGCTGACTAGAAAATGTGCTTAGGGACAAACAAGATGGGCACCTGGTCCATATTATATAAGGTAGGATATGAATTATGGAATCAGATAGACCTGGGTTCATTCATGCATTTATTCTTTCATTCGTCAAATGTTTACTGAGCCCCTGCTATGTGCCAGTCCCTGTTCTAGGACCTGGGGATGCTGCCAGGGATACAGCAAAAAACCCTACCATCCCAGAGGTTATATTCTCTAGTGTTAGAAGTCAGATAACATATAAACAAGTTCACTATATTGGATGGTGGCATGTACCATGACAAAGAAAAGAACAGAGTAAGGGAGATAGAGAGCAATGGGGAGGGGTATATGGAACTGCTCTGTTCAGCATGTCAGTGACCAGCTCTGGGCTAAGAGGACATCGGCACAGAAATCAGAAGAAAGTCAGGGAGGCAGCCATGCCTGTGCTGCAGCAGACGGAACCACAGTGGGGAAGGCACTGAGAAGAAAGACCAGATGGGGCCCAGCCTGAAGAGGAGAAGGGAGGACTTCAGGATGGGCCTAAGATTTGAGCTCAGATCATTTGAGACAACAATGATATCTCTGATAGAAATGGGGAGCTCAACGGGGGAAAGAAGAAGAGCTTTGCTCGGGCTGTGTTGGATTTACAGTGACAGTGAGGCTGATGTAGAAGTCTCCAGCTGACATTTGGAGTTATTCCAGCCACCTGGACAGGAGAGCTGCTGAAGTGGCTGTCCACATGTCCATGTGGGATGGTGCCTGGAGATTAGCTGGCCCTGAATTCAATAAGCAGCTACTAAAAGACAAAGCTGTAACTACAGCCTGGATGAAGTCCATTGTCCCCATCGAAAAACCTTGGTCTCACATTCTCTGGGTGAGTCAGGCCAATCTGGATGGCCATGCTTAGTTTCTGGAAACATAACTTACTTAGAAAAGGTTTGAGGTCATTTGAGGTGATTAAACAGGATGATGACCAAAAAGACTTCATGGGACAAGATGGTTGATTTCAGGTTTAAGGGAATCTCATGTAGAAGAGGAAACAGACATGGTTATTTTTCTTCTAGAAGGTAGAATGAAGCCCAATGGGCTGAAGTCATAGGGAGATGGAGCTTGTGAATATAGAGTCACTTTGTAACATCTACAGTATGAACTGCTGCACAGGTAGTGAGCTCTCAGTCATCGAGGGCATGTAAACAGAGGCTGGAGCAGAACCCACTCTCAGAGAAGCTAGAAGAGAGCATCCCTGCACTAAGTTAAAAAGACTGGCTCAGGCCAGCTCTTGAGGTCTTTCTCTTTTAAACTGTAGATTTTCTGAGACTATCAGGCTTGATTTATGTGGGGAAACTTTCTTAGCATTGATGTAAATCCTATGATTTACATCAGTGAAGGCGTCTCTTTTTTCCTTTAAAAATAATCTAGATTTGTTTAACCCAAAAGTTTCTGGGCACGCCTTGTCAGAATGCTAAAATAGTATCAGGCCAGGGCAAATCGTTCTGCCCTCTGCCCCTCCTTCTAACTCATGTCCAAGTGCAAATGCAATCATATTGATCAACCGCGTCTGTAATTTCCACTTTAAAAGCTACTTTCCAGTCAAAAGTTGTACTTCCAGGAATAACAGACTGCGGATGGAAGCATTGTGAGAGGTCCCGCACGGGTAACAAGCAGTCAGTATAACGTGGGAAGGTGAGGAGTTGGTGTGTGTTGCTAATGCATTGTACTTTTGGAAAATGAACTGAGTCTCTCCGGTGAAAAGAGTTTCTTACATTTGTCTAGTGATTTATAAGTGCGGAAGAACTTTCACAAACATGCTTCTATTTGAGCATTTCCAACTTCCCCAACATAACAAGGAAGCTTATGATAATACTTCAGAGATTTGGAACCTGAAGCTTGGAGGCATTCTGTGTCTTGCTCCGGATCACAAAGAAAGCCAGTGCAAGAAAACCAGACTCTGTATTTAAGATATAAATTTAGTCCAGATTTCTTTCTCTTATTTTCTCTTGGTTTAATTTTGGTTTAACAGCAATGACTTCAGTTGGAGAGATGGTAAAAACGGGCCAGCTAGGAAGCAGAGGGTCTGAGGTTTAGCTATCACTCTGTTGCTGATTAGATGGATGGCCCCTAAAGGTTTTTTTTTTTTTTAATGCCTCAGCTTCCTCCATTGTAAATTAAAAGCATTGGATGTGACAACCTTGACATGTTCTATTCTGAAATGCTAGGTGCAAAATGCAAAATACAATATGGATGTAGATGAGTAAGAATCATTAGGAACCCAGAAAGGAGATATTGACCTAGTATAGGATTGCCTTAAATTCAGTGGGTCAGTAGGAGCTCTGCTCTTAAACCCTTTCCAAAAATGGACAGCACCACCTCATTTGCATTTAGCACCCATCTTGATCCTGCTTCATCCTGCCTTCCTGGTCTTGTTTTGCCTGCTGCCCCTCTTCATGCTCTTCCCCCAATTTGAAACTGAACTCTTTGCTCTTCTCTAAACACTCTGTATATTTCTTCTTCTGCACTTTGACTCCCACTCTTCCCTCCACGTTGAATCTCCTTCTGTCCCTATCTCCGTATTTTCAAATTCTTCCCTACTTGTTCATGCTCAGCTAAAATGTTACTCCCTTCAAGAAGCCTTCTGAACCTTTAAAGCATTTATTTACCCTCTTATGTCCTTCAACATTTCTGCCTCTGTTTTACAGACCTCTTCTGTGTGTATATGTATTTTAATAATCAGATATGTGATAGTAATTATTTCAACTTTATATGTGTTCATAGTCAGAAATCTATAGCACCAAGTTAGAGACTATGTGGTTTAATTTCCTTCATTTGGGGAAAATGAGGCCAAGAGAAGCTGACTACCTGATTGTGGTCACATTACCATTCCATTTAGAATAGAAACAAAGCCTGGGGAGCCCTGATGGCTGAGTTAGTTAAGCATCCAACTTGGGCTCAGGTCATGATCTCACAGTTTGTGAGTTCAAGCCCTGTGTCAGGCTCTGTGCTGATGGCTCAGAGTCTGGAGCCTGCTTTGGATTCTGTCTCCAAACTAACCCCCAACCCTCTCCCTTGCTGGCTCTTGCGCTCTCTCTCAAAATAAATAAACATTAAAAAAATACCCCTGAATAGAAACACAGCCAGATCAGCACTTTGCTAACTTCCAAAATGCCTCCTACCCATCATGATCTGCCCTTTCTCTTCTCATATGGAATGACGTTAATTATACACCCAGTAATAGGACTCAGTAACAAATGGGAACACATTACATTCGTTGACATAATAAACTTGCAAAGCAGCTATACTTAGCATTTCCCATTTCATTTCGATTCTGTTCCCCCTACCCCCATTCTCTCCTGTGTACCTATTCTCTCTGGAAAAAAGATGCCTGATAGCTTTGAGGGTGACTGTGGCAACCATCATCTTAGACAGGTAGAATTCTGACTGTATTAAGCTAGGGGTCAGCAGCCACCACACAGGACGCCACTCAGCATGTGGTTAGATGAATGGCCCCTGCTTTGAAAGGCTATGCCTCCTCTTATCAAGCATTATCTGCCTGGCATACTTTTCATAGGACTGAACCAAATGTGGAGAAATATAGGGAAGCTGTGTTCTAGAAAACATATAAGTATGGTATGAGTTGATTAAGCTATAATAAGAATGTTCAAGTATTGATAGAGCATCTTAGATCACTCCTTTATTTGTTCACAAACCTTTAATGAGTACCTCTTTGGGGCCAGGTATTTGCCAAATTGTTTTGTCTCCTCTATTAGACTGTGAGCTCTTATAGTCTAGTGAAGAGGGTAGGTAACCAAACCAGGGGCTAAAAAGTCCTGGTAAATGAGGATTAGAGGGATGGAGGGTCTGGGTGCCATGGGAAGGGAGCTGGGGCCAACTGCCCAGTGCGGGTTGACAGGTTGATGGGGGTAATGTAGGGCTAGTTGAGGGCTGAGCTGGTTTTTGAAGTGTATGAAGGGAGGCACCAGCCAGTCAAGGGAGGGGAGGGCATCTTGAATAGAGTAAAGAGAATGTGTGAAGGCTAAGAGGTATAAGAGATGCATGTCACTGTCAAAGGAACTCCAAGTAAGGAGTAACAAAAGGCAAGGTGTACTTGCGACAGATGGTGGGAGGCAAAGCAGGAGGGAGAAGGCAAGGGCTTTATGTGCCCTCTTTGGAATCTTCACTTTCTCCTGGAAGTAAATGGGCACCACGGAAAGCCTTAAGAAAGGACATGACCAGCTTTGCTGGATCATCTACATTCCTCCCCAGGTACAGCCCTGTGTTGTTTTGCAAATGAGAGAAATGAGGATTTGGGAACTGAAATGCCATTTTCAAGGTTACATGGCTAAGTGGCAGTGGGCGAATTCAATTCAGGCTCTTCCAGGCCCTCAGCAGCTGTTACAAATGGGAAGGAGTGTGCTGGAGAGTGGTAGACTCTGGGACAGACATGAATGATCTATAACTTCTCATTGTCCCTCTCTTAACTGTAGTAATGAGTCAGTCATCTTCTCTCCTTCTCTTTCAGAAAGCAAGTAAACAAAAATCAGCCTCCACTTTCCAACTCACAAATTGAATAGAGCCATTGGGAGGCGTGTGTTCAAATCTCTGTGAGCCCGTGTGACGGAGAAGCTGAGGCATCTCTTGATTCTTATAGGAACTAAAGGATTCCAGGGCTCTGATCTCTCTCACATTTCACTTTTACTCTGTCTGAGATCTCATTTCCTTCAGGTAGGCTCATATGGTCTCTTCTGGAAGAGAAGAAGCTACCATATGAGCCTACCTCACTAATAAGAGTGCATGAATTTACTCTGGAGATGCTAACCTTGGCTAGGGTGGAAATCACATTTTTGTGGTGAGTCCTGGGCAGAGTGAGCTATACCGAGTTCCTGCCCAAAGTGAATTTTCTGGTTTAGGAAATCTGTCAGCCTTCCTGTGCTGATTCCAGGGAGGGGCTAAGAATGCTCTCAGGTGTGATACCATGTCTTTGTCTCCTTTTGGAGCATGTAGGAAAGTTATCTGCTGGGACTCACGGATGATATTCAAAATACGTAAGAGTCAATAAGACCTGGGCACCAACTGACCAGCCATAGAGAAGCTGATGGGCTGCCATACTGGCTGGATGTCAGCTCTGTCCAACACCCAAAAGAGACAGCACATTCCCTGTGCAGCACAAGTACTGATCTTGGATGCCTGTAGCTTCTATTCAAGATGGCAGCCACCCTTCCTTTTTTCTTGAGGACTCTGGCTTGGGATGCTGTGTACTTCTGCTCATACTTGCTTTCAGGGAGCACAGTGTAGACCAAAGGCACTGCCAATTCCTATGGCTGGCAGGGCCTGTTGGCTGCCATTGTGCTTCCTGGGGCCAAACCAAACATCGGCTCCTTTTCATCTGTCATCCTAGCAGGAGGAAAGGGTCCTCCCATTCATGTGGAGGCCTTCGACTTCAAGAGTTCTATCGGGACCAAAGAGCACTTTCATTTTTCTATGGCTTAGAAGGTAAATAAATATGTGTAATTTCATCCCTCACTACAAGTAGAAGATGAAACTTCCTATTTCTTGGGTCTCCCTACACTCAATTCTTCTGTTTGGAACATCCTCGCAGTCACTAACATAGTAAATAAATTGTCTGATTTGTGCTAAAGAAGTTTTAGGAGAAAGAACCTATTAAGAACTCTCAATTTCTCATATAATGAATTAGAGCTTTTGCACAGTGCTGAAGGCCTTCTTTACAGATTACCTGTGAATGGAGGCAGGAATATGACTTTTATAAATGACCCAGTAACATGTAGAGCACTGTTGTAATGTTGGTTATTAGTCTATGAGAGCTCAAGTGCATCAGGTGCCCAGACAACTAAGGACCTGGTCGTGCAGCATGTCCTTTCTTGCAAAACAATGCATCTAACCTGTAGGCAGTGTGTGGCTTCAGTGGTCCGTCACAAAATTTTTGCTGATTAGGATCGCATTTTCCACCCAGGCTCTCCATCTCTGCTCCAAGCTTAATGTTAAAACTCTTGGAGTTGCTGTCAGGACTTTCGGCACATTTGCTGGCAAAGTAATCGGTCTGATACATTCGAATGGAGGCATTGTGTCTGTATTCTAGGTAGGAGGGCAGCGGGTGCCGGTGCTCTGGCTTCAGCTCGTCACTGCCTGGAGGGAGAGAACCCACAGTGAAGCACCGGCTTTCTCGTGACCTCGGTGATTCCTAACTAGGTTTCTATGTCTGCCTCCTCTCACCCACCATTACCGGTCCTTTCCAAAGTACAGACTCTTTGATCTTGAAGGAGGCTAAGAAATTCTCCTAATGAAGTTCATTTTAATTCACTTCTCCTAGAACGAAAATCAAAGCGTCTGGATACAAGATTTTATATGCACACATACGTATATTTATACACACACCCTGTCGTTTTTCTAGGAAATACAACATGTGTGTTTGAGAGGTTAACTCATTGCATCAGATGACAATGTGTTCCAGAACTCCAGAAACTTGGACACTCCCCACTGTGAGAGTCAGCCCACTCGATAAGCTCTCTACCTTGCCAATGACCATTGTAGCTGAGCTAATAAGGAAATCCTTATGACATAGGAAATAGGGAAGAGATAAGAGGAATCAAGTTCAAGTCCAGAACAGTCACCCACAGGCACACTCCACATGCCACACCCTGTCAGATAATTGTTCCGTGTACAGCTCTCTGTTATCTTGAGTACCGTTTAATCCTGGCTTGAATTTGGCCCCTCATGCAGAACGCTTCCCAGAACTCCTCCCTGTCCACCCAGCCTGCTGTGTGTTTTGGCACTGCAAGCTCATTTTCATGTTGCCTGGAGGAAAGCATCATTACGAAGGTAAATATTATCGAGATAGGATACCATTAACGATGCACTGCAAGGAGTGGTATTGTGGGGGTTCACCACATCCTGGACTCTTGTTTAGTAAAATTTGCTCAAAATGAGTGTGTCTTCGAAATACTAACTTGTTGGCAGTAACAGAAAAGGAATGCCAGGGCGCCTGGGTGACTCAGTCGGCTAAGCGTCCAACTTTGGTTCAGATCACGATCTTACAGGCTTGTGAGTTCAGGCTCCGTGTTGAGCTCTGTGCGGACACCTCGGAGACTGGAGCCTGCTTCAATTCTGTGTCCCCCCTTCACTCTGTGCCCCTCCCCTGCTCATGCTCTGTCTCTCTCTGTTTCTCAAAAATGAATAAAGGTTAAAAATTTTTTTAAGAAAAAAGAAAAGGAATGTTGCCTTTAAGATATATATATAGGCTATGAATGGCATTTGTATGAGATGGACTATTGGCTCAGCAGGGAGCAGAGCCCAGCTCCATGGGCACCAATAATTGACACCCACAAGGCTGTCTTCTAGGGTATGGCTTCTTTTTGGTCACTGCCTTACATTCATGTAGTAAAACGTCACCTTCACTGCATCTGCATTAAATCTAAAATCTCTCCACAGTTTGCTGATTTATCTCCAATTATGAAATGTAAGGAAATCTGGGATGTACCACTGACCCTTGAAATTGTTTAATTAGTTATGCATAATCAACTTTAGTACAATTAAAATGTCAAAGCACATAGACTGTTAGATACTAAATTACTATTTAGTATCTAACAGTGAGCTAAATTACTATTTAGCCGAGGACCCGTTCCAGCATTTGTCAGGTTTAAAGTTTCTCACTGTCCACAAATGGGTTGCAATAGTCAGAATGTTTAAGAAACTCATGTGCAACACTTTAAACATCCTGAAAAAATATAAGACATATAAAAGATAACTATGCCACTCCAGACACAAACATCTGTTTTGGAGAAATAGTGCGCAAGCCCTTGGTGGCAAATACGACACTCCTGTAGGTTGTTTGACAAATGCTGACATAATAAACTCTAAAATCATACTTGAGGCTGTGTGGAATGCTGTTATAACGATTAGCCTGCAGAAATTCGATGGACTTTGGATAACTTCTTGGACTAGAAAATGCAATCTACTGTTGACACTTCAGTAGGGAAAGGAAAAGTGCTTTTCATGATCATCTTTGCCCTCCTTTGGCTCTTGAATATTTCTTTGTGAACTGGTGGGTGGCTCGGAAGTGTGTGGTTCCTTGAGGTATTTGCGATTGGGTCAGGGAAGACGTTGAAGCGTGTTGCTGCTTAATGACCGAACCAAAAAAGTAGTGAACAGCATGGAATGAGTGTGAAGAAGACTGGGTAAGTCAGTCCATGCAATGCGCTTCCAACAGTGCCTGGCACATAGGAAAGGCTCTATAAATGCTAGTTATTTGTACTATTGCTGTGGTTGCTATTATTATTATTCACCTTTTAGTAATTGAACCCAGTGAATAATGGGCTTTATTGTTGAAAGTTTTGTTACATCTCCCAGCATCCAGTGGAGAGAGGGCAGAATTATATGAAGTTTAAGTTTTCTACTCTTAAAAAGTTGTCACAGAAAGAGCCCCCACGGTGACCTTTGAGGAAGCAGTCCCCGTGTCCCCTGGCAGATAAGCCGTGATCACTTACCATCAGCCTCTCTCACTACCACTGTGAAGTATTTCACAGCTCCATTGGTGTCGCTGAACCAGCTGCAGTTGAAAGTGAAGTTGATGGAAGATTTGCTAATTAGCACATCCTTTTTATTCACACGGATATGTGGGGGTGGAGGAGGGGGCCCTGAAAAAGGATGGAGAAGGAACCAAGGGGAGTCACAACTCCGCTTTTCCATATAAACAACAATCAGTGAAATGAAGGTCTCCATGCACCGACCTCAGTGTGTGCGCGCATGTGTGTATGTCTGTGTGTGTGTGTGTCTGTGTGGAAAGCTTGTGATCCATGAAAACCTCCTCCTCTTGTAGAGAAGAGCAGGCAGAGGAAGTGATATGCCAGTGGCACGTTAAACCTAATGAAAGAGGCAGTTCCTCAGCAGGATCTCCTGAAGTCATAGCACCAAATTGCTTAAAAGCTCCATTAACTCTATAGATAGCTCTAACTCTATCAGGCAAAGTGATGCATTTAAATACTAACTCATTCAAGAACTTGAAGATCATTTAACTTGTTTGCTGCCAGACACAGAGAAATGTTTCCATTTCCTGGAGGCTTCCAGGTTCTCTTTTCCAAGTGACAACAAGACCCACTAATGTGGAGGAGACCTGCATGCAAGTGGGTGGCAGAAAAGCAAGGTGCTCACTCGGGCACGCATCCAGAAACACTTACGGTCTATCATTGTGATAGTGCTGTCTTCAACCACCTCGCTGGTCATGCCAGCCGACTGCACCTTGATGGACACCAGGTACCTCTTATGGGGCACCAGCATCATGATGTTGAGCAGAGATTTTTCTTTCTCCAGCTTTCTGGAAAATTCGACTTCTTGAGTGTCCATTTTCCGACATTCAATGCTATACCCATCAAAGTCAGAATCTGGAGGGATCCAAGAACAGGCGATGGCCGTGGAGTTCTGAGGCCGGCAATGCAGGTTTTGTATCTTATCTGGCTCTAAAGGAGAGAAAGGAAGAGATGCTTCTTACAACTCTGTGAGACACATTAAAAATTAAAATGCTGTCCCTTTAGAATATCACCAGGTGCCAATATGATCAGAAACACAAAGACACATTGAGTTTAGCGTGGCCACTAAAATTACAGGGCAGAGTCAGATCAAAGGTGGGGCTGAGTAGCCAAAAGATTAAAAATGCAGCTCAGCCTGCCAGAATTCAGATTCTATTTACCAGCTGTGACTTCTTAGGCAAGTTACTTAAGGTGTCTGTGCCCCATTTGTAAAGTGGGAAAATTAAGAGTACCTGCTTCCTATGATCATTGTCATGGTTCAGGGAGTGGAACCACACACAGCCACCTAGAAAATGGTGGCTGGTGTAGCAATCGCTCAGTGAATACTAGCTGTCATGAGAAAATTAAGAAATGGCACTGCTTACTTGTTAACCCTCTAGGCCCTGGCTCTGTCCCCTCTTCCATTTTTGCCTTTCCTGTTTACGTGCATGCTCTAGGCACCAAAACTGCTTCTGGCTCCCCTTGTACACTACGCTCTTCCACCTGCTATGCTTACAGGCCTTCAGTTCCTTCTGCCCAACAGAGCGCCAGCCCCAGTAGGGACCCAGTGAACAGCAGGTGATCTCATTAATTGTTGTGAATGATACTACAAGGAGTAAGAGATACAGTTGGACAGAGAGTCACTTATGTGATCTGACCATGCAGGTTAATAACCAGACTCTTTAGGATTCCCCAACCAGCTGCATGCCTACATCTCTAATGACATCCTAGGAAGCTAAATTGTACGATTTGGATAAGTAGTTTCTGAATTTTAATATTAGCAGCTGAGCCATTAAAAAAGAAAAGGTTGGGACACCTGGGTGGCTCAGTCGGTTCAGCATCTGACTTCAGCTCAGGTCATGATCTAAGGTTCGAGAGTTTGAGCCCCACCTTGGGCTCTGTGTGGACAGCTCAGAGCAGGGAGTCTGCTTGGTTTCTGTGTGTCTCTCTCTCTGTCCCTTCCTCCTCTCAAAAATAAATAAACATTGTAAAATATATTTAAAAACAAAAGGTCTCAGTTCCCCAATATGTTAAAATCAGAGGGGCTCTGGTCCTGTGCTTTACGTGTGCCTTGGGGGTCAGGTGCGTTATGCTGGGGTGACCTCCTTAAGACTTTGCTTACCTTGCCCCCTATCAGGAATTTCTGAGGAAATTCTTAAAAATTTAGATCTAGACCACCCTGTTGCATTCCAGGAGTCAGAAGTCTTGACAAATATTCAATTTAAAAAGGCTGCCCATTGTTTTATTGATCTCAGCAGAAAATACAGTAGCAATGTTCAGATAGCACTAATCAGTAGCATCAAAGCATCAAAAAGACTGACAAGAGCACCGCATAATGTGGGGAGGGATTGAAAAAATGAGGCTAAAGACAGTTATGTTTGACCTTTTGGACACCAAATAGAAAAAAAACCTTCCATTTTATTGTTGGGTTTTTATAGTCCTTGTTGTAAACGTAATCCCTTTCCTCTCTTCTCCACCTGCCCTTCCTCCCCAAATTAAAATTATATGTTTGTTCAAACACCCCGTAGATAGAAGTGGCTACATAAGTTTTAAGGTCCAGTGCCAAGTGAAAATGCAATGCCCCATGTTCAAAATATTAAGATTTCAAGACGGCAATAACAGACAATGAGGGCAAGCGTAGGGTCTGTGTGCCTGCACAGCTGGACATGCTACGCCCTGCTTCCAGAACAGATCATAGATGAGCATCTAGGAACTATGTGTAGACCCAGTACAGCCCACAGAGCAGCACCCATTGCTCTGATTTGGCATACAACCCACCTTCTCCTGAGACCCCCTCCTTCGTTATAGGACTCTCTGTCTTTAACAATCATGACTTTGAAATACTCAGCATCTTTGTGCCACTGACTGAATTTCAGTTACATATCAAGGTCTAAAATATCAGGTGCTCATAACAATTTAGGTAAGAATGACTCTGAAAAAAACAAATCTGAAGATTTTTCAGTATGAAGGAACTGACCTTTGAGGCAAGTAATAATTGAGTCTTTTAAAAATGTTTCTGCTTAGTTTTGAGAGAGAGAGAGAGAGAGAGAGAGAGAGAGAGAGGGAGAGAGAGAGAGAGAGAAAGAGAGAATGGGAGGGGGCACAGAGAGAGGGAGACAGAAGATACAAAATGGGCTGTGTGCTGACAGCAGACAGCCCGATGTAGGGCTCGAACTCAAGAATCATGAGATGATGACCTGAGCTGAAGCTGGAAGTTCAACTGACTGAGCCACCCAGGTGCCTCAATAATTGTGTCTTTTCAAACATTAATTGCTTGTTAATCTTTTGAACTCCTTTAAACCTCATCACAGCTGGAAACCAAAACATCTTTTCTGTTCAGCCTTAGAGAAAGTCTTTAAAAATATCCTGCCTGATCCATAATTCTAATGATTTGCCCAAAGACTAATGTGGAAATCTGCTTCAACCTCTTCTCTCAGTTCTGTCTCCGTCTTCCTTTCTGTCCCTAAATCCCACGTGCCTCCTAAGACCTCAGGTCACATCCCTATTCACTAAGAAATGAGTACCTGCTATGAGGTAGGTGCTCTTCTAGAGACTGCGAACAAGGCATTAGCCCTAACCTAAGGGAAAGGAGGACAAAACATCCATAATACAAGATAGCAAGGAGAATGTACCAGAAGAAATGGAGAAAGAAGGGGTTAGGTGGAGCGTCAGACAACTTCTGGGAGTCAGTGGTGGGCAGGAGTTGGCAAAGGCTTCCAGCAGAGATGACACCTCGCTGAGCTATTGGGAAAGGGGCATTTTTGGCAGAGAAATGCAGGAACCCAGGCACCCAGGGTGGGAAGATTAGGGATTGCAGACTGATCCTCTATTATGTTGGGTTTTCTGCAACCAAACCCAGTCCTAACTAATACAATCCTTAAAGTTCTATCATGTTCCCCGTAAAGCACAGCACTGAGTTCCTCTTGTCGCCAGCAGCACTCCGTGTAGGCGTGCTTCATTTGGTAAATGCCTCTCTTAAATTTCAGCACCCAAGACAGAAGACAGTATTCCAGAAGTCATGTGATCAACCCAGCCTCTACTGAGTTCTTAACTGAGCACCCGTTTTGGTGACATAGCCCACAGTAAGCCACTGAAAATCCATCCTGAGCTCGCTGTAAATTAAAACTCTTAGTTCTTTTTCACATATTTCTCTTGATACTCAACTATTTGATCCCAGACTGCTCTCTGGATACACTATGGATACAGGTTATAATTATTATAAGATTAATGTTTTTAGATAACTACTTGCTTAAATTTCTAATTTTCAACTATATGTTTTATAAATAACCACTATCTGATCTGATCGTAGAAACTACACATACAGGTATTATTGAAAAATAAATATTTGTGGTGAGGCCTCTATAGTGAAAATGTTTGTTTCTTTGAGGTTTACTGTGTCTATTCCAAAATGCCTTTGGGAAGAAAGTGATGTATATTTTATTGCTGAAGTATTTTTATCTTTAGGATTTACAGGAATGTATCCTAGCTGACACATTCTGTTTCTAGTTTGCCCCTTTCAATCCATTCTCTACACTGTACCCAGAGTGACTTCTTGTAGTGCAAATCTGATTATGAGATCTTGGCTAAAAATCCCTTGGTGGCTCCAATTGACTGAGGATAAAGTTGAAATTGCTACTCTGGTTCACAAGACATTTTATGACTTGATTCTCCTAATCCTCACCTTTTATGCTCTGGCTAACTAAACTCTTCTGTTCCTCTCTCCTGCCTGGTTGTGGAATATTTTATTCCATCTAGAATATTCTTCACTGCTTTCCCCATATCCTGGTGAGTCTTACTCTTTCCTTAGGTTTTGATCTGGAAGTTTCTTCTTCCAGGAAGCTCTCTTGTCTTGGCTCAGATGCCCCTACCATGAGTTTGCACGGAGCCAAATACTTCCTTCATCACACTTCCCACTCAACTGCAAGCTACATGAGGGCAGAGATAACCTCTTTAGTGTCTACTGTTGTTAATGTTGAAGGAATGAACAAGTCTATACGGACTTCTGCCTGAATTCAAATCTAACTAACCCCAAGCCAAAGTGTGGATTAAAACCAAGCCTCACTGGAATAAGAAGTTGCAACACATACTTCTCCCTCACTCCATCTGAGAACCAAGAGTAGCAGAACATGTCATACTTGTCCTCACGGATCCAGATATTGGTTTGCTATAGGTTTTCCAGGAGTCACCACTGACAGTCTTGACACTAAATTGATAGGATCTCCCTGGACGAAGACCATACACAATGCGTCCTTCTGATTTTCTGTTGCTGTAGGGGTTGAAGACCGTGATGGCATCTCTGGGGAACCACTGCAGGTCAAAGTCATCGTAGTCAGTCCAGTCTGGTGGCCCCTTCCAGGTGATGGCCAAGGATGTGTTTGTAACATCAGCAAATGACATAAGACTGGGAGGACTTGGGGCTGCATTCAGGAGAACATGAAAAAAATCACATAAACATGTCTATATCATAGCATGTAAAATAAGAGAGTTGGGTGACACCAGACACACCTTAGTGTGCTTTGTAGGAAGAAATAATATGAAAATATAATAATAGAGGCTTCTATCTACAGTGTTTGCTATGTGTCAGTTGTGGTCCTCAAATGTTTTATGCACATTTTCTTTTTTTAAATTTTTAAATGTTTTTATTTATTATTAAGAGACAGAGAGAGAGAGAGAGAACATGAGCATGGGAGGGGCACAGAGAGGGGGAGACACAGAATCTGAAGGAGGCTCCAGGCTCTAAGCTGTCAGCACAGAACTGAATACGGGGCTCGAACTCACAAACAGCGAGATCATGACCTGAGTTGAAGTCGGATGCTTAAACGACTGAGCCACCCAGGTGCCCAATTACACACATTTTATTTAATTTTCCTAACAAGAGATTCCTTACCAGGGCACTGTGGAGCATGAGTGTGCCCTAAATGGGTTACAAGTGTGCAAAGGTATTGGTTCCATTAGATTTTGAAGTGTGAGGGCTACAATCCAAAATTATGTCCAGTTGCAGATAGCGCTGTTCATGGACCTCAGGGTAGCATACGGATTCATGTTATTTGTGTATGCCCAGGGGATAAAAAATTTAGGAAGCATTGCTGATAGCAATGCAGTGATGATTTATAGATAAGAAGACTGAGATTTAGAGATGTTCAATGACCATCCCAGCTTCACATAGGTAGGTGGCAGAGCTAAACTAAGGACCTAGATCTTTCTCCTAGATCTTGTACAGAACAGTGGATAAGGTGTGCTTCCTTTTTTCATTGTATTGTAGTGCCTTTCCAAGGGCTAGCATGTGGCACTCCATTACTGATTTTCTTTCTTCTTCTTAAAACCATAACCGAAATGTGTCTTTAGAAGCTCCTTCCCACCAAGACTTGGCCTTTGGCAAGAGCTCCTCACCTGTTCTGCTCTCCCCCATGAGCTTGTTCCTGAGGTCCCCACTGTGAGTCACCACACACAGCGTGTACTTCCTTCCAGGAACGAGGCCATGGAAACGCCACTCTGTCAGGTTCTTGTCTTTCCAGTTTTCCTTCTTCGTGCCATTGGGGTTGTACAGAATCAGCTCATAAAAGTCGAAGTCCCCAGAGGCTGGACTCCAGCTGAACCAGAGGCTGTCTGTCATGTTCCGATTGGATCCCCGGAGGTTACTCACAGAAGCTGGGACTTAAACACAGCGAAGACCTTTACTGAGGACAGAGGAGTTACAAGCAAAGGCATCTGGCTGACAGGGGAGAATATGAGCTATGCTGGGCATATAGGTGAGTGGTAGAGTCAGATCTTGCCTGCATTTCAGGGCACTTAAGTTTAGGGGCATGTGGTCTAGAGATGTGGGACAAATGAAAATAAAAATGAACCAGCACAGGTGGTGGCTTCCATATGCTCAGCATACGTAGCCTTATAAACATCTAAAATGAAATCTTCAGAAATGATTCATGAAAACTTGTCAAACAGTTCATAACTTACCTTATGAAAGGCCATGCATATATGCATAAAAGGTCCCAGCCCTTCCCAGGCTGGCCCATCTCACCCATCCCTTCATCCCATAACGTCCTTCCCTGGGGCTCTCTGCTTACTCTTCGCTCTCTTGTAGGTTCACCGTTCCCTCATTCGTTTTCCTACCCAAATCTATATTGGTAGAGCCTCACTTGGGAAAAGGGTGTTAACAGTCACGTCTACCACTATGTAACTTAGTCACACTGGCACCTGTCCCGTGGGTATTTAAGCTTCGCTCTTCTCTGGGGAGTGAAGACTGTTGGCTCTTGATGGAAGAACTTTCAACATTAATGGGTAGATAAGGGAAGATACGCAGAGAGCAGATTGTCCTGGAAATGGGAACATCAAGGCAATTCTATTCAGGGTCTAGGTGTACCCGTATCTGCTGCTCCTTTTCATTCCCTTCCAAAAACACGCCGAGAACTTGGGTTGGGTGCCTGGGATGCACTCCCGTCACCTGCAGGACTCAGCTGAAATGCCTTCTCTGTCTGAAGTAGTTTCTCATCCTGCCAAGTCACTCTGTCACAACATACTGTTTATTTCCTTCACAGACTTCAAGGCGTTCCCAAGTCATTTCCCTTAAAAATCTGCTGTCTGGCCTTGCTCCCTCTCCACCAATGAGAGCTCTGCAGTCTGAGGCCTGTGCTGTTCACGGTCAGATTCTAGCCGTCAGCCCCCTGCCCGGCATACAAAACACTCAAAAATTATTGTCCGATGAGAAAAAAAAAACTGAATGGGGAAATAAAATAATGGTCTCAAACTACGGAAAAAGAGTGAATTCAGTTTCCTCTTGACAGCCCAGAGAGATGTCACTTTCTTTCCTTTTCCTGCAATGCTTTGTGTTCCTTTCATCCAGTGCCGTGTTTCTGTCTACAGTGCTCACTGCTTGGTCCTTTTAGGAGTGGCCCTTCTCCGGACCTGCCTTCCACTCCATGCATGCTCTTTAGAAAGCTGAAGGGCGCAGCTTGAACCAAACCACAGTGGGTTACCATCTTGTGGCAGTTTGGCAGCAAATAGAGAAGCCAGATGCGTTTTTCCACCAAACTGTGCGAGGTCAATGAGTGGTGGCAACAGAGCAGAAGACAGTGCAAAGGCTATTCTGATATGTGATCAAAGGTCTGTGGGTGGGAATGTCAACTGGTGCAGCTTCTCTGGAAAACTGTGGAGGTTCCTCAAAAAATTAACAATAGAACTCCCCTGTGATCCAGCAATAGCACTGTTGGGGATCCATCCAAGGGATACAGAAGTGCTGTTGCATAGGGGCACATGTACCCCAATGTTCATAGTGGCACTTTCAACAGTAGCCAAATCATGGAAAGAGCCTAAGTGTCCATCAACTGATGAATGGATCAAGAAGATGTGGTATATATATATATACAATGGAATGCTACATGGTAATGAGAAGGAATGAAATCTGGCCATTTGTAGGAAAGTGGATGGACCTGGAGGGACTCATGCTAAGTGAAATAAGTCAGGCAGAGAGGACAGATACCATATGTTGTCATTCATAGGTCTAGCAGGAGAAACCTAATAGGAGACCATGGGAATGGGAAAGGGGGAAAAGAGTTAGGGAGAGAGAGTGAGGCAAATCATCAGAGACTTTTGAATGCTGAGAACAAACTGAGGGCTGAGGAGGGAGGGGGGGAAGAGGAAGGGGATGATTGTCGTGGAGGAGGGCACTTGTGGGGAAGAGCACTGGGTGTTATATGAAAGCCAACTTGGTAATAAACTATTTAAATTAAAAAAAAAAAAAAGATCTGATTTAGGATAAAAAAGCCTGAAGGCCACAGAGTTCATATAAAGCTAGACCATGGAGAGAAGAGGGAACTAGGGACAAAACAAGGAGAAGCTAGTGAATACTGAGACAATTTCCCTGAAGTACATTCCTGCTGGGGTCCGGGCCTTACCTGTTCTACCGAATATGAAAGACTCATTAGACAGCTCCCCGCTGTGAGTCACTATCACCATTTTGTACATTCGGCCTTGTAGCAAGTTCTTGAAAGAGACGCTCTGGGCTTGTGAGCTGGCCTGGGCTCTCTCCTGAAGAGTCCCGTCCGGGTTGTACAGAAAGATGTTGTACCCACTGAGCTCCCCTTTCGAGGTGGTCCAGCTTAAGGTCAGGTGTCTGGTGGAGTTTTCTGTGATCCTCAGGTTGGTGACAGCTGCTGGGACTGGAGAAGGTGAGTGAGAGAGTGAGACGGGGTTTTGGCACCTCCCTGACACAGCCCCGGCCTGACTCCCCGGTGGGCCTGCTCCAAGGCAGCTCCAAACACATGATCCCTGCCTTCAGGAAATACTGACTTCGTGGGGACCCCAAAACAGAGAAGAGTGAACTTTGTGCATTACTGATGTTGAAACTGTTAATTAAAACAATAACAAGAACAACAAACCAAACCACAAGGGAGAAAGAAAAACCAATAACTGGGAAATCATCTTCAAATATGTTTTTTGGATATAAGATAAATGTTAATCTGACTTGTGTGACTAAATATTTTTCTTTATTTCTTTTTAAATTTTATTTGAGACAGAGAGAGAGAGAGAGAGCATGAATAGGAGAGAGGGGCAGAAAGAGAGGGAGAGAGGATCTTCAGCAAGCGCCATGCCCAGCGTGGAGCCCTATGCAGGGCTTGATCTCACAACTCTGGGATCATGACCTGAGCTGAAATTAAGAGCTACCCAGGTGCCCCAAGACTAAATACTTTTCTAATACTAAGAGCTTGATAAAAATAAAAAACTATCTATGAATGCCATCTGAAAACTAAGGAATAGCCAATGGAAGTAAGGGCAGTGGGGAGGGAAGAGAAATGTGAAAGAAAGAGCAGACAGGAGGAGATTTGATTCAGGGATATGGAAAAAGAAGCAAGAGGAAAAGTCAAAATCATTAGAAAATATTTATGGGGCACCTGGATAGCTCAGTTGGTTAAGCATCTGACTTCGGCTTAAGTCATGACCTCTCAGTTCATGGGATCGAGTCCGGCATGGGGCTCTGCACTGGCCGGCTCAAGCCTGTTTGGGATTCTCTCTCTCCTTCTCTTTCTCTGCCCCTCCCCTACTTGTGTGCACACACAGACATTGTCTCAAAATAAATAAATAAACTTTTAAAAAGTTTTAAAAATATTTAAATTAGGATTTTATGACCCTTTTGGCCTTCAGTGATAACCTGTTAGCAAAATGATCAAGTGCCACCAGAAATGACCTGCTTCCAAACTGTTTGCACAGGTGCTGCCTGATTCCATGGATGCCAGTGTGAAAAGAACAGGACATCTGCCTCGGTCTCTTCTGGGTTCTTCTCCCTCCAATCTAAGCACTTTCTCTTTTGTTTTCTCCCTCTCCTTGTGCCAGGTCCCTAAACGCTGGTGTTTCCCATCATTCCATCCTCTGTCCCCTTCCTACTCCATTACACTGGCTAAACAACCAATCTGATTCGTTTCATGGATTGCTATGATCTGAATGTTTAGTCTCCTCCACCCCAAATTGAAATGTTGAAACCTGACTGCCAAGGTGATGGTACCAGGGGCTGTGGCCGTTGGGAGCTGATTAGGTCAGGAGAGTGGAGCCCTCATGAATGAGATTATCGCCCTTATAAAAGAGACCCGAGGGCTCTCTTGTCCTTCCACCATGTGGGGACACAACAAGAAGATGCCGTCTATGAATCAGAAAATGGGCCCCCACCACACATCAAATCCACTGGTGCCTTGAGCTTGTTCTTTCCAGAACTGTGAGAAATACATGTTTGTTGTTTAAGTCACCCGGTTTGCGGTATTTTTGTTATAGCAGCCTGAACAGACTAAGACATGGATTTAATTAGAATTTTTGTCCAAATATTTATCTCCAGCTCACTTTTCTAAGCTTGGGCTATATTTTCTATTACCTGTGATCATCTCTCCCTGCAGGTCATTCGGACATCTCAAACTCAGTACAGAACTGAACCCTGCATATTTCTCCTTGACACTGCCTCCTCCTGTTCCTCTTCCCTCAATTAACAGCATCAGCTTCTTCCACATACCCCAGGTAGTAATTCTGGAATTTTCTGTCCCTCTTTCTGTACTCTACTCAGACACCTAGTGCCATCTTATCTAATGAAGAAATATTTCTTGACTATGTCTACTATTCTTTATCAGGGCCACTGTTAGTTTAGCTTTTGACCCTTATCATTTTTATAACTGCAATCATCTTGTGACCCCCAGTTACCTTTCTGACCACATCACCCCACTTTGTTTTCACTCCACTCCAGCTATACTGGTGTCTTTACTGGTCCAACAGGCCAGACACACTCCTGCTTCAGGGTCATAGCTGTTTGCTCTGCTTGGGGATATTCTTCGCCCAAACACCTGCATAACCCTTTTTCTCATTTCTTTCAGATTTTTACTCCAATTTCACCTTCTCAACAAAGCCTGTGAGGACTGCACTATCTACAATTGTAAGCCTCTAACACTTGCTGTCCCGCTTTCCTGATTTACTTTTCTCTTTGGGATTCACCACCATCTAACCTACTATATTTTTTTTTACTTATTTATTTTGTTTACTGCCTTTCTTTCCTTCTAGAATATACACTTTATGACCACAAGGTTCGTTTTACTTACTTCTGGGTAGTCAGCATTTAGAAAGGTGCCTAGCACGTAGTAGGTGCTCAATGACAAATGAATCAATGAATGAGTCTCTTCTCCATTCAGTCTATCTATCCCCCATTTCCAACTGATTTATCTTCTTTAAGGTACAAATTTTCACTACAAAGCACTCACTGTCTGGCTGAAAAATTTGTATTGTCTCCTCACTGCTTATAAGATGAAAAATACCCCCCTGAGGAAGACATGCCAGGCGCTCTCTAATCTAGCCCCAGTCTGCCTCTCCAGCCTCACCTGTCTATCATGCCACCCACTGCTTCTCACTGCTCCTTCCTACACCTCCCTGTCCTGGCACAGGACAGTCTGTCTGTACAGGCTGTCCTTTCACCTTCTCTCCGCACACAGAATTGTTTCATCCTCACCACGACAGTACTGAAATGTCAGTTTTACGAGGACCTCCCAATTCTACCCACCCTCGGTGCTCCTTTTGGTATTAGACATTCCTTTCTTCTATATAATCCTTATCACAATGCATTGTCATCCTCTGTCTATGTGTCTGTCCCCCACCAGTCAGCCAGCTCTTCCAGGACAAAGCATGCTACATTCATCCTTCCGTCTGTCAGCATCACTCCCCCTACCCTTTTTCAGATCTAGCTCCTTAATGAGTAAGTAGTCAATGAGACCAGTGTTGCTGTCTGAATAAATGACCCCCCAAGATGTCCAGGTCCAAATACCCAGCAACTGTGAGTATGTCATCTTATGTCCCAAAAGGGACCATATAGATGTGATGAAGTTAAACACCTTGAGGCAGGGAACTTATTTTGGATTGTCCGGGTGGTGACCGACGTAATCACAGGAGTGCTTAAAAGATGAAAGAAGGAGGCAGAAGAGTAAAGAAAGAGATATGGTGACATACACAGAGGTTGGAACAATGCCATTGTTGGAATGGGAACAGGAGCCAAGGAATCTGAGTGGCCTCGAGAAGCTGAAAAGGCCAAGGAGTGCATCTCCTCTAAAGTCTCTAGGAGAAACACAGTCCTGCTGATACCTGATGCCTTAATTTTAGCCCCATAAGACCCACTTTCAGTTTCTGGCCCCTAGAGCTATAAGATAAAAAAATTTGCGTTGTTTTAAGCCACTAAGTTAGTGGTAATTTATTACAGTGGCAGTAGGTTTTGATAATATATCTAAATCGGCGTGGGGTAGGCTGAAGCCTGTGTGGAGAGGCTGACTGACGGGGAAGTGGAAAGTCATGGTGAAGGTTCCCTTTGAGTCAAGAAGCAGATATCATCTCCCAGCGTTGTTTCATGTCTCTGACCCTGTGGTTGGGAGGGAACAGCAAACAAGGAGAGATCTGGTATGAATCACACAGTGAGGGTTACCTGTTCGGCCTTCCGTTTGGGCTTCCTTGCTGAAGAGACCTCCACTGACAGTTACGACCTGAATCTTGTACTTTGTTCCTGGCGTTAGGTCTTCAAATTTGTGCCATGTGGTGGAGGCTGACTCTGATGTGTTACTCAGAAGGATTCCGTCTTCATTTAGAAGCAGGATCTCATATCTTTCTGCCACGCCAACAGCCTTTTGCCAACTCACTGTTAAGGAATGACTGCTGTATGCGTTGTTTGCAACTATTCCCTGGACAGATGCTGGAACTGCAGAGAAAGAAGAGAAGCAGCGGCGGTCAGGTTCCCTCACTTAGGATAAACCAGCTGAGAAACCATTAGAGAAAAATTGTCCTAAATCAACTGCAGATAGAAGACGATGCCACCACTTCACATGTGTTGCACAGACACTCTGTGTGTGCCCTTAGGAGAAAGCACTTCTTGGCCTAAATGACCTGTACACCTGCTTTGGGTCTCCGTTTTTTTTCTTCTTCTCTGATTTTAGACAGGATCTTGAAGTCAAACAAGTAGAAAAATTAGCGGAAGTGACACTGATAAATATGCAAAGCGATTCATATTTATGTGTCTAGAAAGTGGAAGATGCTGAACGCATTTACATTCAGTGACTATAGTTGGGATGGCTGAATTATGTTTAGACTTTCATTCCCAAGATTAACTCAAGTCAAAGCTTTGAACCTTGACCTAAGCAGTAGCATATAATAATTTTTTTTTACTATGGCTCTTGATGTAAAAGGCAAAATAGTATTATTTTGAATAATATTTTCTGTTCTAGGCTCATATTTTCTTCTCATTCTACATAATCTTAAGAGATCTCATCCACTCCCATGGTTTGAATTGTTACCCATATGGTGACGACTCCCAAATTTAAACTTGCAGTTCAGATCTCTCTTCTATTTTTGCAAATGACATCTCCCTGCATGTTCCATCCGATTCTCCAGAGGCCCAAATTGGACTCCTCAGCTCCCTCTTCATGCCTCTTTCTTGTCCTTTGTTTCTTTTGGTCCAAGTCAGAAACGTGGGTTGTCACTCTGATCCTTCTACATATATAATCAAACACGGGTCTTGTAATTTCTAAGTCCTAAATCTTATATCTCTTTGAGCTATGCACTTCTCTCCCTTCCCTATCCACTACCACACCCTAGGACAGTATCATCCCTCACATTAGTGAGCAGTCCCTTGCTTCCTCGCCTTCCACACTGTGTGTGACATATTCTCATAGCACCCCCAAGAGGATGGCCCTTCAATGGCCTCCATAATTCTAAACATCTT
This sequence comes from Suricata suricatta, assembly GCF_006229205.1. NCBI lineage: Eukaryota > Metazoa > Chordata > Mammalia > Carnivora > Herpestidae > Suricata > Suricata suricatta. The sequence continues at coordinate 44,973,505 of NC_043709.1, read as the reverse complement.
AACACGGCACACAAGGCCCTTCATGATTTGGTCCATCTCATTACTTGGCCACATGCCTCATCTTTAATCTAGCATACCACACAGGTCCTCAAATGTGCCGTACTTTCTCTCACCTCCAGGCCTTTGTTTTTTCCTGTTGGAACCAAGTCGATGTACGTGTCACCAGTATGACTTCTTAGTGTCTATTTAGATGTTACCTTTTCCTGGAAGCTTTCCCTGACTCTTCATGTTTGCTCCTAACACGCCCCATTATTATTTTTATTTTAGAACTTATCATGCTGTAATTGCCTCTGTATTTCTCTGTCTCCTTCACTAGATCATAAGCTTCTCGAGGTTGGGGGCTCTATCTTGCTAAAGAAGTCCCATTTTCTAGTGTAGTGCTTGACAAATAGTTGAATACATACATAAGTGAAATAGAGATGTAGAAGGGCACAGTACAGAAACCCAGGCTGCACAACTAAGTGAGTGGTTATAAGAACGGAAGACGTCTAGTAAGTATTGTATCACAGTAGAGAGGGTATAAGGTTTGGAGCCAGATGGACTTAGATTTGAATTAGAGCTCTTGGTCTTATTACATATATACTTGATAATGTGTTATAAACTTTCTGAGCCTGACTTTTCTCATCTGTAATATGAAAATAATGATCTTTATCTTCTAGTTGATTGAGATAATTTTAAATGCCTAGCATATAGCAGGCATGCATATAGATTATTTTTGTTTTAAAACTAATATATTAATAATAATATAAATATACACATTATTCCTTCATTTCTTATTGTTCTTGTAACAAATGAAGTAAATGGAATAGGTGTTCTTTTAAAAAAATAATTTTGAGAAAGGGGTAAATTTTACAGAAAAGAGGCAATATTTATATCTAGTTAATGTAAATAGTTCTAAGTGTCTACTTGTTAAAATTAAAGTTTTTATGCCCTTTAGCACATATAAAAATGTATTTAAATGATTTGGTTCCCAATTACCTTTCATTTGTTTGGAAAATCTCTATTTAGAAAGAAAAATGCAAAAAACAAAAAAGTATGAGAAAGGCTCTTGAAACCACATTGAATTGTGGCTTTGAATTTGGGTAGTTTTGACTTGGGAAGAGCTAAGTAAGTCCATTTGTTGTCCCGTTATGGAGACCAATTTGACTCTTTTCCAAGTGGGCACTCACCTGTCCGCCCAACTGCATCTATTTGGTTCTTTAGGGACCCGCTGACTGAGGCAATCACAATCTGGTACTGTTCCCCAGCCTCCAGTCTATGGAATGTGTGCTCAGAGACGTGCTTGGAGACCGTCTGAGACTCAACCTTTTGATTCTGCCTGAACGCTGACACGATGTAAGAATCAACATCGCCCCCACCAGGAGTCCAGTTGACTGTCAGGCTGTCTGAGGCCCCATTGGAAGAAATGTGAATATTCTTGACAGCGCTTGGAACTAAAAAAGGAAAATAAATGTAAAAGTCATCACTTAGAAAATGAACTGTGGGAATTTTCAGCCAAAATTTTCATGCTTCTTATATTTTGGCACTTACTAAAAGAATTCACTCGGACTTGTCTGCCTAAACTGAAGCTGATAGGGGAAGTTTAGGGGGACACGGGAGCCGGTGGGTAGAAATGAAGAATTCCAGTAGTAGAGCAAGAGGCTAGTTACATTGCCTTGTCCAGGTCTTGGTTTTCTCATTTACGAGCTGTGGGACTATAGGCAAATTACTTAACCCTCTCTAAGTTTCACTTTGTTCATCAGAAAAATGGCAATGTTAGTAATGGTAACCAGCCCCCAGATTTGTGAAGACTGAACAAAATGTACATGTTAAGTGCTTTTCTGTGGGCCCGGCTCAAGGTAAACTGTCAATAAATGTCAACTATCATAACAACAGTTCCAAAGAAAGGATATCCAACCAAGATAGTTAGTTATTTTTTTAAATCTATATGCTTTACCCGCTCCAGCTATTCACATAAATCCAATGCTATTTGCTATTTCCCTGAAAGCCTTTTTTTTTTTTTGTCTTACCCTACGTTGTACTTTAGTTAATCCAGATTGGATAACATCACTGTCACCATCATTGTCACCATCAAGATAACCTCGCTTCCTGCCATCTCCTTCTTACCCTACAATCTTCATCCTAAACGCCTCGCTACCCAACATGCTAAATACACCACTACACCCACTTGGGTTCAAGAAATGCATTTCAAATTACCTGTGAAGCCCTCAATGAAGGCTGACTGCTGTACGTCTCCACTGATGGTCAAGACAAGAATTTTATACCGGCGCCCTGGTGTCAGGGAGGTAAATCGATACTCAGTCGCAGTATTTACAAGGTGAAAAGGAGGAAATACTTTCATATCATTGAACAGCAGTTGGATCTCATATTGGTCAACATCCCCGTCAGCTCGTGACCAAGTCACCAGAAGGTCCTCAGTGCTCCTATTCCTCAATGTTAGATCCCTAACGGGCTCTGGGACTAGGGAGGAATAGAGAAGACACTTCAGGAATGTGGCTGATTAAAGTTTACCTACACAATAATTTATGAATCACATTCAAGGAACTGGCAAACATCTCTCTTCCCCAAATAAACCACTTGAACTACTTCATGCATAATTAAATTAAATAAGAAAAATTGGAAGCAACTATTAAAATTATAATTTTTTCCTGACATAAATCTTATATGTAAATGTTGGTAGAATATAATTATAAAATGAATTATGACCTCAATCATGAGATAAAAAGAGATGTCTAGAACTTTGAATGCCACAACGTAGGAGGACAAGGAAGAGAAATGGGACATTTGGCCTTCTTGCTTCCCGACCATGCTTGCTTTTATCTGCCAATAAATATTCTGTAATTATAGGCCATGGCTTGGCTGAATGCTGTTAGCTCCAAGTGAGACTTACGGGGAATGTAATTTACTGATCAGGAAGCAAAGAAAATGCAAGGCTAATATATTTTACTGACTCAATGACCTTCAAGTCCCAACCAACTATCAGATTTTGTGAACTTTCCACTTACTTGTTCTTCCATTCCCTTGTTCACTGGCTTCATACTGTCCACTTCTTGTACTAACAGTGACACTGTACAACCGTCCAGGGACTAACTTAACAAACACACACTCGTTTTCAGTCTTGGAAATGCTTTTGGTTTGAACGAAGTTGTTTTTGTTTTTAATGGTGACTTCATAGTGATCAAAGTCTCCAGTAGCATGTAGCCAGGATACCTTTAAATAGTCACTCCTGGCTGAGTTGCTAATACTGACTCCCTGGACCTTGTCAGGCACTGAAAAAGAGAACAGAGAACAGCTAAAGATGTAGGGATTCTAAGTGAGTAATTGATCACAGATGACAACCTGGAACAGTAAAGGTAAGTGCATTTAAAAGAAAAGTTTTGGATCTTTAGATTACATGTTACACTACTTGGAGTAATTAAATGGATCTTTTAACAGAACATGATGAATTAATTCTAATTCTGTTTCTGGCCTACACAAACTGTCAGGTACAAGATGGAACATTAAAAATGATAAATGATGATTAATATGAATTGATGGTGATGATATTAATAATCCCAACATACCTTGGTGACTGAAGATGTAATAAGAAGTTACAAAGAAGAATACAGCAATCCAAAAGAATGGAAGAAGAGGAAACACATAATTAATACAAGACGGTATGTCTAACATCTTTGGTAATCAAGTCAAGACCATGGCAAAATACCCTATAATTGGCAAAATTTAAAAACCCAATAGGATCATGTATGAGAGACGATGCTCAACTGTGGGAGAGTGGATGAATGAGCTGGTGTATATACACACGAAAACTAATTAACAGTCAATTACTTTCTAACTCAAAATGCAAAAATATGGATTTTTGTGTCTTCAACATCAAAACATAAAACTCAAGTGAATCTTATCAATATAATATTAAGTGAAAAATTAAGTTCCAAGAGATTACATGCTATGTAAAATAGCCATTGTTTTTTAATTTTGAGAGAGAGCGAGAACAAGGTAGAAGGGGCAGAAAGAGAGGGAGAGAGAGAATCTTAAGCAGGCTCTGCACAGAGCCCCACTCAGGGCTCAATCTCATGAGCTGTCAGATCAAGATATGAGCTGAGATCAAGAGTTGGATGCTTAACTGACTGAGTCACCAAGGTGGCCCTAAAATAACCTTTAAAAAAATAATGTTAACTAAATTGTTTTAACCCATAATTTTAGGACTATATAAATAAAACTATGCAAGATGAAAGGCAAGAAGACAGATGAAAATGGGAGTAAAGATGATGGCTACCTTGGGATGAATCAGTGAGGTGGAAACCATGTGATTTGATATAGATTATTGTCAAGGTTCTAGCTTTTATTATAGGTTAGTGGTTTCTTGTGTGTATTAAATTGTTAAAAATGACTAATCAAATACCAAAATTAAATTAGAAGCCAAAAGATAAATAAAAGTGAGAAAACATGGTTTCCTGAACCAAGAATTAAGATTAATTCAATTTTGTGCATCTGAGGTTATGTCAAATAAATATACAAAGAAAGAAACAATGTGTGCCGATGGTTTTCTCTCAACCAGTCTATCAATTGATCAATCAACTGGACAAAGACTGTGTCTAAACCTTCTCTTCCACTTTCCTTTGAAGCATGAAAAGGCCCAGAAATTTCAGTATTTTGGCATATAAGATATATTTTCCAGGATGTTTCTCACACCTACAAGTTGCATTTTATTTTCTTTTGTTGGCATATGTGTAGTGGTTAGTTTTTGTATTAAACTATATCTCATGGCAAAAAAAAAAAAAAAAGAATGTATCTCATTGCAGATGAGATATGAAGCCAGGACAGGGATGCTTTTTCCAAGATATTTACCTAAACCAATGACAGTGTAGCTATTATTTATTTATCACAGAATAAAGAAAAAGAAATTTGGAAGTTTTTATGCATGGGCTAAGTAAGAAAAGTCAATTTATTGAAGATAAAGCAATGATTATAGGGAAAAACCCAGGTCACACTCCATGCTAAGTCAATAAGGGCCTTTCCAGGTGGAATCGGAGGTAATTTGTGATACTTGCCTTGCTGCACAATGAGATGGTGTGATGCAGAATTATAAATATTGGTATATTCATCCAAAATGTAGAACAAAAGCATTAGAAAAGGAAAAGGGCTTTGACACAATCAGACAAAATCAAGAAGACAGCAACTCAGACATGACTCTAGGTTAAACTGATTTGTTGGGGGCAGTGGTTTGCCTTGATTAGTCATGCATCAAATCCAAGTTCATGTTGGTTTAAAGAGTCAAAAAGGTGCTTTGAATAAAGGGTCATTTTTCTTGCATTTAAAAGCAATCTTAGCAAAGATCAGCTTTCAGTATGAAGGTCAGATAGGAAATGTTCATGAGTTGACAGAGAGGGAAAGCAAGAGGTTAGTTGTTGGATGATACAGCCTTGACTCTGGTGTTTTTAGGCTCCAAGTTGATCAACATAAAACACTGACATAAGAGTCCTTCATAAATGGAAATCTACTTTTAAGATCTCAGTCATTATTGTGATTTTATCAGTATAATTAGTTTTTAAATCATTTGAAGGTAAGGCATAGCTCTTTATATCCCCAACCAATGCTTTCTGAGATGGCACTATGTAAGAAAATAGCACTGGAGCTAGGTTGAACTTGATTACTGGTTAGCAATGTGACTTTTTCTCCTGAACTTTATCTCCAAATGAGATGGGATTAGATCAAGCTGTGGACATTTTCAATGTTAGCATCCTGTAGCAATGCAAATCAGTGGTTCTTAACCTTCTTGAGGTCATGGAAACTTCAAGAATCATACACTCTCCTCAAAGAAATACACATACTTTTCTATCTGCAACACCTACGTAGTCAGTTTCAGGGGTTATGACATTCCTAACCCCTACCCACAGAGCACTAAAAACTAGCGAGAGCTAAGTGATTTCTAATTATTAATTTATTGAACATTTATTAAGTCTCTATGAGGTTCCAGACCCTTTGCCAGGTAATAGGATGATGTCAATTGTCTTGATCCTCGTGCAAAAAATGACATTTATTCATGGTTTTAGATTTTTGTAAGGTCTTTGATTCCAGAAGATGATTGGCTAATTCTTGCATTCAGCAACAACAATAAACTTATAGGTTCTTATATAAGCCAGGTATTGAGAGAAACACAGAAAAAGACATGGTTCCAGACATAAAGGCAATTACAGAGGGAGAGATGCAAAAAACTACAATGAATACTACATTTCTCCTAGAAAGAATGAAAAGGAACTTAGAGCGACACATGACACAGCAGTGAATACTAAGCATGATGGAGTTAAGTGGACAGAGGAGCAAAGGAGGAGACCCATTATAAATTTAAGGAGTAATGAATGCTCTATGCCAGAGCTCTCAGCAAGAAAAGCAAAATAAAGATATATCAGTGAAAAATTTTGTGAGCAGTCAATAGCACATCCTAGCAAAGGCTAACATGTGGCAAAAGTGATTTTGAAATTTTCAGTTTAGGTGAATGTGAATACACATTGGTTTTGGAAACCTGACAAATTCTTTTTTTTTAAACAGTATATTCTTCTAATTTCTTTTTTGTTATTAATTTTTCCAGTTTTATTGAGAAATAACTGACATATATCACTGTATAAATTTAAAACATATAGCATGATGGTTTCATTTATAAATATTGTGAAATGATCACCACAGTTGGTTCAGCTAACATCCAATCTCTCATTATAGATACAATAAAAAGAAAGATGAAAAAAGGAGAAACATTTTCTCCTTATGATGAAAACTCTTATGATTTAATCTCTTAACTACTTTCCTATAGATCATACAATAGTCATAATCATCATGGGGTATATTACATCACTGGTACTTTTTTTTTTTTAATAACTGGAAGTTTGTACCTTTGGACCATCTTCCCCTAATTCTCCCTTTCCCCACCCTCTGTCCCTGTTAACCATAAGTTTGGTCCCTTTTTCTCTGAGTTTGTTTATTTTGCTTTAGTTTTAGAGTCTATGTATAAGTTAGATCAGAGAGTATTTGTCTTTCTTTTTCTAACTTATTTCACTTAGCATAATGCTTTCAAGGTCCTTCCATGTTGCTGCAAATGGTAGGATTTCTTCATTTTTATGGCTGAACTATTCTATTGCATAGATATACCACAACTTCTTTAATCATTCATCCACTGATGGACATTCAGATTATTTCCATGTTTTGGCTACTGTAAATAATGCTGCTATGAACACAAGGATGCAGACATCTTTTTGAGCTAGTGATTTTGTTTCCTCTGGATATATTCCCCAAAGTGGGATGGTTGGATCATGTGGCCATTCTTAATTTTTTGAGGATCTTCCATACTGTTTTCCATTGCAGGTGTATCACATTACAGTCCCAACAGTGCACAAGGCTTCCCTTTTCTCCATGTCCATGCTGGCATTTGCTATCTCTTGTCTTTTGATGATGGCCATTCTAACATGCAAGAACTAATATTGCATTGTGGTTTTAATTTGCATCTCCCTGGTGACTAGTATTGTTGACCATCTTTTCATGGTCAACATCTGTTTGCCTTTTGTATACCTTTTTTGGAGAAATGACTATTCAGGTCCTTTGCCCATTTTTAAATAGGTTTATTTAATTTTTTGCTATTGAGTTGTAATGAGTTCTTTCTATTTTGAGTATTAACCACAACTTTGATATTAACCCCTTATCAGATATGGTTTGCAAATATTTTTTTCCAATTCCATAGGTTGTTTTTGCACTTTATTGATGGTTCCTTTTGTTGTGCAGAATCTTTTCAGTTTGATGTAGTCCCACTTGTTCATTTTTTATTTTGTTGCTTGTGCTTTTTATGTCATATGCAAAACGTCACCGCCAAGACCCATGTCAAAAAGCTTTCTTACGTTTTCTTCTAGGAGTTTCATATTTTAAGGTTTTACATTTAAGTTTTTCATACATTTTGAGTTAATTTTTGTGAGTGGTGTAAGATATGAGTCCAATTTCATTCTTTTACATGTGCATATCCAATTATATCAATATGTTTATTAAAAAGACTGTCTTTTCTACATTGAATATTCTTGACTGCCTTGTCAAAAACCCATGACATTTTAAAATTAAAACAATTTTAATATTTTTAATGTTTATTTTTATTTTTGAGGGGGGCGGTGAGCAGGGGAGAGGCAGAGAGAGAAGGAGACACAGAATCTGAAGCAGGTTCTAGGCTTTGAGCTGTCAGCCCAGAGCCTGACACCAGGCTTGAATTCACAAACTGAGAAATCTTGACCTGAACTGAAGTTGGACACTTAACCAACTGAGCCACCCAGGCATCCCCAAACCCTGGCATTTTGAAATGCAAATATCAACCCACAGCTTAGCAGGAAAGATTTGGCAAAATATTAATGTCGATCTTAAGCAGAAATATCAGATGTAACCCCCTCAAGAGCATAATTATGTTGGAAAACAGTAGCTGTCTAAACTTAGTTCTGTCCAGCACATCGAAGAACTAGCATTCACTGCTTTTGCTAAAATTTTGCTCCAGGTCCCAGGACTATGAAAGTTCATATCTTCACCTTGTGTGAAAAAGAATAAACAGTGGACTTTGGCCAAACAGACATTTCAGAAAGAATTTCAGGACAGATAACTTCGTAGGCTCTACAGCCATTCAGAACTGGGCTAAAATACAGAAAGGCATGGCTGTTTCACAAGTGAAACAGTTGAGCAAGTAAGTTATTTAACCTCCCTGAACCTTGATTTCCTGATCTGTAAAGTGGGAATAACAATGACCTCAATAAAGAATTTGTAAGAAATAACTTAGTTAACAGACATAAAGTCAGTGTCTAGCAACCAAAGAGTACTCCAAGAAAACACTTTGCACATAATATGAATTCTAGCCATGAATATAGTGTTCATCTTACTCTAAAAAAAACATCTGCTCACATAAGGAATTTCTAGGGTCAGAATTTGAAGACTCTGTCACTGTGATCTCAAAAAGCCTTTAATCCAATCATTATAGAATTGTTGCAGATCTGACACCCTGTGCCACGTAGCCAGCCTGTTCTTACAGAGCCTGGATCTCTGTCTGGCCTTACCTGTTCGCTCCTGGCTGAAGGAATGGTTTTCATACTTGCCACTCCTTGTAGTTATGGTCACATTGTAGAGGCGGCCTGGAGTAAGGGAGCTGAAGGAACATTCACTGACGGACTTGGCAACGATGAGGGACTGAATTACCCTGCTGCCATGAGAAAGTGTCACCACATAGTTATCCACATCTCCGGGAGCCGGCAGCCAGGAAATGGTCAGGTAGTCATTGCGACCAGAGTTGTTCACTGTCACTCCACTCACACTGGAGGGGACTGGGATTTAAAAAGCGGGGGAGAAAATTTAACAAGAAAGCACAGTCAAAAGTCTGGAGTCATCTATGCCGGTCAGAAAAAACAGTGTGGGTTCAGGAGATCTCAACTGATTACCTCAGAGGTCAAAGATGTATGAGCATTTCACTTTAGCTTTTGGAAGCTGAGTGTTCTTTTATCAGCAAGGTTAACTCAAATAAAAATGCAAGAAGGTCTTTTGGGTGCCTTACAAATATATGGGTGCTGCTACTGTATTTTTATGGTGTTGCTGTTTGTAAAGTATTTTAAAGTGGAGGCATTTTTATGTGAATATGTCACAGAGGTTCCCTCTGTAGGAAAAGGAATCAACAACAATCCAAAGGAATGAGCTCAAACCAAACTTATCCATAAGCAAAGATGTTTGAAGGGAAAGGTGAAGGTTGCTGTACCTTTCCTAAAGAGCTTAGACTTTAGTTTTGGTCTTCTTGTGATGAAGTTCTTTATTCCTGGGGCGTCTAATAACTAACACGACCAAAGTGGTTGTATCTTCCCTTTACAAAGCATTTCCTGCCCTCTAGTGGCAACCTAAATGCCCATCCTGAAAGCAGCAAATCTGGAGATTGACCCAACTGTGGGCAGAAAGAGCTATTGTGATAATGACCATGATCATCTGCTTATTTTATTTGGGACTTAGTGCCACAAACATTTATTGAGGACCTACTATTTGCCACATACACAAAAATGGAAAAGATGTGGATGCCCTCACGGAGCTTCTTGGCTAGAAATGGCATGCAAATTAATCATTGTGATATTGAGTAGTAATTGTACATGTATCAGAAAAAAGTGTACAGTAAATAGTATTGCCAGTAATGAATATCAGAATAAAATCCTGTCATGTATTTAAACTGCACTACTGTTTTCATCATTGGTTCACTACTTCACCTAAATATTCTCATATAACTGTCACTCTCAGTATATCACGTACAATGGACAAGGTCCAGCTAAATGCCTCTGAGAATCCTTCTAATCCAATATGCTCTGACTTTGTGATTTAAGCCCCAAAGTCATCTTTACACGTGCAAGCACTTGTCCTCCAAAAATTACAAATAGCACTGTATCGAACAACTCTGCTAATCCTGTCCCATGTATATGAACATTTCATAGACATAAAGTTGAACTTTTTAGCCATAATATTTAGATATTGATATCTTCCTTCCTCCCTCATTCCTTCCCTTCTTTCTTCCCTTCATTTAACAATCTATACATCCTCTGGTTGTTCTCAAAAGAATTATGCTTGTTTTTCAAAACTGCTAGAAATGTTGCAAATACTGGCATTTTATTAGAAAACATACAATCATCAGATGTTTTGTCAAAAAATATAAATTCATGTTTACAAAAAACAGATACAAAATATGTTTTTCCTTTAGGACAAGAATCTCCTCAGGTTAGAATTAGATTTGTTAAGCATATCTGATATCTTAAATTTTAAATATTGTTTTTAAGATTTTTTTTTTGTTTATTTACTTATTTTGAGAGACAGCAAGTGTGAGCAGGGGAGGGGCAGACAGAGAGGGAGACAGAGAAACAGATGCAGCCTCTGTTCACTGTAGACGTGGACCCCAATGTGGGGCTCAAACTGTGAGATCAGGACTTGAGCTGAAATCAACAGTCCGCCACTTAACTGACTAAGCCACTCAGGCGCCCCTTAATTTTAAATGTTTTGCCATCTTATCTAGGCTGAAGGTTTATTTATATGTTTCATCTCTGTGGAAATATAATTAATGAGAAACCTTTCAAAACCTTTCAATTATTTCAGCCTTGACACATATTTCAGGAATTTGAACTGATGGTAATAACTATCAAGGCTTTAGCCATTGAATATTTTACAATCTACTGTATGCAAAGTTTACTAATCTAGGCAAATTTCAAAATCTCTAGTTACTGTGTTTCTATAGTGGTATCCCATTTCCCCCCTTCCCATGATAATGTCTGCACTCTTAATATGTTTGAATAAAATAACCCATACTCATATTTATTCATATTTTGCCCTCTCCTCAAAACCTTGTGATCATTCTTCAAAGAATTTTTTTGACTTGTTTTTGCATACTTCTGTTATATGCAGTGGGTCAAATACTGATATGTCTGCTGCAATTGAAATTTAGGCATAAAGACACCTATAGGCCCCATTTGTTTCAAGTTGTGTGAGGCACCAAACTGTTTTAGTATATCATAGTAAGTTGGAAAGCCCTTAAGGTATTTTAAAATGGGAATTAACTTGTGTAGCAGAATCTGACTAGTTGTTAGATAAACCATTTCTCTTTCCTCTCAGACACAGAACTAGACTATGGTTCCCAGCCTTCTCTGCATGACATGTAGCCATATAGCTGTGTTCCCGCCAATGGAATGTGGAGGGAAGTGATGTGTCTACTTTCAGGTCTGATCATCTTCCCCCACTGGTAACTTTTATTTTCTGGAGAAATGGATAGAGTTCTGTGAAACTAGAGGAAGGAAGAGCCACAGATGGTAGGAGCCTGGATCCTTGAATTATTGCTTGGAAAAGAACCAACCAATAGATGGTCTAATTGGGAACCCCCACATTGTGCAGTTGTGTAAGCAGGAAATAAGTCAGTCTGATCTGACTAACACAACTGCAACTCACTGGGAAACAGGAACAACCTCTCCTCAAACCTCTCCTCAGCTTTCTTTCTTATTTTTCCTTCCCTCCCCCAACAGGGGTAAATTGGGGTAAATTACTGGAGACAGATTAGAAAATGCAGGCTTTGAGACATAAGTTAATGGAAGAGCTAGGACCAGAATTTATGTCTCCTGATTCCCAAGCTAAGTTCTCTTCAGTGCCCTACCCCTGATTATGCTATCAATTGTTAGTGCCAAGAAGTACTAAAAGAGTAGAAAGGAGGTATCAGGAAGAAGGATGTGGGTAATAATGTCAGCTGCCATAGAATGAGAAAAATGGCACATATCACTATGCCGGAAATTTGGTGAATTTCTATCAAACTAGGAAATGCCTTTTCAATGATTTAGTTGCTTTCCTAGGAGACTTAATGAACTTAATGTTCTTTGGATTCATTAAATAGATGAGATTCATGATTTAAAAAAGGGACATATCTATGATGCCCACAACTGATACTCAGATCCAGGCATCAGAGATCTAGAAGGAAGAGCCTGAAATCCAACTTATAATCATATAAAATTAAGTAGGCAAAGTTGCCGACCGGATTCTGGGTTCATTAGTAATTATTGAAGCTTCTACTGAATGCATTTAATTTATTTCTTTCTAAGAAACTGGAGCATAACTTTTACATTGTTTATTTATATTCTCTCTTGGTGTTGTATAGAATATTATGTCTTTTTCTCTGGCGCCAACCCTGTCTGACACACATGACCACATAGTTCTTTGCCCTATTTGACTGTGATCCCTTCAAGGTCAGGGAACATTGTTTAGGTGGTATATAGTACTAAGTACTTGTTTAATGCTTCTTATGAAAATATATGTGATTTGGGAATTTTATTAACTCAACTTTCAACCACAGAAGTTGGAGATCATTTCCTTTCTATGTCTTAAAAGCATATGAAAGGGAGTGAATTTATTTTTTTTAATGTTTTTTATTTATTTATAAGAGACAGAGAGAGACAGTATGAGCAGTGGAGGGTCAGAGAGAGAGAGGGAGACACAGAATCTGAAGCAGGCTCCAGGCTCTGAGCTGTCAGCACAGAGCCCGATGCAGGGATCGAACCTACGGACTGTGAGATCATGACCTGAGCCGAAGCCAGACGCTCAACTGACTGAGCCACCCAGGCGCCCCGTACTTTTTCTTTTTTTTTTTTTAAACAGGCCTCATTACTTGTCTTCATCTTCATTGGGACATGAGCATTAAGGAAATCCTCAACTGAATGAGGGGATAAGCCTCAGCATCAAATGACTATTATGTTACCACAAAGGTTTTCCTGACACATTTATGGGAGATTTTAGAAAATTCAGAATTCCTTCTCACTCACTCTGCAATTTCCATTCCTAGGAGAGTAACATGTAGCTTCTGGATGGTAGGTATTGAAAGTTGGTTTTTGGGAAAGCCAAAAATGGATCTGTGTTCAGGATGTTTAAAAAAAAAAATCCTAGAATAGACTCTCAAGTTTCCATGTGCCCTTCTTACCTGTCCTTCCCTCCACCACCACTTGTCGGGATGAGATTCCTCCGCTTACTGTTGTTACGACCACAGAGTAGAGGCTGCCTGATTTGAGGGAGTGGAAGCTGTATCTGCTGGTCTCACTGGAGACACTTTCATTTTTGATGACCACGTTTTCATGAATCAGTAAGACTTGGTAGAACTCTATGTCTCCCAGTGCCTGGGTCCAATTGGTAAACAGACTGCTGGTTGTCCCTTGGTTGGCCACAAACAAGCCAGTCACTTGGGCAGGCACTAAAGCACAGTAGACAAAGAGAAGGAAAAAAACACCAGATGACATTTAATCACCCTAAGGAAGTGTAACAAAGTGAGTCAAAAATGGAGACAGTCTTGAAGATGCTAAAAATATATCTATATTTTTTTTTGCTATAGACTCTCAGCTCTATTTCCTGTGACATATGGCAAACTATTCCCATATAGAAGCTGTGTATATGGAAAATCAAAATTACTTCAGATCCAAGGATGAGATAATGCATACCTATTAAGTAGTTCTGATTTTACATTTTCAATAATGAAAGAATGCTATTTTTGAATATTGCTTACTTTATGTGATTTTATCTGTCCTTACCTCATGAGAACGGAAAGCCACATGATCCACCTGAGCTGAAAGTTGTTATGGTTATGGGCTGGTCTTGGGAAATCCCTTCAACCTGATGATTAGGTTGTAGTTTAGAAAACTGGTTGATTCTTGGGGCCCAAGGGTGGCTCCGTTGGTTGAGCATCTGACTTCGGCTCAGGTCATGGTCTCACACTCTGTGAGTTCAAGCCCCACATTGGGCTCAGTGCTGACCACTCAGGGCCTGGAACCTACTTTGGATTCTTCATCTCCCTCTCTCTCTGCCCCTCCCCCGCTCACACTATGTCTCTCTCTCTCAAAAATAAATAAACATTAAAAAAATAAGATAAAAAAGAAAACTGGTTAATTCTTTACTGGCATAATCTCAAGAGGAGCATTATTACTATATGTGAAAATGCTACGATGGCATAAATTATATTATCACATAATAATAGTAATTAACTATGATAACCGTAACAACCAGTAGTGATAACTATTGAGTGCCTGATTTGTGCCAGGTATTGACTCTACGGCTCTTAGAAATCATATTATTTGATACTCATTTAAAACTCTGTAAATTTGATTTCATTATTCTCTTTACTGAGAAACAAAAGACAGTAAAATATAAGTACCTTAGCCTATTATCACAGTGCTAATGAATAGTCATCCTGGAGTCCAAAGCCTGATCTATCTAGCCTCTGAGTCTGTGCCCTTTTCCTAATTAACAAATATATTGTGATTTCTAACCTATTCATTAAAAAGTCTCTCACACAGATCTTGAAGCTGGCGCTTGATCAACATGTTTCATCTTCTTTGTGCCTCTTCCCTGAATTTTGGTAATCAAAAGGATTAGAACCCTGGCACAATCCTCGTTAGAATTTGTGAACTTTTGGATTAAGACACAAATATATTCATTAAAAACTATTATAGTAGTTGGGTCAGAAGATTCAATTCTTATTCTAAGTTTCATATGGAAAGCAAAGGAACTAATATGCCAAATAATTTTGAAAAAGAAGAACAAAGTTGGAGGAGTAACAACATCTGATTTCAAGACTTACTAGAAAGCTTCAGTAGTGAAGGCAGCGTGATACCGGCAAAAAGACAGAAACATAGATTGATGGAACAGAAATCAAAGTCCAGAAATAGGCCAACATATATATAGCCAATTGACTTTTTACAGAGATGTGAGGGCTATTTGGTGGAGGAAGAAGAGCCTTTTCAACAAATAGGGCTGGAATTATTAGATGTTTTTATGCAGAGACAAAAACTTTGACCCAGATCTCACACACATATAAAAATGAACTCAAGATGGATTATGCACTTCAATTAAAAATGTAAAACTATAAAAATTCTACATGAAAATCTTTGTGACCTTGTATAAGGCAAAGATTTTTTAATATGACACCAAAAGTACGGTCTATGAAAGAAAAAAACTGATAAATTGGACATCAAAATTAAATTTATGTTCTCTAAAAATACACTAATAAATTAATGAAAAGGCAAGCCACAGGTTGAGAGGATACCATTTCAACACACATTTCTGACAAAGGACTAATATCTGAATATATAAAGAATTCTCAAAATTAAATGATAAAAAACAAACAACCCCATCAAAAAATGGACAAATATTTGAGAATATGTTCTTCCCCAAAGAAGATATGTAAATGGTAAGCAGGGATAGAGAAAGATGCTCAAAACCATTAGGCATTAGGGAAAGGCAAATTAAAACCACATGAGATACTACTACACATTTATTAGAATGGCAGGAAAAAAAAGAAAAAAAAGAAAAAATCAAAAAACCTTGCAATACCAAGTGCAGTTGAGATTATGGAGGAACTGGAAATCTCATATATTGCTGGTGGGAATCTTGAGAATGTAAAACTTTACAACTGTTCTGGAGTTGTAAAACAGTTTGGTAGTTTCTTACAAAGTTAATAATACACTTACCATAATGGCCCAGTAATGTAAATGTTGAGAATGATGAAAATGATCTTAAGACTAACAAAATGCCTTGGATTTCCAATTCTGGCAACATAGTGGGCTACATATTGTGAAACCCCTCCCCCCAAGAAACACAACTATGTGTGTTGGATAAAATATAAAACTATAAATGTATGAGTGTGTTGTCAAGAATGTATGGAACTCTCAGGGAACTAAAAGTCAGTGATAGAAAAGTAATTGAGTCACTGAAGCATACTTTCATCCTGATGGCACCTTTCAAACATACATCTAGGCTTTGATTTTACAGATTTGCAGGATCTATGAGATAGGAGGTAAAGCGTAGGACTTTCCCAAACTGAGGAACCTCATAGGTGACCCTGCATAACATTGGATCCTGAAAGGTTACACTCTAAGTGTAAGTGAAATAAATATTCCCTCTCTGCTCTCAGCCTCCTTGGCACTGGATGAAGAAGAAAGAAAAAATCTGCTGAGAATTCATAACCTCAAGACAGTTTCAGTGAGTTTGCAACCCAGATTCAGAAAACCTGGGTGCTCAAAAGCCTCAAGTTGAAATTTTAGATTAAAATAGGTCTGGGTTGATAGTGTCCTGTGCACCTCAAAGAATCAAATGAAAAGAAAATTCTTCCTAAAACCCATCTTTAAGCAAAGCCTCAGAGAATTCCTACCAAGTTTCCAAGGTGTATGAGTTTATAGAGCAAAATCACAAACACTTAAGGAAGTAAAGCACCCTGAGCAAAAGACAGCAAACTCAAAAGACAATAGACATTTCACATAAAGAGACTTGGAAACAGAACCAAATGGAATGTTAGAAAATGAAGAACATACCAATTAAAATTTAAAACTCAGTGGATAAAGTTGAAAAAGATGAGACAGAACTAAAGAAAGAATAAATGAACTAAAAACAAAGGACTGAGGAAATTATTTAGACTATAGCCCAGAGAGCAAATACATGGAAAACATGAATATATATATACACATATATATGTATTCTATATACATGAATATATCCCTGATTCTATATATATTCTATATACATGAGTATATAGAATATTTATGGAATATATATATAAATTCTAGAATACGAGAAGGAGAATGGAGGCAATATCACAGAGTTAATGGCTGATAAATTCCAGGCATGATGAAAGATACTAACCTGCAAGTAAAGAAATCATAATGATCTCAAGCAAGATACACAAAAGTAGTCTGTATTTAGGTTATCACTGTCAACAACAGAACACCAAAGGCAAAGAGTAAATCTTAATAGCAGTCATAGCAAACAGATTACCTAGAGAGAAAAAAATTAGACTGACAGCTGACTTCAACAGCAAGAGTAAATGCCAGAAAGCCTACAATAATATCTTCAATGCACTGAGAGAAACTAGCTTTCAACGTAGAATTGTAACCAACAGAAAGTATCTTTCAAGATTGAGAGCCATGTTAAAATATACACAGAAAAACAAAAGTTTGGAGAGTTGGTCCCTAAAAACCCTAAGAAAGGAGACGTGAAAGATGTTTTCCAAAATAAAGGAAAGTAAGCCCAGACAGGACTTGTGACATGCAGGAAGGAAAGATAAGAAGATAAGTGGTTATTGTTTGTGGGCTTAAAAAAGGAGAGAGAAATAAAATACAGAACAACAATATATAAATTGGATAAACGAGGCTTTGATGATGATTTTGCTTCCTATTTCACTGAGAAAAAGAAGATAATTGCCCACATGCTACATTTATCTAGTTATTGGCAAAAGCACTCAATACTCTTTTTTCCCCCAGTTGACACCAAAGTTAAGCTACTCATGTTCTTCTCTTCTTTTTAAAAATTTTTTAAATGTTTATTTACTTTTGAGAGACAGAGACAGAGAGAGACAGAGAGAGCACAAGTGAAGAAGGGGCAGAGAGAGAGAGAGAGGGAGACACAGCATCTGAAGCAGGCTCTAGGCTCTGAGCTGTCAGCACAGAGCCCGACACTGGGCTCGAACCCACAAACTCGTGAGATCATGACCTGACCCGAAGTTGGTGCCCAACCGACTGAGCCACCCAGGGGCCCCTTCGTGTTCCTTTCTAACGCCAATTCCTTTACTTGTGCTCTAGACCCCGGTACCTCCTGCTTACTCATAGAATAACTGGAACAATTCTTCCTCCCTCTTCACATCATCACCACTCCTTTCTCTTCTAAAACATTCCTGTCAACATAAGACATGTTATCTCTTCTATTCTTAAAAACAAAAAAATCCTCCTTTCAAACATGCTTCCTCTTTCCGATGATGCCCTATTTCTCTGCCTCTCCTTTGTAGCAAAACTCCTTAGAAAAGTTGTTCTCTGCTCTATTTCAGTTTCAAAATAAACCCAAACAAAGTAAAACAAACAAACCCTAACAAAGAGTTGAAGTTAGTATAATAAAAAACAAACAATAGAAAAATTCATAAAACAATGACCAGTGCATAATAGGCACTTAATGAACATTTGTAAACTGAATGTTAATTCACTACACAGTATACGTTTAAAGAGAATGTTACCTGTTCTTCCTTTAGTTGAAGATGAATTTTTTAAGTCTCCACTAATACTGGTGACTGTAGCTATGTATTTTCGCCCAGGCACCAGGTTAGTAAAAGTGAATTCTTTGGCATCTTTGGGGAGTGACTTGTGGATGAATGTAAGGTCTCTGTCCGCTAGTGAAATGATGTATTTCTCCCATTCTGCTACGGGGCTCTGCCACATGACACTCAGTGAGGTCTCGTTGGCGTGTTTGACGCGAAGCTGGAGAACAGCCAGGGGCACTGAGCAAAAGGCAATGGAGACTGCATTACTGATTTGATTCGGAAACACTGGAGCAGGGGCGCCTGGTGGCTCAGTCGGTTGAGTGCTGGACCTTGGCTTAGGCCCTGATCTCACGGTTTGTGGGTTTGAGTCCTTTGTCAGGCTCTGCACTGGGAGCCTTCTTCAGATTCTTTGTCTCTCTCTCACTCTCTCAAAAATAAACATTAAAAAAAAGAAGAAAAAAACTCTAGAGTATTTCCTAGAGAGCTGTTCCCTTCCAACTAAAGGAGGGTCCCAGTTCAGCGTTCCTTTTCTGAATGTGTATGAGCTCTCAGGAAAAATAAAAAAGCTAATCACAAAATCTTTGCTGCTGTTATTTTTTTATGATTTTATTTTTAAGTAATCTCTACACCCAATGTGAGGCTAGAGCTCAAAACCCTGAGCTAAAACATCGCACGTTCTTCCCACTGAGCCAGCCAGGCACCCCAAACTTTGTTTATGTAATGTATCCAGAAAGGAAGATTCAAAAGAATACTATTGGAAAATGCTTTCCTGGGTCATTTATTTTTGACCACATATTACCATGAGTATTTATTTCTTCATATGAATTCTATGATACAAAAATATTTAATTCAATCTTGTCATCCATAAACCCACAGAGAAAGGTCCATGTTTGAGTATTTAGGTGAAGTTGGGAGTACTTTTCACTCCATTTGGTTGGATAGATAAAGTGTTTCTTCCTTTCATTTCTGAGAAGGGGACACTGATGTATCCATGAAAGCAAGAGCAATAATAGTACCTGATTAAGGGCTCCCATTATCCAAAGAATTGAAATTCCTTTAAAAGGTTTTATTATTACAATTTCTAGGATATGTTGTTAAGAGTCAAGTGGTGGTCTCACAAAACAACAGGGAAACAAAATTATGGAAGAACTATATTGGTTTTTACATCAAAGAAATCTTCTATAATTCTATTCTAATTGAGTCCCTAAATCTTCCTTCTTTAATGTGCTGAAATGAATTGGATTGTTACATCAAAGCCTACTTCAACTTCCCTTATTGACCTAGAGGTACAGTTTAAGCAGTTTAAGAAAATTTTCCTGATAATTATGACAATATGCTGAGAGCCCCTACTTTTCTTGACAGTATTCCAAGTTATTTGAGGTGAATGAGGTAAAATATTGGAGAGGAAAGAGACACTTATTCTGTGAAATGCTAAAAGTAGCTTGTATAGGTCTTTGATAGGTCCCAAGCTTAAATAGGTCTTTGATCATTATCCAAGGGATATTAATATCTGGAAAATGAAGATATTACTGGAAGACCCAGTTGGCAAGGTAAGGAGGTGTCTTGGTCCTTTTCTTTGACATTCTTCTAAGTCAATTGAACATTGAATCAATGTAGTTATTTATTTATCATCAGGCAAGAATGAGAGAAAAGATATTTGAATTTCACTCCAAGTATGGAATATTCCATGTCACAGAAATGTTGAGCTTGGAAGAGCAATTCTCTTAGTTGAAAGTTGAGGTAACACACTCAGAGGGGTTGTGACTTGCCCAAGGTATTACAGTACAGTGGTGACAGCCAGAATACCAAAACCCATGTCTTTGGATCTTCATTCTCTTCTACCCTAAAACCCAAAGATATCCCTCTTCACGTTAATAACCTTTCCTTGATACATGAAATTAGTCAACATTAGACCAAGGCAAATTAGGTCCAGCAAAAAAAATTTCAATTGTCCTCTTTTGTGAGAAGGATTCTCAATTTGTTTTTTTCCTATTCTTTTGGTGTTTAAAATGGCTTTCTTTTTATAAAATAATGGACTTACTAGTGAAAGCAATTTTTAATGTTCTAATTTGACAAAATGAAAGGCACCAAACCTAATTCAGTCTATAAAAATTCTATAATATCTTAAATTCAGGGAACACGGCGGGGAGGGAGTGAGGAGGGATGACACTGACAAGTATCTGTGTTACTTCGGTGAGGGACCAAGTTAAGGTTCCAAGTCATTAACACCTTCATATTTGCTTACCTGTCCTGCCATGGCAACGCTTAGAATTCTTCAGATTTCCACTCTCAACAGTGACTTCTACCTCATACTGTCTTCCTGGTATGAGTCCGATGTCATCTATGACATAGTGTGTTTCCTCCTTTCCCACCGTGATGTTGAGCAGTACCACAGAATCATTGAAGAGCAGGATACGATACTGCTCCCAGTCTCCAGCAGGGGGCGACCAGCTCACTACTAGGGATCTTATGGAACCATTGCTGTTTGCCTCCAGGTTCCCAACATTCTCTGGAACTAAACGGTGAAATGATGTCAAAAAGGAGATTCTAAAAACCAAAAGTAAGGATACTCATTCACTTTTCATGGGCGACAGTAGATAAGAGACCTAATTGCTCCAGTTCAAAACATTTCTCTCCCTTTCTAATGTTTGTGGATTGCAAATGAGTGTTCTTTCATTTTGGAGGCATTTGATACTCAAGAAATAAACGCTGAAATCATCTTAGTAATATATCAGTAATGCAATCTTCTGTAACACTGTTAATAACCTAGAGATATGAGCGCTGTGTTTTATTGATTGCACGCCAGCCCCAGAGACAATATTGATGTTGCTTCTAATGATGTTGACATTGATGCATGTGGTTGGTGCCTTTTGGTAGAGACACTGCATGTTGTGGTCATGAAACATTCCTCTCTTTTCCAATGACAAGACTAATCTTCTTGCAATATACCTCTGGCCTAATTATTCATTTGCTTAAAAACATTCAAGGTCTCTCCATTAATTACAGAATAAAACATCAAGTTCTGGGTGTGGCATTTGTAGCTTTCCAAGATCAGACCCCATAATCTCTGGCCACTCCCTGCAGCTGCCCTCTCCCCTGCTTCCCCACCCTCCCAAACGCTGGCCTCCAACTACATTTTCTGAAGACCTGTAAGTATCCTGGCCTCTGCCTTCCGACCTTTGCTTACATTGTTCCTTCAGCCTCAAATGCCTTTCCCTCTTTTCCCTCTTCACATTTTTTAAGTCCCAGTTAAAGACCATTTCCTCTGAGAAGTCTTCACTGCTCTTCGGAACAAGAATTTTGTTCTCTTGTTTTCCTGACCGTTGGCTCTTGGTTGGAATCTCTAACAGCACAGAGAATGGACTCTCAAATTAAATACTGTGGTTTAAATTCTAACCCCACCATTTACTGGCTAGATGACTATAGACAAGTTATTTTATCTCTCTGAATTATCTGTAAAATGATAATAATGGAACCTCGCTCATGGTTTTGACATGAGAACTTAATGAAATAATGGTGTAAAGTGTTTAGTTAGTGCCTGATATGTGGAAATATCAATGCAATTACTATTATTAAAATGTACTATTTTTATTTTTTTGTGTGTATATTCTATATTTGTCTGATTAAAATGTATCTTCCTTAAAAGCAAGGGTTGGCAAAATAAATATTTTGGGATTTGCAGGCCACAGATGGTCTCTGCCTCATCTTTGTCTTTCTTTTTCCTTTTTAAAAAAACTCCTTAAATATGTAAAAGCCACTCTTAGTTTGGGGCTACGTAAGTACAGGCCACAGGCCATATCAGGCGGAAGGGTGTAGTTTGCTAACCCTGACATTTTAACAACTTTCCAAACTCATCACACAATAATTTACACACAGGAGGCACTGGATAAATGTTTGGTCACATAAATTAATAAAATAATTTATGGAAAACATGATTAAGTGCTAACTGGCACTCACTATATGAGTTGATCAGAAATGTTTTATTCATTAGTATCAATGCTAATGCATTTACGCTACTTAAGTGGGGTGACATGAAATAGCACAGGGCAGAGCTGGCTGTGCACATCATTCAGGAACCATTCCAAACACATTTGCTTAAATAACTCAGAGGAATGCAGCTAACCCTCTCCTTTACTCTGTATGTAGGGCCCTAGGCCACAGGCACCCTTAGTCATGTAGACCATGTTTCCCAAGTTGGGAACTTATTTTACCCCGAAGAATGGATCCAAGATGGAACAGACAATGATTTGGAAAACCAAGGAATATTCTGGAGCCCTACACTAACCTGTTCTGCCCACTGCCATCTTCTGAGCAGACAATTCACCCGAGACACTGCTGACAGTAACTTGATAAAGTCGTCCAGGGGTTAAGTCTTTGAATTGAGTTTCAGTAACCTGAGGTCTGAGTATTCTGGATTCTTTGACAATGCCTTTGTGAA
Source organism: Suricata suricatta (assembly GCF_006229205.1). NCBI lineage: Eukaryota > Metazoa > Chordata > Mammalia > Carnivora > Herpestidae > Suricata > Suricata suricatta. The sequence continues at coordinate 44,950,502 of NC_043709.1, read as the reverse complement.
ACAGGGTAATGTTATAGGAATCCACATTTCCAGAAGGTCTTTGCCACTTGACCTTTAGAGAGTTCAAAGTGCCATCATTTGTCACCTTCAGATTTGAGACTTCCATGGGGGCTAAATAGGAAGAAAAGAAAAGACACTTTAACTCAGGATATTGTACCAGTCTTATGGCCAAATCTTGACCTGTCTCTTAATCCCTGTAAGTGGCATTCCCTGCTCAGAAGAAAACAACGATTTCGGTAGCAAAAATAATACTGCAAAATCAAAGAGAGGCTGTCTGGCTGTTGGAAAGAGCATAAAGATGAGAGTCAGGAGCCTGGATACTGGCTCAGCCTTGGCCATCAGTCAGCTGGGCAACCCTGGACAGTCCTGTGAATCTCACTGAGCCAAGGGATCTTTACCAGCAAACGAGGTCCTGGAATGCTCACAGAAGTCTGTCATCGGCCTAATTTCTCCCCATATTAGTGTATTTAATAATAGCAAGTACATAATAAATAGATTGCTTAACTCATTGGCCATCACAAAATTTTGTGTGCTAAAAATAGGCTATCTTTCATATAAAATCATGATGAAGTTAAAGCTCAAGAGTTGTGTCATTATTTCATCAAAGGAAAATGATTACAAAAGAAAAACACTTTGGTGAATACTTTTCATACCTCTTGGCTATGTCATAATTTTGGGCTTCACTAATAACAAAACAAAAACATTTTATTTTTAAAATCGGCACAGCACACTGATTTGGTATAGGCCAGTGATGAGTATAATTTGTTCTTGATATACATTAATAATCCTTAAGATATATGGTACTTTTAAAAAGGATTTTATTTTAAAATGTTTTTAATGTTTATTTATTTTGAGAGAAAGAAAGAGAGCAAGCAGGGGAGAGGCAGAGGGAGGGAGACAGAGAATTCCAAGCAGGCTGTGCACCATTGGCACAGAGCCCAATGCGGGGCTTGAACTCATGAACCATGAGATCATGACCTGAGCCAAAATCAAGAGATGGATGCTTAACCAACTGAGCCATCTGGGCGCACCTAAAGATTTTCTTTTTAAGCAATCTCTGCACCCAATGTGGGGCTCACACTCACAACTCTGAGGTCAAGAGTTGCATGCTCCACCAACTGAGCCAGCCAAGGGCCCCAAGATATATGGTACATTTTTGTTGGGAATGTTTATACATCTTTTGAGGTGTGATATGAAGGATATGCAAATGTACAGGTGCCCTCAAATATCCTTCTCACCAATCTCTTGTAGTTCTAAGAACTCTCTCCAAACATACACTATATAACTTAAAAGTTTCTCATAAAATTAGATAGTTTACCAACAGAGGGAATAGCTTACCAAGAGAAGGGATTTTTTAGACCCACCAGAAGCATTAGAATCCATTAGAATGTAAGCTCCAAAGGGCAAAGACTTTGGCCTTCTTAGACACTGTTATATCCACAATGCCTAGCATATAGTTTATACTCAATAGATACTGAATGAATGAATGAATGAATGAATGAATAGAATGAATGAATGTGTACATGAAATATTCATTAAGACTTAGCACAGATTAGGGCACCTGGATGGCTCAGTTGGTTGAGTGTCCGACTTTAGCTCAGGTCATTGTCTCACAGTTTGTGAGTATGAGCCCCACGTTGGGCTCTGTGTTGACAGCTCAGAGCCTGGAGCCTGCTTTAGATTCTGTCTCCCTCTCTCTCTGCTCTTCCCTGCTCTCACTCTGTTTCTGTCTCTCTCAAAAATAAATAAAACATTAAAGTTTCATTGGATACGGAGTTTAAGAAATGGCTGTTTCACAGGAGCGGGTCTTTGTACAGCACTGAGAAAAGTAATCTTGGCTCATTGTGACTGATGTCACAAAGGCAGTGGATGCTTTTTTAAGACAAGGAAGTAGGAATCCTTACCAAAGAGATTGGAATACTAAAAAGACAAGCTAAGACTAGATCAGTAGTTAACTCTGCTACTTCAGACTGTTGTCAAGGTCTCATGTAAAATTTAGAATAAAAGGGAATCCCTCTTTCTCTGAGTAGAAAAGTGGGTACATCTTAAGGGCCTTTTGCAACACATGAATTTCAATTTGTCCCATATTACCATTATTCAAATAATTTAATAAGTTGTGGTTATTAAACATTTCCTTGATTTGAGCTTTATTCTTGTTCAGCAAGTTAGTGGGACTTACTTGTCCTGGCCAGTGTCCATCTGTAGTTTTGCAGCCCTGCAGCCTCAGTCACAATGGTGAGGTTATAGAGGTGGCCAGGTGTCAGGCCGTGGAAAGTGTAGGAAGTAGCATGTCTGTCCACGACAGTGCCATGAACTAGGATCTCTTTATCCATGAGCATCAGCTGGTATCTTTCCACATTCCCAGAGCCATGGGACCAGGAAGTCAAGAGAGAATTGGTTTTTGCTGAAATATTGATATCTTTCACTGGGGATGGCACTGGGGACATAAAATGCATTGCCAAAGGGTCATTCATAATTTCCTTATAGAAGACACAGACACATTTAATTCAAAATCACATTTATGTATGCTTCTCTGTACATCTAATTTGTGTAATAGGTAATGAAAACAGCACTCTTGAAATTTCACGGGAACCTGGATTAATGCTCTTTTCAAGGTCCATGCCTAAAGCTACATCATAGATTACCCACTTAATAGGTATGAAAGTACTTTTTGCCAATGAAGTATGGTATGGCATAGCAGGAAAGAGAAAAGAAAGGGAAGAACTATGGAAGCAAGAAAGCAGGAGAGAAAATGAGAGGAGAGAGCATGAGGAGAAGGACAATATTTCATGGAAGGAGGTGGAGTGTGTCTGTGTCATTGACATCAGGATGTCACTTGTTCCTGGTGTAGGAATATTTAGGAAACATCATGACTTGATGTTATGAAAAGAATATACAAAGGATGAAAACACTTAAAAATTGAGTTTTATTACAAATTAAGAAACCGAGGCAGAAAATGCTGTGGCCTAAGATTTGAGTTAGAAAGGCCATTAGGAAGCACCTGCTTAATTTTGGAGAGAATTCCAGTCCCAGAGAAGTTCCAGGACTTGTTCAAAATCAACCAGCAAGCTAGCAGTGCAGCCACGTCTCCTTATTTTCAGTCTAGTCTACCCAGTGTACTGCACAGCATTTGTCTGTCTGTCTGTCGACTTATCTACCTGCCTATCTACCTGTCATCTTTGGTCTGGGGCATTCTTACTTTTATCCCTTCCATTTGCTGTATTAAATACTCAACTAGCTATAAACGGGTCTTACCTGTTGATCCATTGGTATAAACTGTAAGGGAATGTTTCTCTCCAGAAACAGCTGTGATGGCAATATTGTATTTATTACCAGCAGTCAGGTTAAAAAATGTATGTTCATTCCATGAAGTACTTGCTTGAATTTGGGTCTCCTGTATCTTTTGGTTATTGTCAAATAACTCCACCTGATACTGGGTGACTTTTCCCAAAGAAGGAGTCCACCAAACATGCAAACTGGTTGAAGTAGTTTTCTCTTTATTGACTTCAAACTTAGCAGGAGGTAAAGGATCTGCAAGACCAAAACCCACAAAGAGAACATGGCTTTAAGACTTGTGCGAATACATGTTAGTTTGCTGTAACACAGATTCGCTGTCCTTCAACACTTTAAGAATCTGCTGCCCATGAAACAAATTGGCATTTTACTCCACTTTCAAACTTATTATTCCATTTTTAAAAAGAAACCCACTTAGCTACTAGTCAGATAAACTTCTTTTTCTATAAAAACTTTTTGTTAAGAAAGTTCTGAGCTTAGAATTCCAAGAAAGGTTATATTCTCTTTGGCTTGCAAGATTTTTTGTTTTTTGCTTTTGTTTTTAATGTTTATTTATTTTTGAAGGAGAGAGAGAGAGACAGAGCACGAGCAGGGGAGGGTCAGAGAGAGAGGGAGACAGAATCCGAAGCAGGCTCCAGGTTCTGAGTTGTCAGCACAGAGCCCGACATGGGGCTCAAACTCACAAACCCATGAGATCATGACCTGAGCTGAAGTTGGACACCTAACCAACTGAGCCACCCAGGCACCCCTTACAAGTTTTGCACTTTCCACACACACACACACACACACACACACACACACACACACTGACAAACATCCAAGCTATGCCTGGATAAATACCAAAAATCTTAACAGAAAATACAGATATTAGGAAATAATTTTGAAATTTATAATGAACTTTCTGTTTGTTTGTTTATTTATTTGTCTACACAGTGCAAAGCCCGATGTGGGACTCAAACTCAAAAACCATGAGTTGATCACCTAAGCTGAAATCAAGAGTCGGATGCCTAACCAATTGAGTCACCCAGATGCCCCTGAACACTTTCTTTTTTAGGTTGTGGATTCTGGAGGTTAAGTATACATAACTTTAGGTTGTTTTTATTACGTTTTTAAGTTTACTTATTTAGAGAAGGAGAGAGAGTGCTCATGCTAAGCAGCAGAAGGGCAATGAGAGAGAGAAAGAGAGAGGGAGAAAGAGAGAATCCCAAGCAGGCTCTGCACTGGCAGCATGGAGCCTAGTGCGGGGTTCGACCTCACAGATCATGAGATCTTGACCTGTGCTGAAACCAAGAGTCAGATGCTTAACTGACTGAGCCACGCAGGTGCCCGAACTTTGGGTTGTTTTTAAATATCAGAAAACCACAAAAGATGCAGACCTGATTATGAACCCAGCCTATGTTTGCTCATCAGTATCAATTCTCCCAACAGCTGGGATTTTCTCAACTTGTGTTCTAGGACATTTTGGAGCTGCTAAAACCTCCAGAGAGGGTGGAGACGGTTAGACCTGCACCCAGCTGTTGATTTAGTTTCAACTCTCAAAACCACAGGTGAGTGTGAGGGGTCTCATTTCTCATTTCCTGTGTGTTGACTCTTGGCTGCGGAACTTGTAGTAGGATGAGCCGTATGTTCCTGCATTTGGAGCTAGGTCAATAGTGTTTGGTGAACAGCCATTCTAGGATGCAGTGGGACCCTCTGAGAAATAAGGCTTTCCCTACCCTGAATGCAGGGACTAGCAACATTGAGAGACATCAAGCGATCTTCAGAAATCCAACCTGGTTCTTGACCTAGGAAGTTGGATCAAGATATTGGAGGCTAAAACTGAAAGCCAGGTCAGATGTTGTAGTGGCATGGCTACAGAGATCTGAGTTCTTCTCTACATCTTGGTAAGTCGTATTTTACTCATGAAATAACTTCAGATTCTAGAATCTTCTTAGAACAGTGTATGTGTTCAGAGGTGTCTGAAGACCGCTCAGAAGACTATCTATGGGTCACCCAGAGATACCACACATGAGCTAAATACAGCCCATGATCAATCTAATGTGTGTGTGTGTGTGTGTGTGTGTGTGTGCGTGCTTGTGTGTGTGTGTGTTTTATGCTGTGATTTATAGGAGGACCTCATACTGCAAAAAGGACTCAAGCCACCTAACATTTTATAATACAAGAACTAATATAAAATGTCAGCTGACAAGGAGGTCATGGCAGTAGTCACCCAGAGAGCCCAAAGTGCCAGCTCTGTGGTTTGCACCCAAGCATAGCAGAGGTTCACCGTAAGAGTGTGGGTCCTGTAGTCTGGTGGCCTGGGTCTGAGTCTGGTTCTCCTGCGTGGTCTCTGGTACTTCGGGCAATTTCATAACCTCTCTGTGCCTCAGCTGCTTCATCTATGCAATGCTGATAATAATACTATCTTTTTGGCAAGGTTTATGAAGATTTACAAAATTATTTTATTTTATTTTTAATGTTTTTATTATTTTTGAGAGAGAGAGAGAGAGAGAGAGAGAAGGCTTAAGCAGGGGAGGGTCAGAGAGAGAGGGACACACAGAATCCGAAGACAGGCTCCAGGCTCTGAGCTAGCTGTCAGCACAGAGCCTGATGTGGGGCTCGAGCCCACGAACCGTGAGATCATGACCTGAGCTGAAGTTGGATGCTTAACCAACTGAGCCACCCAGGTGCCCCTACAAAATTTTCTTAAAGTTTATTTATTTATTTTGAGAGAGAGAGATAGTGTGAGTGGGGGAGGAGCAGAGAGAGAAAGAGAGAGAATCCCAAGAAGGTTCCAAGTTGTCAGCACAGAGCCCAACACGGGGCCCAAACCCACAAAACTATCATGACCTGAGTCAAAACCAAGAGTTCGACACTTAACCAACTAAGCCACCCAGGCACCCCTATTTATGAAGATTAAATTGAGTGTTTTATCTAGAGTACTTAGAACAGTGTCTGGCAATGGTAGCTGCTCTTATTATTTCTATAAATAGGAGAACATCTTGTCATGGAAGCAGGAAAAGGTAGCGGCAGAGAACGTGGGCTTTGGAGTCAGACAGCACTTAGTTCAAGTCCTTGGCTCCCTCATGTACCAGTCAGAAGACTTTGGACAAGTCACTTAACCCATCTGAGTCTCCACTTTCCCGTCTGTCTGGGGAGTATAATAATACCTATATCTTTAGATGTTTTGAGGTGTAGAGATTTTATCTGACAAAGAATGGGCACTCAATATAAACTTATACTTGATCATAAAAAAAGTTTCCTCTGAGTCATTGAGAGAATGGAAGTAGAAGTGGAATATAATTTCTTAAAACTTAACTAACAGCCTTACTGGCCTTCTTCATATTAAAAAAAAAACTTGATAGGGGCGCCTGGGTAGCTCAGTCGGTTAAGCATCCAACTTCGGCTCAGGTCATGAACTTGTGGTCCATGAGTTCGAGCCCCACCCGCATAGGGCTCTGTGCTGACAGCTCAGAGCCTGGAGCCTGTCTCAGATTCTGTGTCTCCCTCTCTCTATGCCCCTCCCTCACTCATGCTCTGTCTCTCAAAAATAAATAAACGTTAAAATAATTTTTAAAAAAACTTGATAAAATCTTATCAGTTAATTCCCATGACCTAACTTTCTAACCAGTAAGATAAAATAAAAAATTCCCAAGATGATTCTAGTTTATAGGTTTTTGAGGAAAAGCAGTAGCTTCCCCCACAACATAATTTAAATTTTCTGTCCTACATAATGGTCTGTAATTAAGGACACCTTAACAAAAAGAATGAGCATAATTTCCGCTCACAGAAAGTTTCTGTCGCCTGGCAAGAAAAAGGCACTGCACTACCATGAGATTCTAGTAGCCAACGAAACTCAAGAACAACCTTGTCACGTTAATTGAGATGACACATTTGTGCTGAAGAGGCATTTTAAGGACAAGGATGAAAGAGACAGCTGCTTTCCAGTGATAGCTCAAAAGAGATCAATACTGTCTCCAAGCCAGATAAAGGTTAAAGACAATAATGGTGTGATCAGTATAATCTAAACGATATATAATCTGCAAAATATAAGCTATAGAAAATGATTTTTAAGGTTGCGTGCTAGAGGGTGAAGTTCAGAAATGCAGGCTTTATCTAATCTCTCTGAGCCAGAAAACAAAACAGTCAATCCTTTGTACATCCGCTAGAACAAAGGAACAATGAGACTGGGAAGTGCCTGGGCTTCGAGAACCTGCACTGGAAACAAACACTTAAAACCCCATTTATACTGCGATAAAGTCCTGTGCTGGCACTTGTCCACTATTGCTCCAGATGCTGCAGAAGTTAAATTGTTTTCAGGCTTCTTTTCAATCTAAGCCCAAGGAAAACTCTGCTGTATTAAAAAAATTGTTTTGCATATTTTATTAGAAACCAATTAAGAGGGGTGCCTGGGTGGCTCAGTCAGTTGAGGGTCCAGCTTTGGCTCAGGTCATGATCTCACACTCTGTAAGTTCGAGCCCCGCGTTGGGCTCTGTGCTGACAGCTCAGAGCCTGGAGCCTGCTTCAGATTCTGTGTCTCCCTCTCTCTCTGCCCCTCCCCCACTCATACTCTGTTTCTCTCTCTCAAAAATAAATATTAAAAACAAAAAAGGAAACGAATTAAGATACTTCCAAACGGGGTGTCAGTTTCACACACACACACACACACACACACACACACACATATATACACAAATGAATTTCATATATATACATATATATGAATGCAAGAGAGACATTGCATTCTCTAATACTAGTTGAAAATTTAGTTACATGTATGTAATCTTTTGATCATGTGACAGATTGTATGTAATCAGAAAACCCTACTTGACTTGTGTAATTCATGCTGATGGCTACAGGTATCAGTGTACACATATGTGCATTTATAGTCTTTCTGTTTTTTTCATGTATCACTCTCATATATACAGTACCTAGTGAAGTTTTATAAACTATAAGAACTGTCAAAAATCATAAATCAATAATTTAATCTTAATCAATATATCAAAATTTATCATTAGCTATAAATTTAAGACATCTTTGTTTGTACATCTTAAGTGCAGACAGACCTGGAATATGGAATGCTAAATGTAAAGTTCTGTGATTTTCATCTGTTAATTTGTTTGTGTGTTTAAAAATTTTTTTTTATGTTTTTTATTTATTTTTGAGAGACAGAGACAGCGTGAGCAGGGGAGGGTCAGAGAGAGAGGGAGACACAGAATCTGAAGCAGGCTCCAGGCTCTGAGCTAGCGGTCAGCACAGAGCCTGACGCGGGGCTCAAACCAATGAACCGTGAGATCATGACCTGAGCTGAAGCCGGACACTCAACCGACTGAGCCACCCAGGTGCCCCTCATCTGTTAATTTGAATGAATCTGCCAGGATCACGAAACCTGATAATTTTTAAGTGGGCTAGATGTCAACCCAATTTTTCATCTCTTAGAGGAACAGATGAAGTTTAGCTAAACTTCTGAACCAAGATGAACTCTGTTTCCCTTTTTAAAAAATGGGACTTAGGAAGAAGGAGAAATTCACATATAAAAAAATACAAGTAACAAGTAATGCCTCCCTAAAAATTATTTTGTATGGACACCATAACATTATTATCTATTGATATGGGAATTTCCAGAGTGTTTAGAACTTGAAATGATAATATTTATTTTGTAAATAAATTCAAACTTATAACAAGAGCACAGGCAATCCCAAGTTTAGTACCAAAAGCTTTTCTTGAAGTCATGATAGAATCACAGTGTATCCAGTATATCTGTGTAAGATCTGGTAATTTACAATGTGCTTTCTCAGTTGGAGGTCAGAGATGTTAAGTGACTCATTTATATCATATAGGTAACAAGTAGTACAGCTGAGATTCTGGTGCAGAACAAGCACACCTGGCGGCAAGTTCCTTCTAGCTGTCCCAGGGTGGGCGATGTCTTGAGTGCATATTCAGTAAAATAACAAAACAATCAAACCAGATGTCTATGGGGAATAACTAGTAAACTTACAGAATTTTCATTTGATGGCTTGCATACTGCAGGTGAGAGAAAATGAATAGTAGCACCAACCACACCTAAATCTAATTCTGTGGCTGTACAAGTTACACTGATTCTTTTTAAAAATAATTTTTCTTGTTTGCTCTTTTTGTTTCCCTAATCTTACTGCTTTTACCTGGGATCCCATTGCCCTATGTCTGAACTGCTCCCAGAGTTTTCTCGGTGCTTTCCTTGCTTTCTGTCTTTCCTCTACCGTTGCCAAATAACCTCTTTGTATATCTTCCCCATCACCACCTTCTTCCTTCTTACAGCACCACGATGGTTTCAGGAGATGAAGTCTAAGTTTCCCCACAGGGAGAGTCTTCTCCAACAGGATGTCATTCCCCACCTCTCCACCTTCTCTTTTACCACCCACTAACTCCAGGCCAAGAGATCTATCTTTTTAATAGTTGCAGGGTCTGTTTCTATATCTTCACACAATTGGGATACTATTTTAGTTAAAAGCAGGTGGCCAGGAGACTGGAAGCTCCACTAATGTAGAACTCTGTATAAAATGCAATGAACACTAACTATTCATATAAAATAACTGGGAATTTTCTCATGGTAGTCGAGATAAGGTTGTTGCAAAAAGCCACAGACCATCCCTTGGTGTGGGTTTTTGAAAAAAGGCAGGAGAATAAAATGAAAAAGCAATTGCTCACAATCTGCAGTTCATTACATACATTTATAGAGAGGTAATTCTCTTCTACCTTGGGATCATTGCTCTCTGACTACTGTCAGCTTCCTGACTTATTTTTAGATGATATACTATATTGTGATAACACATCAGAGTGACATGCATTTGATTTATCAACTTTACACACTAGATATGAAGTTCAAGTAGTAACAACGCTCTAAGTTTGAATGACCCTTGAAAGGGAAATCAACACAGTGTTCTCAGTTATTTGCGTCATCATTAGCAGCAGTGCAGGATGCCAAGTTACTGTGAGGGTCATCGTGTTTGGCTCTAGGTATGTAAGTGGCAGATACTCCTCAGAGAGTCTACAGTCCCCTTGGGCACTCAAGACATGTGTGGAAAAGATAAACAAAAGGTGAATTATTAGAGAGGGTGACTTTGATGTCAGACTAGATGGGGGTCCAAATCCCATCATTATCACTTACAACTTTGACTAGGTAAGTTGTTTAAGCTCATCTATGCTCAGTTTCCTCATCTGTCAAAGAGAACACCTACTTTACAGAGCTGTAGGTGTGAAGAGATAATGTAGGTAAATGTTAATGGTGACTCTCAGTAAATGACAGTCGGTATAATGTCGCTCTTAAGAGTAACACAGGCCAGGGGCACCTGGGTGGCTCATTCAGTTAGGTATCTGGCTCTTAATTTCGGCTCAGGTCATGATCTCATGGTTCGTGAGTTTGAGCCCCACATTGGGCTCTGGGTTGACAGTGAGGAGCCTGCTTGGGATTCTCTCTGTCCCTCTCTGCCCTTCTACTGTTTGCACACATACTCTCTCTCAAAATAAATAAACTTTAAAAAACTAATAAAGAGTAACGTAGGCCAGCAAAAAGACCAAATGTGAAAATGGAGACTGACATCAGAAGGCTAAGGTCTCAGAGGTTGGCTTCATGAAAGAAATGAATTTGAACATGTTTGGAAGGTCAAAGTAGGACTTAGAAATCAGAGAGAAGACAGGGTGTTATAGAGTGGAGAACAGGTTAAGCTAAGGCACTCCGAGTGAGGACCAGGGAACCGTGTCCTTGCTGACAACGTGCAGGTGCCCTGACAACCGACGGGGAGACAACGCTGCCATCCAGTCGCTATCCCGATTGCAGCCCCACTCCAATTCTTGGATATTAACAAGTGAGGCTTTCTCAATATTATCTGAAGTGCTCTATAAATGCTGCCTACAGAGAAGCCCCTTGGCCTCGCCTTTCAATTAGATTGCTGCCCAGAGGCCTCTCCTAGGTAGAAATTCATGAGCTGTCACTTCATGCACACCTCCAAAACTGGACATGTAGCTGCTATGGAATTATTGCTAACGTTAGATATCTAAATAATATTGTGGTTATGTTAAAAATAATTCTTTCAAAATGGATACTAAAAGATGTATAAATGGAATCAAATGATGACTTGGGTTGTATCAAAATGATATGGGGTGGGGGAGTCGGTGGAGATAGAGATGAAACAAGATTGGCTATCAGTTGGTAACTACTGAAGGTAGGTGATGAGTACATGGTAGTTAATTATATCATTCCGTTTACTTTTTTACATGCTTGAGTTTTTTTCATAAAAAAGGAAGGAAAGCAAAACCAAAAACAAAAATTACTGGAAATCTATATGTAAACCTACCATGTTAACTTTAATTGCATATTATATGTTTAGGGACATATATTCATCTTCATTTCTGTACATTCATATACACTGAATGGGCTTGATTTCTTCTAAAAAGTCAGAAAGGTGTCAGTATTATCCATTATCCCTCAGGGGTGTTCCAGCAAATTGATGTCTGGAAATGAAAGGTGAAAAAACGTTTCTTTGTTCTTCTCTTATTCTGTCTAACAAATTAGATTTTATGTCTTTCTAGCTAACCTGTAGAATGCCATGCCCACCAAGACACTTATAGAGGGACAAAGTCAGACGAATGGAGGAAGTTTCCTAAACACTCAAAAGAAGATTAAGAGAACTAGGTTGGTTCATTCCATATTCATAGCTCATTTTGACCTTAGAATTCCTGAAATAGATGGCCAATGGCTGCTTGCTAAATATTGAAATCCATCACTGAAAATTCCATACTATTGAAAATCAATAGCTGCTTATAATTTCTTCACACTAAAACACATTTAATCATGATTCCATCTTTGTGTGGGCTAAGTATACATAGATTTAAGGTATTTTGTAATATATTTTTTCTTCTTTAAAAGTTGACTTGAAAAGTAGTAACAATATCATATGGTAATTTGAAAGAACTGATACCAACTTACAAATTATATCCTTTCTGCAGAAAAGTGGAAAGAATTGGAATTGAGCCAGCAAACCAGAGTTCAAGTTCTGGATCTATTATATACTAGCTGTGTGATCTGTCACATTAGTTAATTCTCATGAATATCAATCTCACCTCCAACCTTAAAGTAATAATAGTAAACATACTATGCACTTAGTATGTGACAAAAACTATTCTAGAATTTATGTATAAACCAAATAAAACCTCAAAATGACCCTAGGAGGTAGGCATTATTTTTATTAATATCTCCATTTTATAAATTAGGAAAAAGTCCTGGAGAGGTTAGTAACTTTTTTCGAGGCAACTTGACTAATAAGTGACAGAGAAGGCTGCCTTTAAACTGAGCTCTCAAACGTTAATGCAACCTATGCCTTCACGATACTCCCTAAAAATAAAATTAAACAATATATGGTTAATATAATATATATTTTATAGTCTTTTAAAAATTTTTTTAAAATGTTTATTTTTGAGAGAAGGAGCATGAGCAGGGGAGGGGCAGAGAGGGAAGGAGACACAGAATCCAAAGCAGGCTCCAGGCTCCAAGCTGTCAACACAGAGGCTGATGTGGGGCTCGAACTCATGAGCTGTGAGATCATGACCTGAGCCAAAGTTGGACACTTAAACAACTGAGCGACCCAACCACCTCTAATATATATTTTATACTCTTACCTACTAAATAAAGTTGGTAAAAGTCTTTTATGTACTATAAAAGCACAAGACAAACATTAGAGTGTTATTTTCTTCATGGGAAAGATGATAAATATTCTTGGATATTATAGCCATGCATAGGGAGGAATGGTACCAGAATCTTAATGCCAGCAAGTAAAAGAAAGACTATGTCAATAGCTCTTGAACTTCATTGTGCATTGATTCACTGTGGTATTTGTTTAAAATCAGATACCCTAGACTCTGCTCCTTCTAAATTCATTACATGTGGGGCAAAAGTCAATAATATATGTTTTTATAAGAAGCTCTATGAAAGAGTTTGATGCAAGTAGCTTACAGACATTATTGAGAAGCATTGACTGATGTTTAAAGCTCTGTAAGTGTATGGGCTGAATCGTGTCCCTCCAAAATTCTTGTGTTGAAGGCGCAACCCCCCAGTACTTCAGAATGTGATTGTATTTGAATATAAGGCCTTCAGCAAGGTAACTAAATTAAAATGAGGTTGTTAGGGTGGGGCATAATCCAATATAACTGCTGTCCTTAGAGAATATGGACACAGCAAAAAGGTGGGCACCTGCAAGCCAATTAGAGAGTCCTCAGAAAAAAAGCTGCAGACACCTTGGGCTGGGACTGGGACTCTTAGCTTCTAGAATTGTGATAAAATAGACTTCTGTTATTTAAGGCATTTGGTCTGGTATTTTGTCATAGAGTCCCTAGTAAACTAATACAACAAGTAACATTTTGAAGTGAAAATAAATAGCTGATATGGTGATATGCTAATGAAAGCTCCTGAAGTGTTTTTTTAAATTAAAGACAAAGGAATTAGCCATATTAAAAGAGCTAATTTTGTTTTACTCTTTGTTCTAGGCTGATCATTTAGTAGCTGAAACTGACTAATAAGAAGGCATGTGCTAGTAAGATATTCTTCCTATAAGTAAAGTTCTCTACTACCGGACTACTTCCCTGGGCTTTATAACTTGCCTATAATCCAATAGATCACATTTTTTAGTATATATTCATTCTACCACTGAAATATTCATATCTACCTCTTATCATCTATGTATCTATGGATCCACTCATTCAACTATCCATTCATTCATCCATCTGTCCATCCATTTAATCAATATTTATTGAATACAATATGCTGGTTGCCCTTTTAGATATTGAAAAACGACTTCTTATTTCTGGGAAGATAAAAGCCCCAAAAAGTTCTAAATGAAAACTCTGAAGTTTCATTTAAACAAACTCAAGGGCCCTCAGGATGCATTGAAGTACAGAAATAAATGAAGTGGTCCAGGGGGATTCCAGTAAATTGGAATCTAAAAGGAAAGAAACTACAACTTAGCTTTAGAGAGTTCTAAGCAGACTGGTTCAGCTTTGCCAAACCTTTTAGTCTTTTAAGGGAACCCATAAATCTGGTATTTTTGTGAATTTGCTATTTTTAGTGCTGGTGAAATAATCTGGATTTTTCAAAAACATTCATGAGCTAAATGAAACAAATTTATTATTTAGACGCCTAGACACCCTTAGCAGCTACCAGTTTGCAGCTCTCTGCGACTCTGAGGACACGGTGCTACTAAAGTGTTGGAGTTCTTCCATATCTGTTGTCTTCATTATTTGATTTCCAGTGAATTCACAACTAAATAATTTGGCTTTCACCTTATTATGGCTGTTGCATCAACCATTTAATGACTAAAGAAACCCGAGAACTGCCTAATGTCTTCTCTATGATTATGAAAGTGTGGCATCCACAGGGCAAGGTCTTCATCCAGGAGAGAAGCGATGAAGCTCTGTTCCCACCTTCATCATGACCTTCTCCCACGTCTGCACAAGACCACGTTTTGTTCATCATCCTTAGAAGTGCACCAGGCACTACCTGATGTAATTCCCCGCAGGATCCAAGCTGGATACATGTTTGTTGAATCCACGGAGTTTCTTGAAATCTGACTTAAAATCTGGAGTGAAAACTGATTGTTGCTGAAATAGTTCCCATTTAGTTAAACCTTTTTTTATCTTTAAGGTCATGTCTACATGACAATAAATTCGCTATTTTAGATGCCGTCTCAGGAAAAACAATCAGACAAATCATACTTGAATGATACAGAGATCATCTAAGCAACTGTTGTGTCTCTAGTCACATCATGTCTTGCTCTCATTCTAATTTATTCTAGACTGATAAGACAGGCAAAATGGAAGAAGGAAAGACCAACACATTTTGAATAACTTTTTTGATTGAAGTTGTAACTCAGACGTCACATTTTACGACTAGTCGGTCCTACTTTACTAATGGTAAAATACGCTTTGTAGAGTTCATCTCTATAGCCTAGCAATTTAGAGAACTGCGAGTACTTTCACACAACTAAATGAAAAATTCACATGTGTCCTTAAAATACAGAAAGCACCAATGACAAGAAACAAATAGCAAACAACCAAAAAAATCCTTCCTGAAACATTTGTAAAATACCTTAAGTGAAAAAATGTTTATGTAAGTAATTTTTAAAGAGCAGAGAATCCTAAACCTTCTACCATGGTACAAAGAGGTATGGGGGGAAAGATTACATAAACATCACCTGCAAATTTCATTCTTCACATTTATCATGGAGCACATAAAATTTGTGGTGAAAGTATATTTGTGATACTATAAAAAGTAGCTCCTTGAGAAAAATGATGAAAGCCTGAATGCCAATGAAGTCTTTTTTTAACTCAACATAGTCAATAAAATGCAAATATTTCTTACATTTCGCAAATGTCTCTGGACTTGGAACACCTACATGCATAATTAAACTTGGAGCGCATTATAACTCGTAACACCCACAGTGAGTCCTTTTCCTATTTTTAAAAATCGTTCTGCCCCATTCAACAGACACCTTCGCAAAAAAAGACACATCTGAAAGTTCTGTCATAAATGTCACAGTATTAGCAGTCCGAGTGTTCACAAAATCATCCTCACAAACTGAGCAACCAACAACCCTATGTCCGTAAACCCAGCACCTTAACATCTGTAAAATGTTCTAATTATGTGGTTGATTTCAATCTTTCTTTGATTCCATATAAAAACATAACCAAATTTTCCATTTAAGTTCCTGCAAATCTCAGAAATTACCTAGACGCTTCATCTGAAACAAGCCAAGTGATGTAACTGGGTGTTCTTAATTTTTCTGTGAAAAAATAAGAGAACTGATATTTGACTGACTTATTACACGAATCCAGTTACATTTCCTGACCTGGTCTGAAAAGCTGAGGTCTGAAAGCTCTTACACATTTTTAAAGAACAGTAGCTTAGGAAAGAACCTGTGTTCAGGTTGAACGTGAACTAGTAGTAAGGACAACACATTTCTAAAATTTGACTTTCAGAAGTTTTCTGTGACATTTGACCTTCCTGGATGAAAGCTTAACAAGTAAAAGGTACTGATGATATCATTAAACAGCCAAGTTGTTAGAGAATTTAGAACACGTTTACTGTTTACAGGGTAGCTGAGAGGAATAAGGAGGTAAGTGCAAGAAAGCCCCTCCACAAGCGATTGGCACTTGGTAAGAACTTGGACCTGAATGACCAAGTCTGACACTCTTATTTTACAGGCAAGAAAACCCAGGCAGGAGAGATGAGTTCTCCTTACCATATACTCCTTGTGGGGGTCACCAAAAGTATAAGGAAAAGAAGTGACTTGAAGTTCAGAATGACCAATGGACCTTCTCTGATACTATGCTGTTTTAGTTATTCAAGTTCTACAAATTAATTTTCATGCCCCCATTTGAAGGGATTTTTCTAATTCTCCCCTATGAATGGCTCTATTCTATTTTTGAAGATTTTATGTCCTGGTTCCAAAAATAAAACTACGTCGAGGGAAGGCATATCCCTAATCATTGCACTTCCATTATTTATTCTAAAAACATTTACTTAAAATCATTCCAGGGCTTGACAATTTAATGCGATGGAAGCTCAAACCACATCATTTTGACAGATTTAGCAAATTCCCCCCACAACCCACAGCTCCCGTCTGCTATGCTCCCCTTCAAAGGGCCAGTCCGCTGTCTTCAGCACTAAGGAAGCCTCTCAAAGTCAAACAAGCTGCTTCTGGCCAGATGGGAGGAAACTAGAAATTTTGGTCAATATTGATCTTCACAGGTATTTTTACCTTTATTTTTTGTATGCCTGGAACTCAAATGAAACCCCAGCCTGAAAAAAGGCAGGGCTCAGCCCAGAGTGGCCTAGCCGCCCAACTGCACCTGTCACCCCTTACCTGTTTGCAAGACCACAATACTCTCTTCTCCATCCAGAGACACAATCCTGAAGGTATAGAGGGTTCCCGCTTGTAAATCCTTGGGGTAACATCCATAGGTGGTGTTGTCTATTCGCGTGGGGTGGCACCATGCGACCCCTGACATGTCACTGCTATAGATGAGGCTGAAGTTACAGGGTGACCCCGAAGTTCTCCACTGGAGAGACACGGACCGGCTGGAGACCTTGGACTCTGTCAGGGTGACGTTACATCTCACTGGCTCCCCCAGTCCAGTCTGCAAAGGAAGAAGACCCAGGTGAAGCCCACAGTCGAGACTGCGCAGGTACTTGTCCGCAGCCAGGTCCCCAAGCCGCCTTCTCAGCCCTCAGCCCCAGCCTCAGTCCATCCCTTTGCCCTCCAGCCAGAGAAAAGGCCCTCGGAGAAGGTGGGTGCCAACTTTCTGCTGAGCTGCTCTTTCTCGGGAACAGCTAGAGAAGGAAGGTGGCTTTCGTGCCTTGGAGGTAGTAAGAGCTGTCAGTCCGGCTGGGGGCTCAGGAGAGGACCTTTCTTCCCAAGGGAGAGGAAGAAATCCTGCCATCTCCCTCTGCAAAACACAACCCAGGCGACCGGACAGCGGCGTGGGACTTGGGTCGGCGGGGAGGGGGGCGCGTCTGCCCGCGACCCCTCTGGGGCCACTCACCTGCAGCAGGCTCAGCGTGGTCCACAAGGCCAGCCCGGCTCCATGGCTCAGCATCGCGCTCGGCGGTGACCACCCGGACTCGGCAGAGGGGCTGGGGGCGCGGCGCGGCCCCGACGGCCGGCGCGGGGGGCCACCTGTT
>NC_043709.1:44912798-44932419 GCF_006229205.1 Suricata suricatta | reverse complement strand
TCCAGCTCCCCGCTCCGTCCCCTTCCTCCCTCCACACCCAGCGCCTCCCCCTCCCTATCTTCCTTCCTATCTTCCTCATCTGCTTTCTCCAGGGCCTCTTTTCCCAGCATTAAACTTGACCACAGCAGATTTCCCTAGGTCGCTTGCAGTCCTTCCTAAAGCCTTTTATTAGAGTACTTCTGCCTTTCTCACCTCAGAGCACTCACTTGTCCCAATGCACATCCCCCTGACACGCCAGCGCCGGAACAAGACCCCCAGAGGATCTTGTCCATTGTCAACTTGACCTTTTTGTTTTTTTTCTCTGCCATTCACTTTCCCCTTTCTCGTCTAGAGGTCAGCGTCCTCCCTAAATCTGATGCAAATGGTGCTGACCGAGAACAAATATAATCACTGCCAGTTGTTCATCCCACAAAGCAAACCGCAGAGCAGTTTCATCACTGACCAATCAGTAGTTAAAATCGTTTCATCCTTAATTGTGCAAGCAATAGAAGAAAGCAATAAAACTCTCCTTTGTGGAAAACACCATGGATGGCTCAGCTCCCACGCCTATTACAAAAATTGGAATTTACTCAGTTTTCAGCACTAACTTTCTACTTTTTAGTTAGTACCTTGGTACCTGAATGATCATGTACCTGAAAATGGATTTTAAAAGAGTTCCTAGTAACCAAAGAGCAAAAATGTTTAATTGCACACAGGTGATAAAAGCAAAATACTGCAACAACTTTTATAATGCTCCGTTGCTTTTCTTGGGTGCCATCCCTGACAACTGACAAAAGAGATAAGATTTTACGTTTAAATTTTCAAAACAGAATACTCTGGAGCTAAATCAATAGGAAGAATGTCACATTCCCTTCTTTTTCAGACAAGCAGATTATACTGAAAGCTATATTATTGACTTTTGTATCAACCGTATCTACTCTGAGGATAAGCAGAAAATAAGGAAAAAGTGAAAATTGCCTCATTTCTTTCAGAAATCATGTTTTTAAAACATCTTGTAATGAAAACATGAAATTTCTACCACTTCAGAGAGTCTATGGGCTTTCAGTCCTCATGATCTCAGCTTTCCTTTTCAAGTTCGCAAACACTCTAAGGTCTAACCTAAACGTGTGCATATTTCAGGGGAAGATGGAATCTTTCCTATTTCTCTGCCCAGGTGACTTGCCTTACAAAAGAGCTTTTTTGGCCCTCTGTATTTTGCATCCAAGTTCAATGGCTTTTCACAGCCTGGCATGCCTTTCTGCAGCATCAGAGACCGTCCCTCCCCTCTCCATTACAGGCTGCCCTCAGCCCTTGCACGAGTCTTTTTGCAGCTTCATTGCTTTTCGACGTTACCTTTTTCTTTTCTTGCTGTATTCAGAAAACAGTGTGGTTTCCTTGTCTGTAAAACTGGACTTATATTACTCTAAATACTCTCCAGAGCTGTTATGAAGAATGAATAAGGTCACAGATGCTAAAGCATCTTTGTAAACTTGAATATGCTATCTAGGTGTTGCTTTGCCTGGTCATAGATGACATCCTGATCACGTGTTTTTGGCTCTCTTTTAAATTCATCCATCACAGAAGTTGCACCTTTCTAACTTCTGCCTATCTTTCGCTTTGTCCTTTCCACTGAGCTTTATAATATTTTCTCATAAATTGCCCCTCCGAGTTGAAGTCTTCTCACCCAAATATACTAAATACCTTTCTGTCCTTTGTGGAAATCTTCCATAAATTCGGTCTTCTCCAAGTTTGACCAATCATCTGGTTTTTTTCTCTTCATACACTACATGCCACAACCTACTGTATAAGTTAATCTAAAATTATATTTCATTTTCAATATACTGTCTAACAATCTACTTATAATTCTGCCTTAGGTATAGGCAAATGCACCACACAGAAAAGCAAAATTTAAAGCACTAATCAAACAAGACAATAACAAAATATCCTCACAACACAGTTTAGACAGACACTTACAAATTCTATGTTATTAGAAATGATTCATTAAGAATGTTCTCGGAAATAGGAATTACGAAAAGAAGAAATGGTTTCTTTAAATAGGATTCTTTTTTTTCATGTTTATTTATTTACTTTGAGAAAGAGAGAGCACATGAGCATAAGTGGGGGAGGGTCAGAGAGAGAGAGGGAGAGAATCCCAAGCAACCTCCTTACTGTCAGCACTGACCTGTGGAGCTCAAACTTGAGATCATGACCTGCCGAAATTAAGAGGCAGACAGCTGACCGACTGAGTCACCCAGGTGCCCCAGTAAGGCTCTTTTATTTTTGATCAAAGAGTGTATATGAAAAATCATAGCAATGCACTAAGGAAAGGACCAGTAGGCATGGACATTTCTTTTCCAAAGTTATATGACTCTTAGTTCTTTTTCTTGGTGAATTGTAAGGCTCACAACAGAGGTCCCAAAAATTTAGTGGTTCTTAAATAGCCCATAAAGACTAACATGTTATGAAACAATGAGGAAAAGTTTTACTGATTATATTGATCTTCTGAAAAAACATATTAATATGAGAAACTAAAGAGAATTGTAATGGATTCAAGGCAGTGTGGGAGGGGGGAAAGTGCCAGATGTCATTTTTTCCTATGAGGAGTTCATTTGAAACTACTGTACAAAGTAAAAATAAATTGACTCATTCTTCTTCTTTGTTCTCATCTTTGTTTGGAATTCCTCAACTTCTTTTAAACCTATTTATCCTGCATAATGACAATGCGTATGCTTTAGAGGTTACTGCATTCCAGGAATTTGGGACCAGCCACCCCGTAACTTCTCAGGGGACAATGTCTTCTCTTTCCCACTTGGAAACCTTTCCCAGACTGCATGGGAAGGGAGGGGCTGATTCTGATGAGATGTGAGTGGACAGACAGCAGCCTTTTAAGCAAATTGTCATAGCAATCATTACAATTTTCATATTCATAAATCATGAATTCATGCATGAGAGCATGGCTCTTGTCAGCTTATGAACACAAATGTTGAACGACACAGCTGGACTTCAGGGGCCAGGGGCCACATCTTTGAGAACTGCTACTTTGGATCAGGGTTTGAGCTGGGTGTGGGAAAGGTTGGAGGGATGAGGGGCTGGGTGACGTTATTGGTTAATCCAGACACCTCACCCAGGACCTAGAACTCCATTCACGACCTGGCCTCTCTTCTGCTTGCTTCTTATGCTCCAACAGCCTTGGTTTGATAATACATTTACTCACTCACCTGGCAAATACTGACTGAGCACCTACTGTGTGCCTGACACAGAGCTGACTTTGTCCGGCCCCAGTGCCTTTATGCCCGTCTCTTCATCTCCTTGGACCACTCCTCCCCAGATTCTCTGCTTGGTTATCTTCTTCTCAACCTTCAGATCTCAGCTTTAAACACACCCCTATGATAGGGCCAGGCCCTTTCTGACCACCCAAGGAAAAAGTGTCTTTTTATTCTTCTTCTTCTCAGCAATCAATTTGTTTAATTCAGCTCATTGATGACACTTGGTAATAATATAATGCTTGTGCCTGCCAGCCTTCCCCAGGCACATGGAGAATTCCCTTAGGGCAGAATCTTTGTCTTGTTCTTCTTGCACTGAGCTTGGTTAAAAGTTTCAACAAGTATTTGTTGAATGAATGGATGAAGGAAGGAAAGAAGGAATCTTTGTAGCTGCTCAGTAAATACTGTTGTGTGAATAAATACTCTAAGCAAGCGCTCCTAAACATGTCCTTGCTGGATGCCTCAAATATCATCATGGAAAGAAGGGAGAAAAAAAAGAAAAAAAGGGCAAAGGGCAAAGGAATAAAAGATTGATTTCGAACAGAAAGAGGTGGGAGAAAAGATAAAAGGAAGAAAAGAGAGAGGGGAGGGAGTCCTGTTCTTCAGTATGATGGGTCTGAAGTGCAGCATGGCATCTTCTCAGAATTTGCCAGAAATGTAAAGTCTAGGCCTGATCATAAGCTGAGGGATCAAAACTGCCATAATCTTAAGTGAATCCTGCACCAGATACCATTTTATATTAAAGAGAGTTAATAATAGCTTATTGCCTTTTTCTTATAAATTTAAATTCTGAGCTTTCTAGTTACAAGAAGCCACTTAAATGATTTAGAAGGTCTTAAACTATTTTAGAATGTGTCAAGTAAGTAAATTGGTGATATAATATGTAATGGTATATTTGTATAATTTATGCATATTTATGTATTATATAAAATATACTTTCTATCACATATATTTAGAACAAATTTGATATTTATAACTTCTCAATAAATATAAAGTGTGGATGCTAAAAGGAAAAAGAACCAATATGCAGCAAACTTAATAAATATTAGGTGATGGGTCAGTTCTGCTGCTTTTTCCTCCTGGAAATACTTTTTTTGTGTTTATTTATTTTAGAGAGAGAAAGAGACACGGCATGGGTGGGGGAGGGGCAGAGAGAGAAGGAGACAATCCGAAGCACAGAACCGGACATGGGGCTTGAACCCAGGAACCTCAAGATCATGACCTAAGCCGAAATCAGTTTCTTAACCAACTGAGCCACCCAGGCACCACTCCAAGGAAGTACTTTTGATATGCAACAAATTGTTAAAAAGAAGAAGGCCTAGCAATCAAGAAATGTATCCATTAGAAACAATTATAAGATGGTGAATCCTTTTCTATGTATTAACTTAAACTGGCTCAATAGTAAATTATGACAGAAATGAAAACAATTTTAACTACCAGATGTCACGCCTTTAGAAAGGTACATTAAAATTTAAGACAAGGTAATTGTGATAAGCAGTTGTTGTTGCTTTTTTTTTTTTTTTAAGGACCATGACTATCCTCTTCTGTTTAGAGGGACCATTTGGGGATATTTATATTTCATGGAATGTTTCTAGCTTTGTAGATCATAACCTTCCTAGGTCATAGGTTTCCAGGAAAATGAAAATAATAAAGGTCTTTGGGGGAGAGGGGTTGCAGGGAGTAAATGAGAAGGTGCATGTTGTATGTATAGCATGGTCCTTGGCTAAAGGGCTCAACAAATGTTAGATATTAGGATTATTAGTAGTAATAATAGTATATGAATACCAATACATCACGGATGCTGAGCACCCAGTAATGCTAGAGCATGATGAAGTCCATGGATGAGAATTTTTAAGCAAAATTTTTTAATGTTTTATTTATTTTTGAGAGAGAGAGAGAGAGGGTGAGTGAGCGAGCAGGGGAGGGTCAGAGAGAGAGGGAGACACAGAATCTGAAGCAGGTTCCAGGCTCTGAGCTGTCAGCACAGAGCCTGATGTGGGGGATCGAACCCACGAACTGTGAGATCATGACCTGAGCCGAAGTCAGAGGCTTAACTGACTGAGCCACCCAGGCGCCCTGAGAATGTTT
This sequence comes from Suricata suricatta, assembly GCF_006229205.1. Classification (NCBI taxonomy): domain Eukaryota; kingdom Metazoa; phylum Chordata; class Mammalia; order Carnivora; family Herpestidae; genus Suricata; species Suricata suricatta. Next base: position 44,927,089 of record NC_043709.1, on the reverse strand, counting down.
TCTGAGAACATCCGAATGATAATAAATTATCACTCCTTTCCATCTCCTACCCAAGAGAAACCCTTCAGTAGATGAGCAGCACCAAAGACATTTAAAGGCTGCTCTGGCTGGTGGCCATGCAGAGGTTTTTTTAAGTCTGGGAAGGGAGGGGTGGGAGGGCCGGCTATCTCTCTGGCATCAGGTTCCACCATCTCTCTCAGACACATCTCTAAGGTTTCCTGGTAATTTTTTCTACATCAGTTTCTCACCCTCTTTCCCTCCCCTAATTTTTCCCCTTTAAATCTGGTGGATAGCTTTTGTCTCAGTTTTGTAACCATATACAGACAGATGACTTAAAATGATGTGACTGTAAACTAATCACCTCTTCAATCTCCAGTGCTTTGGCTCCATCTTCATGCCCCCTTTCAGTCCCTCCCACCTGAGGAAACCTGTCTGTTCACAAATTTGGGGAGTCAAGGAAGGAAGGCCTCTGGGGTCTGCATGGGCGTGGTTGTCACATTCTGGCTTCAGGAGCTGACTCCAGATTTCCACCTACACCCAGCCCTAGTGAGGTAGACAGACAAAGCGTGGGTAACACTGGCTTTAAGGAAAAGGAAAACAAAAAGAAAGAGAAATGATCACCTATGTCACCTGCCTTAGAAAATGATGATTGGACGTGAAGATTCTGTCCTCTCTTTTTCTGTGTATCACATTGTTACAGCGTTATTTCCCATGGATTCTCTCGAGGTCACAAACACAGGGCTCGCCATTTGGTCAGCACATGTACTTTGTTGGATTTTATAGTGGGATCTTAACGTTGTTTTTTAGAAATGGGAACATGTGGATAATGTTGAGAAAAATTGACTTTAAGTGTAAAAAGACACTGGATTTTGATTTTTCTTTAAAAAAATCAAAAGATGGAGGCTTGTTGGGCTCCCATTCTGCCTGCCTCTTCCCCACAGCTCTCCCTTCTCTGCCAGCTGAGGCAGACGCCGGGCATCCTGGAGTCCCTTGGATGTTGGGGCAAACAATGATCAAAGTGGAAGATCAAAGGTTCTCATCATGTTTTTCAAAATGTGGTGATAAACCTATCAGCTAGATTATAAGCCTTGTGAAGGAAAGGGCCACGTATGTCCATTATCTAAGCCACATCCCCAGGTCACGGGGACCTAATGCTACCTGATACTGACAAAGGCAATATCCACACCCCTGTCACTAAACAAGGGCAGGACCAATTGTAAATGCAAAACAAAATTTAAATCTTCAGCTTCTCCAATGCAAACCTGGCACTGTTAGCATCACAGAATCCAAGAATGCCCAGCACCTAAACCTTAGGATAAACTAATGTCCAATCAGTCCTGTTCCAAATGGACAGACCCTGACCACTTCATGGAACATCTAATACTTCTCAAACAATCAGGAGGTCTCTTAATTCAGACCACCAGGTCAAAAGTCTTAGCAAAGCACACTCTTTGTGATATCTTCTCCACAGTCGTGTTGTTCGGGTCATGACCTGAGCCGAACTTGACTGAGCCACCCCATGAGCCCCTAGGTCAGTTATTTCTATTGTATTGTTCTCTGTTTGCATTTGTCTGATATTTCCATGTGATTAGATTCAGGTTATACTTCTCCAGCAGAACTTTTCCCCTTCTCTTTCATTCAACATCTGGTCTAATGAGCTGATTATTCAATTATTCTCTAAGGGATTGCAAACCTAATCACACTTTATAATCAATGGGGAGATTTTTACACTCTGAGTGCTGAGGTCCTGCTTTGGTAAATGCTGACTCAGGAAAGCGGAAGCAGAATCTCAGAATCTGTATCTTTTAAAATCTTCCCAGATGATTCTGATATATGCGAGGCGAGGGCTGAGAGCCACAGACTTCCTATCTCAATTAGCACATCCTCGCCTCTCCTTTGATGTCATTTCCCTCTTTTTTTGCCATTTTCCCCACTGCACCAACCTTTATCTGCACAGGGAAATGCTGGCATGTTAAAGAGCCCATTTCAATGCACATGTTGTTATGTACCCATGATTTATATTGTGACAAAATATGAACATAGTCTTTTTTGTACGCAAAATAGAAAGTAATGCAACTCATAATGGAAAGAAAAGAAAAATCTTTGAGGGGGGCCTGTGTGACTCAGTCAGTTGAGCATCTGGCTTCAGCTCAGGTCGTGACCTCACGGTCTGTGGGTTCAAGCCCTACATTGGGCTCAGTGCTGACAGCCAAGAGCCGGGACCCTGTTTCAGATTCTGTGTCTTCCTCTCTCTGCTCCTTCCCTGTTTGCATTCTGTCTCTCTCTCTCTCTCAAAAATAAACATTAAGGGGCCCCTGGGTGGCTTAGTTGGTCAAGTATCTGACTTCAGCTCGGGTCATGATCTCATGGTTCATGGGTTCGAGCCCCACTTCGGGCTCTGTGCTGACCGCTCAGAGCCTGGAGCCTGCTTCGGGGATTCTGTGTCTCCCTCTCTCTCTGCCTTTCCCTTGTTCGCACTCTGTCTCTCTCTGCCTCAAAAATAAATAAACATTAAAAAAATTAAAAAAAACATTAAAAAATTTTAAATGAAAAAAGATAAGTCCTTGAGATTTAAGATCTGGAGGGTCTCAAGTAAATTATAAACTAACTATACTATGCTATTGGGATGTGACAATCCATTTTAGCTGGCAGTCTAATGTCAGAATTAGGCTTGAATGATGCAAATTATAGATTAGGGTCTTTAAGAACCCATCCCTTCCACAAAATATTACTCTCTAGGATGACCTTTCTGTACCATTAGCAGTCTAGGAATCTGCTGTATTTTATTCCATGCACACTAGACAATCTAAGAGTTCTTTCTTGTTTAGGAGAAATGATTAAGGTTTTCTGTTTTCTGTTTTTGTCGTTTTGCTGCAAGTTTGCACTTTTCCTTCTGGGTGCTCGCCTCAGTAAAGGGGGAATATTGTCCTATCTTTAGTTCTGCCCACAGGATAGTAGTGGCAGTGGGGCACGTCCCCTCTGTGCTGCAAGAAACACAATAAAGGAGGTCACCCCAGACTTCATGGAGGTGCGAGGAAGTGGGGATTTTCTGCATTTGCCTCCTCGATTACTTGGAGGCTCACAGTGGGCTGTGATCTCTTTGAAGGCCAAATGGAAGGAAACACAGAACTGTTAAACCCCCAGCAGCACCACAATGGCTATTCATGAACTGAGGAAATGCAATCCCTCTCCCAGGCCCTAGCTGGGCAGGGTGGGGAGGGGAAGAAGGAGGGGTGCCTCCAAACAAGATTTATGGATATTTAGCAGAATTAGAACCAATCGGGAACATTTTTTAATGCATACCCAACATTTTATCCCTCTCAGAGCGTTTTCATGTAATAATGTCAGCGTATCTGGTTCTCACAATTCCATGAGGCAGGCAGGGTAGGAATAATGAGGCAGAAACAAGAAGTTGGTATTAATTGCTACACTTATTGAATACTTATCGTCTGTAGCCAATGTCCTAAGTACTTTGGCTAATCAGATTTTAATCCTCACTCTGTATTATAGGCAGAGTACCCTTAATTATCCTTTATTTATTTATTTATTTATTTATTTATTTTAATGTTTTTATTTATTTTTGGGAGAGAGAGAGAGAGACAGCGTGAGTAAAGGAAGGTCAGAGAGAGAAGGCATCACAGGATCTGAAGACAGGCTCCAGGCTCTGAGCTAGCTGTCAGCACAAAGCCTGACCTGGGGCTTGAACCCATGAACTGCGAGATCATGACCTGAGCCGAAGTCAGATGCTTAACTGACTGAGCCACCCAGGGGCCCCTAATTATCCTTATTTTAAAGAGGAAGCAATGTGACTGGAGTTGAGTAAATAATAGATGTCACACTAAAATTTAAAAATCCAGGTTTTTCTGACACAGGAGCCCTACTTTTTACCACTCTATCACATCATCTCCACCAAGATCACATGGCTGAGAAGGGTCCAGACTGGACTTTCCTTAAGAGTCCACCATTCAGGGGCGCCTGGGTGGCCCACTTGGTTAAGGGTTGGACACGGCTTAAGTCATGATCTAGTGGTTCTTGGGTTCGGCCCGGCATGGGGCTCTGTGCTGACAGCTCAGAGCCTGGAGCCTGCATGGATTCTGTATCTCCCTTGCTTTTTGCCCCTCCCCCACTCACACTCTGTTGCGCTCCTCTCAAAAATAAATAAATATTAAAAGAAAAAGTCCACTACTCAACAGACAGAGGCTGGTCAGATTTTGAAGCTAAAATGAAGTCCAAGTCCCACCCTGTCTCCCTTTGGATGCCACCTCTTCACATTTGACTCTTCGTTCTCTTCCCCGACGGCCCCACAGACTGACTTTCTGCTGCCCCCAGCCCTGCCTGTCTCGCCTTCCCCGTAGCGAATGGCTGGCATACGCGGGGCACACATCTGACACCTACATCCGGCTTCATCTGCAGTTGCGTCCGTGCACCGAGACAGTTCATCTTTGTGTCGGTGGTGTGAGGGGTGCCTGGCTGAGGGTGTGCTTGGGGGCTGGAAGGCAGCCCATGTTGTGCACTCATGGCGGAGTTATGTGCCTGGAAACAACCTTTGCTAATTACCGCAAAGACCCTGGGTCTAGTAGCAGTTCCCTGTCTTCCCAGGCTCCACTTACCCACCCTGGGCCCCATTCCTTAAAAGATGTGCGTTGTATGGAGGAATAGCAGAAGGCTGTAATTAGATAAATTAATTTCCACTACTTGATTATTTAGCTTTTATAGCATCCTGCCCCACCCATGGGGCACAAAAGTGCCATCAATGATGGGAAACTAAGGCATCTAGAAGCCTATGAGGGAGACATTGTTGGTCAGAGACCAGATTTTTCTAGGTCAGTGGGTTTTTTTTTTCCCAACGTTTATTTATTTTTGAGAGAGCACAAGTCCGGGAAGGATAGGGAGAAGCGGACAGAGGATCCAAAGTGGGCTCTGCGCTGACAGCAGTGAACTGGATGTGGGGCTCAAACTCACAGATTGCAAGATCATGGCCTGAGCTGAAATCGAACACTCAACCCACTAGGCCACCCAGGAATCCCCTAGGTCAGTGGTTCTTAAACATCAAGTGCATCTGTGTGACTTGGAGGGCTTATTAAAACACAGATTCCTGGGCCCTATACACAGAGTTTCTGATTTAGTAGGCCTAGGGTAGGGCCCAAGTGGTTGCATTTTTAACAAGTTCTCGGTCTGGGGTGCATACTTTGAGCACAGCTGATTTAGATATTTCCTAACTCATAGTAGACTTGTCCTTGTGAATATACACATGGCCACATAATACTGTCATAAGGGTAGAATAACAACCGTAGTTAACAGTACCTACACAGGATTTCCCAGCCCTACTCTAGGCACGTGACTGGTGTTAGTTTATTTCATTCATGTGTATGGTGAGGGAGAGTATGCAAGGGAGAGGGAGAGAGTTAGTTTTGAAGCCAAGAACTGACCCAAGTCTACAGCCTTCCAAAGACAGACCCCTCAAAACGGGCAGGCCAGGATCTGGGAAAAGGAGAAAAGTAAGGAAAGTTCTGCTCCCAAACAGTCAACTAGGACAACTTTGCAGTAGTATTACTAGTAATTTTTTCAAATTATGTTCTCCCTGGCATTTATCTTCACTAACAGGCGCCCTAGGTAAGTGAATAAAGTGACTAGGTATGCAGGTGTGTATATGGGTGTGTGAGCTCTTCTTCTTGCTCTGCTATTTTCCAATCATTTGACCTCTAATTCTTAAGCCTTTAAGCCTAAGTTAGGCATCTGCAAAATAATAATAATAATAACAACAATAATAATCCATACCATAATAGACTGTTTAATGACCGTAAGTTCCTGCCACCCAATATGTGTGGCCCTCTGCAATGTAACTTTCAGCTCTTCCTATCAAAAGATGAGGTCTATTTTCCCTTCCTTCAACCTGGGCTGCCTTGTGACTGCACTGATCAATAGAATGTGGCAGAAGTGATGTTGTATGAGTCCAGAACCTGGGCCTCAAGAGGCCAATAGCTTCCACCTTTGCCTTCCTGCAAAACTTCCCTAAAGCATCATGTAAAGAAGTTGGGCACCTTACTAGAGGAAAAGAGACCATGTAGAGAAGAACCAAGATGCCTCTTTCTACAGCTGGAACTGGACTGCTAGTCTTGTGAAGGGAGGCTACTGTGAATCTTCTAGCTCAGTTTACCCTCCAAGCTAAATCCAGCAGCAAGAGTTAGTGCAGCTGAAACCAGCAGAGGAATCACCCAACTAATCAACAAAATCATGAGAAATAGAAAGCTGTCATTTTTTACAAATTATTAAGATTTGGGGTGGTTTGTTATACAGTAATGGAAAATAGATACAAGTACCCACCTCCCAATGTATATGAAGTTGCTTAGCACAGTTCCTGGCATACTAATCTTTAGATATTATTTTTATCTCTTAGATTCTCTTCTTTGCAGACTCTGCAGTGTCTCTTCATGTTTCACTCCTCCTAACTTAGAGACTGGTAATGAAAGGGAAAGACACAAATACAAGCCACTTTCTCTTTGGAAATGTTTTGTGTTATCTCCACCCCCATTCCTAGCCTCATGTTTCAACACCAATTCATTCTTTGATTGTGGATTTAGAACACTGTGGTCACTGCATAAACATTAATTAGTAGTAATGACATAGGTAACATTTCGAAGCATAAAATCTTAGTATTTCAGTTCTTGTTCTCTCTTCTTTAGATTTCTGTTCCAGTTCAAGTGTTCTAAATTCTACCTAGTGGCTACATGTGATGGGAACAAAAGGAATGACAGATAATTTCATAGTGTCACTAATTAAAATAACAAGTGACTAATTCTGGATGAAGACTCCATTGGAAAACATGAATTTCAGATCTTCATCAATAGTTTCAAACACAGAGGGAGGCAAACCATAAGAGACATTTAAATACAGAGAAACTGAGAGTTGATGGCGAGGCAAGGGAAAGGGGAAAATGGGTGACGGGCATTGAGGAGGGCACTTGTTGGGATGAGCACTGGGCATTGTATGTAAGTGATAAGTTATGGGAATCTACTCTTGAAGCCAAGAGCATACTGTCTACATTGTATGTTAGCTAACTTGACAATAAATTATATTTTTTAAAAATGCAAACTTTAGGTAAAAACTGAAATCACTTTCTAATTCTCCATCCTACCCCAGCCTAGTTCCTTTGTCTCCCTCTTTCCTACTCCCCTACCTCTTACTAGGTTACTCCTATTCTTCTTTAGGCTCAATTCAGATATTCCCTTCACAGGAAGGGAAACCTTCACACCAGTTAGGAACCTTGCTTTTGAATTCTTTAAGAGCCTGTGTATATTTCCATTTCCCTCAACATCACACAGCAGATGGTGAGTTCCTTCAGGGCAACAATTTTGTTATTTATGTTTGTGTCTCAGTGGAAAATAGCAACAACAGCTATTATTTCTTAAATGTTTGCTAAGGACTAAGTGCTGTAGTAAGCATTTTACATGTATTATCTCCCCCAATCCTTGCAACAGCCCTTGGAGCTAGGAGTTCCTCTTTATAGATGAGGAAACTGAGGCTTAGAGAGTTTAAGAAACTTGCCAGGTCACTGGCTAGTAAAAAGCAGTTAGTTTTTGACCTCAAAGACTCAACTACTCTATCCTGACACTAGTTAGGTCCTCAAGAAATGTTTGTTGAGTTGATGAACGTTTTCCAAAGCTATTACATTGAGTGGCCATCAATGCCTCTTCCCTTTCTTCTCTTATAATTTTTTTGGGGGGGAATAGAAGAGTGATTAAGAGATGAAATGGGGAGAATTAGAAAGGAGAAAAAGGAACTGGAGACTAGCCCCTGAATGAAACAATATATATATTATTATGTATTAAACATATTAAACTCTAGATACACACAAACAAAAACACTAAGGTAATAAAAATGTGCATGGCTATTCAACATGACCATCGACCTGGACACGGACAGTACATGGGTCATTTGCTACCCAAGTGGTCAACAATTTCACCCACTTTCATACCGCTTCAATTGATTCATTTTCCCAGCATTCCATTCCACTCTTCCTATTCTATTTCCCTGCACTGTGCTCTACTCCACTCCACTCCTCTCTGTTCCATTTCATTCAGCCCAGTCTACTCTTCTCCACTTCATTCCATTTCATACTATTCCTTTTCATTCCATGCCACTGCATTTCATGCTGTTCCACTTCCCTCCCCTCTCCATTTCTACACTTTTCTTTTCCTTTCCTTTCTACAAAACTTTATAGCATATTGAGCACTATGTTCAGATACTGGAGATGCAAAGCTGAATAATTACAGTCCTTATCTTGACATTCAGATTTTTCTCATCATCACCTGATAGCAAACCACTCCAACTATTCTATTTCCCTGCACTGTGCTCCACTCCACTCCTATACTGTCAACCCCAACTCCACTCCACTCCTATACTGTCAACCCAAGTCACCACAGACCAGGTGATGAAGATAACAACTGACACATGAAGATTTTCTTTTTACAAAATTCCAAGCAATGAAGTCAAATAATATCGAGGTATAGAGATAGAGTATCTTTTACTTTCAAAGGATAAGCATTTTACCTCCCTAGTGATGCTTCCTTTCAAAGTGTCTAACTACAGCTATTTATAATTGTCTTATAAGGTAACTGCTCATGCTAAATCTAATGATCATCTAGCATTGGAGTCATGGAAAACTGCAATTTTAGAAACTGCCTTTGGAAGGAGCATAGCTTTTTGAACTCAATTTCCCAAAACATAGTTAAGATTTTGCCTGTGCTTCAAGGAAAAACTAGGGGATGAGTCATGACTTGATGACTACTCGATATGCAGTCGTTCTGGTGCCCCATCTGGGAGCTCACAAACATTGCGGAGGATTTCATTTTAGAAAAAAACCAAGGGGGCACTTGGGTGGCTCAATCAGTTAAGCATCCAAGTTCAGGTCATGATTTCAAGGTTCGTTAGTTGGAGCCCCAAGTCAGTTCTCTGCTGTCAGCAGGGAGCCTGTTTCAGATCCTCTGTTTCCTCCCTCCCTTGGCCCCTCCCTGACTTGTGCATGCTCTCTTTCTTTCTCAGAAATGAGTAAACATTAAAAAAAAAGACAAAGACAAAGCCTAAGAAACAGCAACAACAAAAAATCCTGAAACACACCCTGCAGAGTATTTACCAAGATCTGACCCTGCAAATCCACCTCTGGGGCTGGGTCATGCAAGCTCTATAACACAGTACCAGGCTGACCCAGGGCAAGGGTGCCTGAGGAAAGCTCTGGATGTCCTTGATTTGTCACAGTAGAGCCTGGTCACCTCTAGGAGCTCTCCCTATGTTTGCTTCACAATGGTCCGATGTGGGCAAAAATGGGAAACTATTTTTGCTAAAAGACAATCCTTGAGTATGCAGGCAGATATGTTCTTATTAGTTTTTATTCAGCTGTTTCTTTTCTTTTTTTTTTTAATTTTTTTAATGTTTTTATTTATTTTTAATACAGAGAGAGACAAAGCATGAGGGGGGGGGGGCAGAGAGAGAAGGAGACACAGAACTGGAAGCAGGCTCCAGGCTCTGAGCTAGCTGTTAGCACAGAGCCCGACACGGGGCTCAAACCCACAAACGTGAGATCTGACCTGAGCTGAAGCCAGAGGCTTAACTGACTGAGCCACCCAGGCGCCCCATCTTAATTGACATACTTAGTATATGATATGATATGGTATATGTATATATCTCAGTACAGTAGGTGCTTATTTCTTTTTCTGAACTGATATATATATATGTATGTAATATATACTATGTACTTAAAATACACACTTAATTTTTTGTGTATTAGTTGTGAAAAAAATTACCTATACGTAATGTATTTTCAGATGTAAGTGAATACTCTTACAAACTGATGATTTGGCTGTGACACATTCAGCTTAAACAAGAAAGTGCTCCACCAAGAAGCATTCAATTTCAAAAGTAAGTGGCAAATGTCACTGACATCAGTGGTTAGCAGGGCTTAGCAACTGGAGATTTAGGGAGAGCACAGCACCAGTTCGTGATGGCAGCCTCGAGTGCCAGCTCTCTTGCTCTCATTTCTGTTTTCCTTCCCCACTTCCCAAGCCCAGACAGGTCTGAAACCACAATGGTCAAACTAGGAAAGGTGGGAAGAAAGCTAGGTGGGATGTGGGAGATTTTGAACTGGTTCCCTTTCCCTATGTCAAGTCCAAGTCCAATGGAATGGGGTGAAGGGAGAGGACAAGCTAACATTTATATTAAATTTAGTCTTTGGGTTCCTTCCTGAATTGACTCTCTTTGTTAACGGGTTGAGGGTGACTGTTGAGTTATAAAGTGATAATAAAGAACGTCCAGGGATGCCTGGGTGGCTCAGTCAGTTGAGCGTCTGACTTCAGCTCAGGTCATGATCTCACAGTTCTTGGGTTCAAGCCCCACGTCCGGCTCTGTGCTGACAGCTCAGAGCCTGGAGCCTGTTTCAGATTTTGTGTCTCTCTCTCTCTCTCTGCCCTTCCCCCATTCATGCTCTGTCTCTCTCTGTCTCTCAATAATAAATAAATGTAAAAAAAAAAAAAGAACGTCTAGAAAAGTCACGAGGCCTTCCTAAATTCTATTCAGAGGCAAGGGAAGCACTAACTTGGAGGGAAGGTTTAGAGTAAAGGAAGGCTGGAGATAATAATGAAGTTCCACAGGTTATTCAATATACTGGTTATATTTGTTTTGTGATCAATAAATGGAGTAGGCGCTTACTAGCTAGGAACCACATGCACTATTAAATTCTGTACAATGGGAAAGAAACCAGAGCACAAAATGGGCGTTAAGTCAGATGCCTCGCCTTGGGCTTTTGCTTTCTTTCAATTTTTTGGTTTGCTTATTACGCAACAGCTAAAGGCTGCCAAAGGAAGCAGCATTTTTGATTTGCCTTTGCAAATTGCACTTTTGCAATTACACTATTATTGCCTCAAACAGCGGCCTAACGCCGCGTGGGAAGCAGCGCGGAGGGGATGAACTGAAATAGCACATGAGCAGGCTCCGACGGCACTGTTGCTGTCCCCCGGCCATGAGACTTATCTGCCCTTTTGTGGCTGCTGATGTGGACTTGGCATGTGACTGTGCTTCTTTGACGATGTCCACAAATCAGTCTAGTGATTCCTGAATCTTCCATTGGTCTGTGACTCTTTCCACTCCCCTACGAGCATAAATGATTGTGACCTCCGCGCAGGGGAATCTCCAAACTACTGATTTTAATGTCCATTTCTTGTTTTTAAGTTATGCATAAGACTATGAACCCTGACTTTGGTTCAGAAACGTGCGGGAGTTCAGTTTTGATGTCGCAGCCTGATGATCTTCCCCTTCGCCCTATGTCAAAGAGTTTTTCTTTGCACAGAGTGCACCATGCGTAATTAGCAGCTAGGACGCAGAACACCTAACCACACACTTGAGTAGTGGCATTTCTAGCAGAGCCAGTCTTTTCACGCAGTGGGCTTTCGGAGGCCCTTACAAACCACAGTCCACACCCATTCTCCCCTTACCTCTTCAGTCGTGCTGGAGAAGGGCCGGATAGTCGAGGGGACCCAAGATGTCTCTGTCACTTCAGTCGTCGGCAGACTGGGGTGCTGTCTCTGTCTGCTGTTGTGGCTGTAGTGTTCTGTGGTCGTTCTGGTGAAGGCCTCTGTGGTATTCCTATTGTGTTCCGGGCTATATGGAGCTGCATTAAAAGTGGTGGGGAGGTGGGGTGGAGCCGTGTTTCTCGTGCTCCTTACCGAAACTTCTGCTCCCAGGCCAGCTGAGGTAAAGAAAGAACAGTTGCCAAAATTACCTTTGTGTTTTGTGGAATCTTCCCATAAAAGCAGTTTAACTTGTGAAAAAAGCAGGCCTCTTTCCTAACAGGCATGCGGACGAGCTTCAGTTATATGAAAAACCCAAGATCTCCAAGTGTGACAATGTTAATTTGCCCTGCTCAGTCCACCCATCCTTTGTCCATCTGTCAATATCACAGGGTCAGAGAAGTTGTAGAAACCACTACCAGAAAACCTCGGCTCTGCATAGAAGACAGAATTAAGTTTACTCTTTGAGCATTTAGGGAGTCATGAAATTGGCTTCCGAGGGTCCATGAATCTCGAAAAACTTCATGCCATGTCCTAAATATATGCCCACGTATACTTAAATTTTTTTTAATGTTTTATTTATTTTCGAGAGAGAGGGACAACATGAGCAGGGTAGGAGCAGACAGAGAGAGGGAGACACAGAATCTGAAGACAGACTCCAGGCTCTGAGCTAGCTGTCAGCACAGAGCCCGACGCAGAGCTCAAACCCACAAACTGTGAGATCATGACCTGAGCTGAAGTTGAATGCTTAATGGACTGAGCCACCACGGTGCCCCTACGAATACTTTTTCCTTGTGGGAGACTTTTATAGTGTTCATGCAACTTCTCAAAGGGGTCATTGAAAAGAATACCAGGCTGAGAATCACTGCTAACAACTTCAGCCTGCAGATAGACGATTCCTGGCAAAGCAATGACTTTCTTTTACCAAAGAGCAAACTGTTTCTAGTCCTAATTGTGTGAGTACCAAATCCTGAGACGGTTGTAGTTTCTGAGCTCCCTATCTTCTGTAACTGATGTGAAACTCACCAGCTGGTGGGATTAATGTATAGCTTTACTTGACAAGGCTGAATTGCCGATACTTAAAAATAAATTGATTTGCGAATTAGGTTCAGATGGCCATAATGTTAAAACTGTTGAGGATCTCACTAACATGCAAATAATGGTTGAGTAAAAGTTGTCAGAATAGGCACTCCTCACAAGTTCTCAGGACATGCCAATGGTGGTGTTGATGGTCTTTGGACCACACTTTGATTAACAAGACCTGGAGAACAATTGTATAAGAAGTATTGGAAAGGGCTGTCAATTATGGACTGAGGGATGTGTTTAGATGCTTCTATCAACTCCACTATGTGTCAGAGTTCCCTGGGATATAAAATCTTGCCCAGGTAGAGAATTATAATTTTGAAAAGTTTCCTGGTTTAAAAACTGGCAGAAGAAAGATTTTATTTTTTTATTACTCCTTTAGTGGTTCATAAGACCAACTATTTCTTAGGCAACTGCTGTGTGCTAGGTGGAGATCTAGGTGAAGGGTGATAATCATTACATTTCCCCTGTTCTGGGCTACCTTTTTGAGCCTTCTTTTGAATCTCATTTATTTCCATTCCAATTTCAATGGACATATTTTGTATTATAACATATAAAGAAGAGGGGGATAAGGCACAAAAAAGAGGATAAAAATGGAAAAAGTATTTTTAAAATTTAGTAAGATAGAAATATCAGCAGTTCTCTTAAAGGTTAATGAAATGATCATGACTCTTAAGCATCTTTTCTTTGAGATGTGGAAGGTTGTGCAAAGTACCCTCTACATGTGGTTGCCAGATTTAACAGATGAAAATACATGATGGGGAAAAAACCCCATGATACCCAGTTAAATTGGAGTTTCCGATAAATAATAATTCAGAATATTAGGCATATATCAAATATATAATGTTACAAAGGTTATGTTATAAGTTACATATTATACTGGGAATATACTGACATTAAAACATTGTCATTTATCTGAAATTCTATGTTATTGAATGTTCTGTATTATAGCTGACCAGCCTACCTGTGTATCTACTAGGCCTGGATAGAATAGATTTTTGGACATTCCCACTAGTTTCTGTTTGTTTTTTCCTTCTGAACTCTGTGCCACTGCCGTTGTGCCCAGATTACTACTCTGAACGTGGACGAGATGTATTTATCCCTGGGATGATTTCTACATGACATACCCAATTGTTCTATTAGCAATATTCCTTTATAATAACCCCCAAAAAGCAGCTCCAATTTTGCAGTCTTAATTGAACTAGGTGATCAAATGTTCCTTTAAGCAGACATTTGTCTATCGTTGGGATATAAACATTTCTGTATGTAGCGATGGTATTTTAGTTATTTTGGGGCTTTGACCAATGCCGAGTTGATTACCACCTATGACAATTTTAGATTTTAGACCCTCAAAAAATGTTAATGATGGGGTTAGGGTAAAAAGAAGCTTCCTAGCAATCATCAGAGATTACTATGAAGAATTATATGCCAACAAACTGGACAACACAGAAGAAATGGACAAATTCCTAAATACACATGCACTGCCAAAATTCAAACAGGAAGAGATAGAAAGCATGAATAGACCAATAACCAGTGAAGAAATCGAATCCGTTATCAAAAATCTCCCAACGAATAAGAGCCCAGGGCCAGATGGCTTCCCAGGGGAATTCTACCAGACATTTAAAGCAGAGCTCATACCCATTCTTCTCA
>NC_043709.1:44896163-44912698 GCF_006229205.1 Suricata suricatta | reverse complement strand
AAAAAAAAAAAAGAAGCTTCCTAATATGTAGAATGTAATTATGTGTCTTAGTATGTCAACCTATGCTTGCTCTTCTTCACTAAGGAGAAGATGGCAAGTTCTTATTCTAGAAGTTTCTTTTATTAGTCAACTTACATGATTAGTTTAATGGATGAAACAGGACTCTCCCCAAATCAGATCAATGATTAAAACACTCTTGCAATGTCTTCTGTGAATAACATAGCTTATTATCATTACACATAGCTTTGAAGCATCTTATGGAAAAAAATCTCAATCTTCTGCAATTGTCTTTAATTAACCTTATAAATGTATTTTTAAAACACTCCAAACCAAACGAGTCCATTTTTCATTTTAGACCACTACCTTTTTTTTCCAAAGAAAAAAGAATATCCAAGGCCGGTATCCCTCCATTTTGTGACTGTGTTTTTAACCTGTGCTATTTAAGAAGCAGGAAAGAAGCTTTAGTCTTAATATTTAGTTTGCAAATTTTGTGTATTTTAAAGCAGTGGTCTGCAAACTTTGATAGGCATCAGAATCCTCTCTGGAGCTTTTCAAAATATTGAAGCCCTGGCCTTCCACTCAGAGATTTGGTGTGGACCTAGCACCTGCATGTTTAACAAGTTTCTCAGTGACTGTAATATGTATCTAACCATGAGGTTTTAGCCATATACACAATATAAGCCAAACTGAATTCTAATCCTTCTTTACGTGGCTATTGAAGGATTTAAAGTAGATGGGAGTAGAGAAAATCCATCATAGAAATACATACAGCAATCAAAATATTTTAATCTTTTCATCTCCTGAACTCAGTTGAAATGGGTGCTATGAAATTACATTAAAAATAGTAGATCTTTGAATGTTTTGGTAACTATAAATTCTTCTGACGTTCTTTAAAAAAGGTATATGCATTTTACAGTTCATGAAAGAGCAAGATGTCTTTTGACAAATGCAAGGAAAAGTTCTTACACAATGGAACAATATGTTGAAGCTATTTTTAAAAGTTTTATTGTACCATTGCTACCACATTGTTTCCATTTTATGCATAATTCCTCTTAGAACACAATTCAAGGTAGGGTTCACCATACTGGGTACTATTTAAAAGGTTTTAGCACTTAAGTTGTAAATAACACGCCTATAAGATGATTTCAGTGACTGTACCAGGTCAGGATGATATTTGGAATATATTTTTTAAAAAAGCAACATGTTTTCTAGATAAGTAATTCATCTATGAATAGTTCAGATATGATTAATAATAGAAGTGTGATTTTTGTATAATGATAATAAAAATACACAATCTGTTAGTTTCCCTCATTTAAATGATACAAATAACTTTGAACCATGTTGAAAACAGAACAACTTGGACAGAACTCAATTTGGAGATAGAAAATTTCAACTATATTGGGACTTTCTTTTCTGTAAGAAGATGCCAAATAGAATATGACTTTTAAAAGTGGGGAAATAAAAAAAGTGGGGAAATAATCTGGGAAAGAGATAACAAATGAAACAGAAGATACTATAGAACAAGAAGGATTTATGCATATATATTGCACATTAAGTATATTCTACAAGACTGGGCTAGAATAAAGTGAAGTGAAAGAGATATGAGTTACAATAGCCTAAATAATTTTCAGAAATCATGAAAAGAGTAACATTTCAGAAAATGTAATCAATTATATAAAAGGGACATTAAAAAAAGGCCTATGTAAAAATTGAACAAGGATATGAAAAGTTTGTGAAAAGAGATACCAATGAGGGGGAATTTGCAAACAACAGGAGACATAACAAATAAGTCAGAGAAGTTCAGAGGTCAAAAAAATTTTTAACAGACTTAAGAGCCAATATTAGAAATAAAGAAAGAAAAATTAAGTGGATGTTAACATATAGGAAAACATCAATGCAGAGCATGGTAAAACATTTAAAGTAAAACAAAAAATAAATGAAAACCTAATGAAAGCAATACTTTTCAATAGCCAATTAGTACTCAACTGCTATGCTCTGAGTTGCATTAGAAAGATGTGCCTGGCTTATCCTAATCCTACGTTTCTTTGGGGACCTGGATGTATATTAGATGGGGGTAGAAGGAAACTATGCTGGAAGGGGAGGGAAGAATGGTTTTTAAATTCATTGCTACTAGGCTGTGGGAGAAGGATGCTGAAGCAGGTGCTACTTAAGCAAGGCCAGGAAAATGGAAGATGGAAAGTGGGTGCCCCCAGCTGACTTGTCCATTTGGCACAATGGGCACAGTACCAAGGGCTTATGACATTTAAAAAATCATTTAATTTGAAAAATTAACAAAAAGGAACTGTCAGAGTCAAAGAAAATGTTTGCTTAAATTTGGTTCTTCACACAATAGGACAAAATGAGAATTTGGGGGCCCATGAAAATCTATGAAATTATTTTATTTAATTATTTATTTTAATGGGGGAAGGGGCCCACAAAGACAGCAGAGCCAAGGGCCCATGAAAGTCGTACATAGCCATGGATGAGCCCTGAAGAGTTCATTGACATGTCACAGGCTAAAAATGATTGGGAGGCTCTGGATGCTATGCTAGATATTTTTCTATAATCACATAAGTTGTATATCGGCAACCAGTGATCATACGATTTCCAATGATCACATAAACAAATGGTCAATTGTAAGGCCCATGTTTTTATAATCATGCAAGGAGAAAATAAGCCCCATGATAGCAATTTGGTCCAAGTTGGATCTGTACCTACAAAAGACACTGTTCTGTCTTGTTTTGTTTTTTTTCCCCTTACGTTCTCTATACTTACAAGCGTTCCTACCAACCACTAAAGGAAAGAGCTTCTGTTAAAACTGTTTCTCCCAAGAGTACATATGGATATTACAGTGCTAATGTGTTTTATTCCCTCACCCACATCACTACAATTAAACAATTGTGTTAGCCAGCAGTTATATCAAATCTGTCAGCAATTGGTTGACTTCAGCAGTGAAATCTCTTTAAGCGATTTCGCTAGCTCAGTCATGTTAGGGACATTTGAAAATGTGTCTGCCATATTTCCCTGCCCTTAGGTAAATATGAGATTTGAATGAGTGAATCTGTAGTATATGCTAATGGATGCTGATTGGCTAGCTGACATCTTACATAAAATGTTACTCTCCATTCAATGCAAATGCCGCTGAGTGAAAGTAACTGTTTATAAGTAGACACTTGGCATCTTTGGGAAAAGTATCCAAGTGATGGCTGGCATTTTGCACTTTTCATCGAGAAGGTCTTAGAACTACTATGTTTAAAGAGTTTGTAAATTAGAGATTTGGACCTCTGAATGCATTTTTACTCCTAAAGTAATAATCTTTTTAAAAAAGTTAAAAGTGTGATTATATAAGATTGCAATATTATTGAACTGAATTTGGGTTTTCTTTATTCTTATGGTGTTATTGATAACCGCTTTGTGTTACTCTGTAGAATAAGGTTGAGAAGTTATACACGAAGGATTTCTAAAAATTATACTCTTCATTCAGTGACTCCAAGGGTGTAACTATCCCATAAAACACCAGTATGTGTGGAGAAAAATGGAGAAAGCCTGTCAATCACCCGTTTTATTGACACATTGCTAAAGGTATAAGGGTTTCCAAAGACCTGGACATCAGGCACTGACTAACAGAATGTATGGAGGAAACGGAGGTTTTCAATTTTTAGCCGGATATGTTGGCATTTTGGAGAAATGTTTTAATTATTGGTCTTATGACTCAGATTAATAACTAAAAGTGTCTAATTTTAGAAATTTATAAAAGGTTGATTTTTTTTTAAAGAATCTGTCTACCAGGTACACCCTTCTTTTGTCCAAAATGAAGGCATGCAATGTGCTCTTTCAGGGACAGTTACTATTTGAGGAAACTGGATTCTAGTATAGATCCTTCTCTCTCAAAAAACACACCAATTTTTGCATTGAATTTTTAAAAATGTTAATTTCTTTCTTTTGAGAGAGAGTGCGTGCACAAGTGTGTGAGAGTGGGGAAGGGACAGAGTGAGAATCCCAAGCAGACTTATTGCTGTCAGCGCAGAGCGTGACATGGGGCTCAATCTCATAAGCCATGAGATCATAACATTAACTGAGATCAAGAGTCAGCCGCTTAACCAACTGAGCCACCCAGGAACCCCTGCATTGAATTTTAATCCACTTTAGAAGCCTCCTCAACTCACCTTGTCATAGAGGAACTCTGAGGAAAGGAGAGGAAGAAGGAAAAAAAGGGAGCTTTGTGAGAATAGAGCACAGCTAAATTATGACAAAACCCAGTGGACACTCAAAGGATTGTGTAAAAAATATGCAGATTTTAAATTATCCTTAAATTTTTAAAAACACAGTTGTTTAATATGACTGGCAAGAATATAGTCTATGGCCATACCACCCTGCAGGTAACCGATCTCGTATGACTGGCAAGAATGTATATTCGAGAAAAGGGTACTTTCTTAAATTTACATCTATTATAATCGATTATTTACATATCTGACTTCCCCATTACCGTAAGGAACAAGACATAGTGATTCTCAACTTTGGCTGCACATTAGAATAATCTTGAAAGCACTTAAAGGATATGATACCCAGTGGCACCTGGGAGGCTTAATCGGATAAATGACTGACTTTGGCTCAGGTCAGGATCTCATGGTTTGTGAGATTGAGCCTCACATTGGGCTCTGTGCAGACAGCTTAGAATTTGGAGCCTGCTTTGAATTCTGTCTCCTTCTCTCTCTGCCCCCCTCTTTTCTCCAATATACATTTGAGAAAATAAACAAACATAATTTTTTTTAAATAAATATGATACCTAATTTAATTGGCTTGGAGGATGAAGCTTGGACATCAGTCTTATTTCAAAGTTCCCACTGTGAATCTGATGTGACACTTGGGTTGAGAGTCTCTGGTGCAAGATACCTATAGCACAAGCTCTGGCACATAGTAGGTGTTAGGGAAATATTACTTAAGTACATGAATGATATCATGAATGTTTCCTTTATGAAACAAACAGTTCAGATTTTTGACTTTCACAGATATGCTATGAAGAACTTAATAAAAATATTCGTATCCTATGAATGAGCAATATGCATAATTGTGCTGTCAGATTATCATATTTAGTTATCAACTCTTTAAAAAAGGACATTTGGAGCCATTCATTGCAAACATTTAAATGTAATTTAATTTTTCACAACGGATTCTCTAGCAAATCAATGAGCTTTCGTGCTATGGGTCAACTAGTATCATTCTGTATCTTTAATCAATGGTAAGTTTGAGATGGAACAGAAAAATATGTTAGCTTATAATTGTGTTCAAACATTAGTATGTATTATCCACGTATTATCCATGTGTATTAAGATATAAGATTTTTGTTTTGGTGCCGCAATTGTGCAAATTTTTACTCTGCTTTTTTCTAGAAGCCCATTTTTCTTCCAACCCACATTGTTGGGAATGTTTTAGATATGGCACATTTAGGGATTAACTACCTAAATGGTCCATTTGATCCAGTTATTTTTGAAGTGAAGTCCATCATTGGACATGTTTTGCATAAAGATCAAAAGAAATAATTTCCCCATTAATTATATTCTATCTTGAACAACTCTCTACTGAATCCATATTTACTTTGTAAAAGTCCCAGTGAAAGAGCATGCTACTAAACAGGGTTTGGTCGGAGACAGAAAGAATCTCACTTCTTGTGTTTAGTGGTTACAATGGGAATATTTATAATGTTTCTGTGTTGTTTAGGACAGGCCTTCCTCAATGAACTTGCTCAATGACAGGAATTGTACAAACTAGTGTTACATGCTATATATTCTCTGATAAATTTGAGTTTTCTAGCTGACTTTTATATGTTTATCTTATTCTCATAGTGAGAAGTTGTATAAGATTGGGACTGTTAGGACACCTGGGTGGCTCAGTTGGTTAAGTATCCAATGCTTGGTTTGGGCGCAGGTCATGATCTCATTGTTTGTGAAATTGAGCCCCACGTTTGGCTCTGTGTGATGGCACAGCCTGCTTGTGAGTCTCTCTGTCCTTCTCTCTCTGTCCCTCCCTTGCTCGTGTGCATGTATTCTTTCTCCTTCTCTCTCTCTCTCAAAAATAAATAAGCATTAAAAAAATTAACAATAAAAAATGACCAAGACTGTAACATTCAACTTCTATTGTAGAAAAGCTGATTGCATTCAATTAGCATCTAATTAAATACTTACATAATTTATGAAATGAATGAGTGACAGAAAGCTTTCCAAGGATCAGCATAGTGAAAAAACTCATAGGAGCCTCAAAAATAAACACCTAATAAAAAGATTTAAAAGCACAGTGAATGCTGATCCCCAAACAGGGTTATGGATCAAAATTATCTGGGGGACTTAAAAAAACTCAGGTTTTAGTCCATATTTCTTGAGACTGAATGTTGAAGGTGGTAGGAGAGAAGAAATGAGAGCAGATTCCTTCTGCTCCCCCAGGTGCTTCTTATGTAGTCAACTGGGCAAAATTCTGTGGTTAAGCATTTGGGAAATGCTGTAATGGAATGTACACTGGACAAGGAATTAAGAAATTTGAGTTCTAATCAGCCCTCTGCTACCAATTAATCTGGGATAATTCACTCAACCTTGATAAATTTCAGTCTTCTCAATGATGGGCTTCTTTTCTAGAGAATTTCTCCAGTAATTTGTAAGGTCCATTTGTACCAATATCTAATGATTCTATTAGTTTTATCTTTTATGAATTCCTGAAGCAAATCTCTACTATAAGAGTAAATAAGCAATAAAAATGATTAAGTAAAATAGAAAATAAAGCTGTATCCACAATAAAGTCCCCAGCACAGAATTAAACTGTGTGCCGCACCAGGAATTTGTGCGCGTATATTCAAGTTTTTACTGGATCTGACATCTAGATTATATCCACCAATGGTCAACAAGTTAGAAAACTGTGACAGTGCACTGGCTCTTACCATCTCAAAAATATGTGACTTCTTGTACCCCTAAACATTAGTACAAGAAATTTGCTGAGTCACCATGTATTTTCCAGACTTTCCAGTCTTCTGAAACACCATTTTGATGTCCCTCCTAATCAGATAATTATCTATGTCAGCAAAATTATTAATTTTCTGATCATTGGCTTTAGTCATTACATATGTATGCTGCATTTATGCTTAGATTTATATTCCTATATCTAATGGTATTTAACCAAAGTCTCTACAGTGTGATACAAAAGAGAAACTCAGTAAATATTTGTTTAATTAATAAAAGAAGCAAGGAAAGAAGGGAAGGAAATGTAAGAGGTAGAAAGAAAGATATTGGGCTTATTTAACGAGGAGGGCTTATTTAACAAGGATAATGAAGTTTTCCACATCAGTAGGAACCACAGGATCCATTTCCATTAGCTTATGAATCTGCCACAGATAGGCATTGTGTTGAGGTAAATAGATAACCCTTTAACGTGAAACAAACAAACATAACATTGAGCAGAAGAACTTTCAGAATCAATTCTGAAAAGAATAGCTCACCTTTTTTTAAGCAGAGGCTTCCATTCACTGGTTTTCCCTCCTTGTTGACATCTATTTTCATCCAGCTATGGAGGTATTTCCTGTCCTTCTTGACCACTACCTTGAAGCCTTGTTTCTTGAGAAAGAGAGAGGTATTTTCCACCTCAAGGAACCCTTCCTGCTCATGGCAAGTCCATCGGGGTGCCTGGGAGCAGTGGGTAGAGACAGCTGGGTGGGAAGGGCCACGAGAAGCACTGGAGATGGCCAGGCAGAGAGCAGATTCAACATGAAGGAGTTTTCCATCCTCAGTCCACATCCACTGCTGGTTCTGGCTGGTCCCATTGCACAAACCCACCACCACTCTCTTAGTTTTGGAAAGGCACTCTTGTTTATGGACATGGACAATCTGAAACCCCTCTGGAAGATGAGATACTCATAAAGTACTATGTAGAAAATTATAAGGCCCATCAGAAAACAAAACAACCCACCCATGAATCAGCCAAGTGAAAATACATTATTTTCTTTTGCTATTACTATCAGTCAAAGTGAATAGTCCCAGATTCAACACATGTGATTTAAAATCCCAAGGCTGACATTGTTAAAATGTTAAAATGTCATACTTTGTTCCCTTTCTTTACCTTTCACATGGTTTAGGGAGGAAAACACACTTCCACTGAAATAATGAAAGGAAGCTTGAAAGAGAAACAAAACCATCCAAAGAATATGGTGTCATATTTTCACGCAATTAGTTAAATATATTGAAGTTATAAAAACCCCATTCCCCTTTTAACCATTATACTCCCTCCATCTCATCGCCATCCCCCACCCTGAAAAAGCACCCCTTTTTCCCATTCTCAAGACACCACTGCAGTATTTGTTTACAAATTACATATAGCTTGGATACGTGTTTAAAAACTAGATGCATTCATCCCAAAACAAAACAAAAATAAAACAAAATTTCCCACCCCTCTAAACCTTCTCAGCTAATAGCAACCAATGAAAGTTATTGATGATCACATATACAATTTCTTAGACTTGGAGAGAAGCATTTCTCTATATTGTGACAATATCTATACGTTTCCCTCAATAATTGATAGACTAAAAATAAAATCAGCATTTCTTGACATAAAAAAAGTAAGCATCCAATTGTTAAACCCAGTATTAAAAATGAAATATTCTGGCTCAGAAACCAGTTTCTGAGCTTTTACTTAATTTGCTCTGCTGCCCCATGAAAATATTCAGACGTTCCTTCCAAATAGCAATTTCCACATAAAACACACCTCAGTTCTTCACTCCCTTTAGTTATATCTCCTTATATTTTCCTTCTTTAGTGTACACAAAAAACAAAACTATAACCTGATAAGGAAAAAACATGGAGAATGCCACAGACTGCCACATAATAATCAGTTTCTCCTCAAGGCGCTTCACTCTCTGCTATAAAGATGCCAGTTCAGGACCTGCCCGAGGCATTAGGAGGACATGAGGAGGCCATTTATTTTCTTTCAGAGAGAAGTCTCAATAGAGTGAACCGAGTTGGCTCCTTTTAGTCCCCCTCCTCATCGTCTTTGGTTAAACTGCCATAGAGACCTGGCTCCATTTCCGCCTTATTTCAGACACTTTTCAAAGGACAGAGTCTCCTCTGTGGGCTAGTGGAGAAATGCCCCAAGGGAAGCAAGCCTACTCACCTGAATTCCCAAAGATTAAGCACGTCAGAATCGCCATGTAAAATTCAGCCTCCATTTTCCATTTAACAACTGTTCATGCTTTGCTTGGGTGGGGGGGGGAAATCTCCCAGATAAGAGAAGCAGAGACTAGGAAGGAAATGTGCCTTCATGGTGGGGGGAAAAAGTCAGTGACGAGCACTTCCTCCTATTGAATTGTTTGGGGAAGTTTTACACCAGTGTCCTTTTGTCTGTTTCCTTAGAAAGAAGGGATTATGATTACCTCTCCTTTTTAATGTAGAAAAAATTCTGACCTCCAGGAGCAGAAGAAAACATGTAAGTTTTCTCCTACATTTCTTTGGCACATGATTACTTCTTAACCTCAAGAGGGAAGAAAGGAATTGTAATCTTAGATAATTGAATGTTCCTAAAACATTACATCTCTTCAGGTGATATTGATTCTGCTGAATAAACACAAGCCATGTAATTTATGAGGGTCTATGACAAGTGATATAAAGGCATAAACATGTACTGTTTGTCTAATGATATGCTGGGAGTCTATTGAGAAAAACCACATAATGATGGCACTTTTAGATCATTATCCCTCAAGTGATGACAATATTGCATTTAGAGATAGTTATCTCCACTGGGGAGAGGCAGAGACTAAAATTAAACCTATTTCAGTATCTACTCCAGGCTTCTCCCAAAAGATAACAGCTTCTTTCCAAGAGGAAAAAGAAGTAGATGCTTTACTCAATACTTGGTATTAAGAGTAGTTTATTGGCAGTATGAAACAAAGTCAACATAGCTGCATTGAAAATTCATATTTGAGCAGAACATCTAGTGTTTGCTGAGTGCATTTTAACTTTATTTGTCTCTTGAGGATTAAAACCTTGCAGAAATTTAAGAATATCCATGGCAGCAACCTTTTGGAGAACATCTAGAAATAGGGCAGTTTACTTCATCCCCAAAGGTCTGCCTTTTTGTGGGGGAGAGAGATTCTAGGTAAACAGAATATTCAAAAATTCCTTCTTAGTAAAAGAGACACAGATATTTAAAATTCTTGATACATCATAGTTGCTACAAATTTGTTTTTCCCTTTTAAAGTAAAATGACTCACAATGTAGAAATGCAGTGGCTGGAGTTCTGGAGCAACGACCACTGCCAGGTCCAATAATAGAGAGTAAATACATATACACCCAGTGACAATCATTGTGCTCTGTAATTGATTGACAGGAGGTACTGATAAATACACATTTAGTAGGTAATACTATCAAGACACATTTCTGTATAAAATAGAACTGCTTTTGATTTTTTTTTTTCAAAAACAAGGACGTATTTGTTAAAAATCCATTATCAATCATTTGCGACCTTAACGGCAAGATTCTGGTAACTGAGAAAGGTAATAGCACTTAAAACAGGAACAGTTTAACAGCGGACAGTCCATTCACAAGACAGATTTTGCAAACATTAAAGCATCTAAACACACAATAATAGTTTCTTCAGCAGCTCCTCCAGTTGTCATCTGAGGACATAGGTCTCTGAGTATTTCATCCGAACATTCTGTGTGGTCAACACAGACAAAACAAAATCCTCCTTAGCTGTGTGAGAATCGATCATCCCTCCATCAGCACAGGACCTTCAGAATAATTTAGGGGATGCTTACAAACGCATTCATATACACAAGGGGCTGGCAACCTTTAATTGTGTTGCCACCTTCCACAATCCATGCCACAGCCTGGCTTCAGGACTTCTCTTTTCTTTCCATTGCAGGAAGCTCCCTCCAGAAGCCTCAGGTGGGTAATTGATTCATTACCCCTAGAGATTGATGGTCTGGTAAATCTTCAGAGAATCAAATCTTCAGAGAATCAATGGACAGTTTCTGCTGAAAGTCTGCTCTCATACAGGCACAGAGCATGATGTACAAATTCATACTGTTCACTGGTTTGGACCATCCCACCCCTACGAGAAAGAGATGATACAATAACTTCCTGCAGTCTTAACAGAGACTATATGCAAGCTAGGGTATTATGCCAAAGACACAGAACAGTTGACCTGGTGAACTTAACATGCTAATGTGTATAAAGAGATTAACACAGTGCCTGGTATACACTAGACATCTGATTAATTTTCACTACATACCGTTACCGGGGAGGCGGTACTGCCTACTGGGTAAAGTACTTAGACTTTGGGACCACCCAGGCTGTCTGAGTTGAAATCCTTCCTACACCAGTTCTTAGGCTGTGCGATCTTGGGTAAGTTCTTAAAACCTTTTGTGTTTCAGTTTCTTCCTCTGCTAAAGTGGATTGATAGTACCTATGGCACAGGATTCTTGTGAGTAAGTGAATTCATATATCTAGAGTGTTAGTATCACTTCTCAGGTGCCTTATCATTCATCTCATGTTAAAATGGCTTATGCAGGCAGAGAAGGACAGATACCATATGTTTGTATTCATAGGTCTAACAGGAGAAACCTAACAGAGGACCATAGGGAGGGGAAGGGGGAAAGAGAGTTGGGGAGAGCAAGGGACACAAATCATGACAGACTATTGAATACTGAAAACGAACTGAAGACTGAAGGGGGAGGGGGTGGGGGAGAATGGGGTGATGGTCATGGAGCGGGGGCACTTGTGGGGAGAAGCACTGGGTGTTATATGGAAACCAATTTGACAATAAACTATTATAAATTAAAAAATAAAAATAAAAAAAGGCTTATGCCCTTGGATTAAAGTGGAAGCTGGTTTACCAAACAAACTCAACTATAAGGTATTGCTCTTTTTACAAGTAAAAAGAACAACTATCCCAGAATAGTCTCATTGAGTATGTGATATAGAAACAACCTTAATCATTGGGTGCGGTATGCTGGGTATCTAAACACAATAGTGGTTGGGCCCTTAAATGAGTTGGAAAAAGGGAATTGCTTTTTTTCCCTTTGTTATCATCATTATCATCCCTAGTTATTCAGGGTACTTTTGTTACTGGATTAGTAGAAGGCAGCTACCTTCCTGGGAAGTATTAATGATGCTTCTCATTTTACTTTTGTAGATAATTAATTATATCACATTCTGCTCTTTATAATAATGGTTCTTTTACTTGGCAAAGCTACTGATAGTAGTGTAAATGTTACTTATTGTTCCTGCTCACTGCGTAACAGCATCACTATTAGTAACTAGTTGAAGTCCTATAAAGTCTCTATAACTATACAGTCCTACAACTGATTTTTTAAATTCATTTATTTATTTATTATGGAGAGAGGGGGGTGCTAGTGTGCGAGGGGCAGAGAGAGGGAGAGAGAGAGAATTCCACACAGGCTCCTCACTGTCAGTGTGAAGTCTGAAATGGGGCTGGAGCTCACCCAAATCAGGGCTTGACCTCACCTCATATGGGGTTCCAATTCACTGGATACAGGGCTCAAATTTAATGGATGTGGGGCTTGAACTCATGAATCATGAGACCATGACCTGAACTGTGAGATCATGACCTGAGCCAAAGTTGGATGCTTAACTGACTGAGCCGCCCAGGAGCCCCACTACCCATTTTAAAATTACATTCTAGCCAGTTCTTCCCAGTGGTTGTTGTTACCATTCAAAATAATTAATTCCACGCTATGTAAGCACTTCAACTTAAAAACAAGGTAGACTACCTCAATGTAATGTGATTTCTGGTTAATGGTAATAATGGAAACTGAGCTTGTCTCTATGTTTACTTGTCAACCTCCATAAATATAAGCTTACAAAACATTAAAATATTAAGCCTTCACTCCTCTAAACTAAGCAGTGATGCTAAGTGAGTGAGATTTCACCCTTCTCAATTAAACTAAGCAGAGTGACATGATGCCAAAATGATGTATTTGGCAAGAAACAAAGAGGTAAGTGTTGGTGATAGCAACTTAATGGCAGAAGTATTTCATTGTCTTTCCCCCCAGAACTATACATTTTGTTGTACTGAAGGCAACTTTCTGGCCAATGTGTTCCTTGGCAAACTGAAGATGTGGCTTTTCTTCTTCTTCTTCACCGGATGGTAACATCTGGGCACACCTACAACCATAGCAGGTGTCCAGAAGATGTTAGCTTTGGCTGTGAAGCCTAAGAGATACAGCCATAGTAAATAGTAGGGTGGCTCCAGGGAGCAGAGAGGCACCTCCCCTCATCTGGCTTCGCACAGCTCAGAGAGCCATTAGTCTTCTCCCTTGAACTGCCGATGGTTCAGTGTGGAGCCTTATATATGACTCATCTCTTAGGCTCTGCTCTATGAACTTCCTTTCACTGTTGACCTCACTTTGAGGGAAGCTTTTCCCTTTCTTGTCTGTTCTGGTGAGCAATGGTATTTACCTGTCAAACTGGTGAATGAACCAAGACATGATCCAAGTTTTCATACTCATGTTACCCCCAAGTGGGTCAGCAGTGTATTTTCTTGCTCAGAGTATATTTTCTATGACTTTCTGTTAACTAAGTCACAGTTGTTTCTGCCAGCAAAGTTGCGGGTGGTGGGGAAACAAACGGATTAGTTGTAGGCTAGCAAAATTTTTGTGAGTTTGGAGGTTTAAGGAAGGTATATGAGAAATTACATTACTTCCTACCTAATTTGGAAAGAATTTTCATCAGAGTGATTGCCAATTTATGCCAATTGCTGGCACAATGTAGGCTTTCCAGAAGGGAGCAGTTTATGTGGGAGAAGGTCAGCTAATTTCTGCCGGAATATTCATGGGGAGGTGAGATCCCTTAAGAAGCAGCCTTTCCCAAAGTTGCAGGAAAGCTTCTGAACCGATCAAAATGAATTTGCTCCTTTCTAATTTTCACCCCATTGGTTGAACTGAAATAACCCAAAGGAAAAAAAAAGTCTAAAGACTCCCTCTCATAGTCACACAATAGCTTTCTAAATGCTGGAAAACAACCATCAAAGTCTCATAATCTTTTCTTCTCTAGACTAAACATCCTGTGGTCCCTCAATATTTCCATAAAGTTTGGTTTCCCGGTCACTCACCAATCCAGTCTCCTTCTAGAAGGCTTTTTATCAAAGATGACCTTCTTAGATGTTGTGTCTACTCCCAATAGGGTCTAGTCAGTGGGAATATTTTCTCCTTTGAGCTGAGTTTGCATTTGCAGGTATGTCAGATGATAAGATCTCATGGTACTTATCTGGTGCCGGGGGGCCCAGCACGCCTTAGGATACCAAGTGAAAGCTTGGGCTAATGAAACAGTCTGCAGGATTTTTTGTGGGTTTTTTTTTTTTTTTGAGTGTGAAAATTACAGTCTGCTCTCATCTTGTACTTAAGCTACTGGAGTTTTGAAACTAAGTGCAGGATTTTCTGTTCATTCCTACTAAGTTCAACTTACTGGTTTCAGCACAAAGTTTTTATTTACAGTCACCACGATTTCTAGCATTCAGTACATTAGCCTTTCATTTCTTACTCCCAGCTTTATGTCTTCCAGATATTTAACAAGCATGCTTTATTTCTTTTTAATTGCATTTATAATGAAGGAGAAACAGACTGGGACAAGGTGGGGTCTTTATTATAAGTAATTTGATATCATGTGCTGTACTCTCTACCCCATTCCAAAACTGTTTCTAACTAGGTTGTAGGTCCTTTAAAGATAGGCATAATATTATAGCCTTCTCATATTTACAACAATGAAAAGAACTTACTAGTCCTAAGTGAATGTCTGTCATGTAGCTTACTCAGACCATGCTATTTTCATGTCATATGAAAGCAGATACACTCTGGGCTTAAAGAAGGCAAAGGGCATTACAGGATGCATTCACTGGAATCTGGCTCAAATTCAGGAACTCATCACAATCACCTCTGAAAATATTCAGTAAATGTCTAATTGCATATGTTGGTATACAGAATACTCTGGTGATCTTTGTAAGAACTTAACATTTAGGATTACCATGCAGATTTTACAGTCTTTTTATAGGTTGGCCATAGTAAAAAAAAAAACCTAAGAAGCTAATGTAGTGCCTGCATGCAAAATACAGTTATAGAATAAATGAATAATGCTGGTTCTACAGAACCCTCAGGAGAGACCTGTAATAATTCATCCTCTAGAAGAGCTCTGACTTGGTTGTTAGGTGCTTTTCAGGTCAGACAGGGCTCCATGGACTTCTGAAGTGCGGATCCATATCACTGATGTAAAGTTTGAAGCATTTTAAAACCATCTTTATTTAATTTTGAGAAAGCATGAGTATCGGAGGGGCATAGAGAGAGGGGAACAGAGGATCTGAAGCAGGCTCTGCACTGACAGCAGCTAGCCTGATGTGGGCTTGAACTCACCAACCTGTGAGATCATGACTTGAGCTGAACTTGAATGCTCAACGACTGAGCCACCCAGGTGCCCCTCCTCCCCCAAATGTAAAGTTTAAAACACAAGCTGGTCTTCAAAGGTAAGAAGCAGGGATGCTCCTTTTATTTCTTTTATTTTTTAATTTTTAATGTTAAAAAAATTTTTTTTTATTTTTGAGAGACAGAGAGAGACAGCGCGAGCAGGGGAGGGTCAGAGAGGGAGACACAGAATCCGAAGCAGGCTCCAGGCTCTGAGCTTTCAGCACAGAGCCAATGCAGGGCTCAAACCCACAAACCATGAGATCATGACCTGAGCCAAAGCTGGATGCTTAACTGACTGAGGCACCCAGGCGCCCCTCCTTTTATTTCTTTACAAACCATCATCCAACTCCCTTTTAAAGAGCAGGCACTAGGGGCACCTGGGTGGCTCAGTTGGTTGAGCTCCTGACTCCTGATTCAGCTCAGGTCATGATCTCACAGTTTGTGGGGTCCAGCCCCTCGTTGGGCTCTGTGTTGACTGCATGTAGCTTGCTTGGGATCCTCTCTCTCTCTCTCTGCCCTTCCCTTCCTGAAAATAAATAAACATTTAGGAGTGCCTGTCTGGCTCAGTCAATAGAATATCTGACTCTTGACTCTTGGTTGCAAATTCAAGCCCCATGTTGGGTGTAGAGATTATGAAAATAAATATATAAATAAAAGTCTTTAAGAAAAAGCATTAAAAAAAGAAGAGCAGGCACTAAAATAAAATTCGGCCTTTAACAGATCACAGTTTAAACTCAACCAAGGTTGATTTTAAAAGATTTCCATGCTGATCAATATGATGCTTCAGTGGAGAAGGCGTATAGGGCCCAAAATAGATGGACCATTGTGAGCCAGGCAGCAGATGTCACCATTACTCAATACATTGTATTAAAGCATCATCTCTCCTGGACAATCCTTTTTAGGTACAAAGCTGTTACCCAGAGTTCCAGTTCCCAGATCAAAAACAAACAAGATATGCTTGTTCAATACCTACTGCTAGAGCAGGAATTAGTTTATAAAAAAAGAGTGGGGAAAAACCCCCAAAAAAGGGGTAAAGGGACCCAGTTAGTTGTGAAAGTGATCGTGGCTCTGAAAGATACGGAATGTCAAG
>NC_043709.1:44867879-44896063 GCF_006229205.1 Suricata suricatta | reverse complement strand
GAAATTAGGTGATTAACTAGTTGTTACTTAACCTTCTAATTTCGGTATAAGTCTAATTACATGAAATAGAAGTTGGGGTTCTGATTTTTTACTTTGCTTTTCTGTTTGGAGTGTCATTGTAACTACTGTATTGTAAATGATGGAAATTAATTGCATATGTTTAAAAAAATAAATAAATAAAATAAAAAGAAAAAAAATAAATAAAATGCTCAGCACACAGCAGAACACACAGACACCACGCTGCTAGCTATTGTCATTGTTATTGTTACTCTTTGGCGGTATCTGTTGAACAGAACTGCTTGCAAGACTCTGGGATGGGGCCTCTGAAGGCCTTGTCAAACTAAGAATACACCTGGTGGAGGACACAGTATTGTCCTGGTTGGGCAAGCCTCGATGGAAAGGTCTAAATGTGTTTCTAAACATTAACCAGCCTGGAAGTCTGCTACAGTAGAGGCAGATGATGTCATGGAAAGAAGTGGGCTTGGAGTCTGAAGATTCACGTTTGAATCTACTCTCTCTATGATTTTTCCCACCTGGGGTTTCCTCATTAAAAATGACATTAATGACAAACCTCATCAGATTGTGAGGATTAAATTAGTCAGGCCATCTCAATCTTTAAACAGAGGCTTTTCACAGAATTCGTAAAAACCTGAGGTCCTGCTGAGGTGCCTGAAGGGACCACACAAGGTGGAGAAGGAGCCTGGGTTTTAGGACTAGCTCCTAATTCTAGTTTTGACCAAAGCAGTTGTGCCTTTTATTTTATTTTATATTTTTACATTGGCTTTCCATGTTGGTCTTCTGTGGAAGATTTTGTCTTCCCATTACTTTTTTCCTATTGTTCACAAAAAAAGTTTGAAAACCACTGAGCTGGCAAACAGTACTTACCTAGTACATTTTCAAGTTTTGCAAGGTTTAAAGTGTTCTTTTGTCTTTTTTAAGTGTTTATTTATTTATTAAGAGAGACAGAATGTGAGTTGGGAGGGGCAGAGAGAGGGAGACAATGAATTGAAGCAGACTCCAGGCTCTGAGCTTTCAGCATAGAGCCTGATGCAGGGCTTGAACTCAACTCATGAACCATGAACGGTGAGATCATGACCTGAGCTGAAGTCAGACCCTTAACTGACTGAGCCACCCAGGTGCCCCCAAATTTTGCAAGGTTGAAACAAGGTAATCTATAAAATGCTTAGCACAGTGATTGTCATCTGGTGAGTACTAAATAAATGCTACATATTCTTTTTCTTAATCTTTTGGTAAGGGCATAGCTAACATTGTGCCTAGGGTGATCATGCATCTAGTTTGCTTGGGATAGTCCTGGTTCACTCTTGTTGTCTGTGTAATTATAAGTAGAGCCATTCTTCAGTGACAGGAGTATCTTGGTCTGGATGATAAATTATTTGTTCACCTTAATTATGTTCCATTCCATGCTGTGGAAGAAAGTCATTCCTTTTATCACAGAAGTTGTGTTGGCTACATGGCTCTGATTTCTTTGTGGCCACAGAATATGAACACAGTACTTGGCCAGGCCGGAGAGGAGTCACATAAACCACTCTTCCAGAAATGTCAAAAATCTTGCATCACATCAGCCCCACCAAACACAAAAATCAGTGTCTTCTTTCTCCATGCAGGGAAGCACGTAGCTGTGTCAGCTGGGGGTAGACTCAGGTTGGAAGGAAAAGCAATGTAGTTTTTTCCCTTTGCTCCTGGGAGGGTGTGTTGAGAGAAACGAACCCAGATGCCCAGGAGAGAGATTTGGTTTTTAACATGTTAAAATCGTGACCTTTTGTGACTATTAACTCACACATACAGACAGCAACAGCCTTTCCTGCTACACCACCCAGCGCGTATCCGGTCTAATCAGTAGACAGAAGAAATTCTGCAGTGGTGACTCATTTCTGGGCTAACAATGGAACTTATGCTCCTTGGCTTTTTATTATTTTTGAATCTGGAATTCTTTTGGTAAAGTTTGGTACAGTAAATTTAGAACAAAAGGTGTGGATGTTAATGTGCCTCATGGGTACAGCTTCAGCCACTTAGGTGTGAGTCAAGCCAGGCTAATGTCTGCTGCTATAACTCAGGTGTCTTGAACAAAGGTTTCCCCCTATGTCTTATGTCATCTCAAGGAGGGAGAATTTAAACATAAATGTTCGAACTGATTCTGAGCAGGTATTTTGAATGTAGACATTTTCTCTGGAGTAGCTGTGTTCCAAAGTATGTGTAGGGCACAAAAGCCAGGACAGATCCAGTGAGAATTCAGTCATAATTCAATGCTCTAGCATGTTGTAAATTCCATTTTTTCCTGAAAATTAACCGACTTTCTTCTCAACACCAAGGTTAACACTCAATTAGCTCTAAGCTGAGAAGAAGGAAAACGTTGTTCTGGCAACCACCAGGGAGATTGATTTGACATAATCTGTTTTATAAAAGGACCTCTTGTTAATGGTCTCAGAAACTATGATGTCAAGTAAATAAGTCCATACTCATCACTGGGGCTTTATCCTTTAGTTTCCTTAAAAGAAGTAAACCAAAACGTTCAATTTCTGATCTTCAAATGAGATCTTTGAAATCTATTAAGTAAGGTGAACTTTGCAATGAGTTGAGAATGCAGAGAGGTATGGAGACATGTAAGGGTAGGGTTGATAAAAATTATATGAACAGGTGGAAATTTTCACCTTGGAATTATTTTAAAGAAGTTTTGGAAACAAATGATACTTTGGGGACACATATTAGCCTAGAAAACTGATGGCTTATATATTCCTCCTCTTGGATTGTCATAGTTAAAAAAAAAATCATCACACTAAAGTGATTAATCAAAACATTTAAACAATGATATGACGCACACTGGAAGCATTTTTCTATCCTGTCTGGGAAGCCACAAGC
This sequence comes from Suricata suricatta, assembly GCF_006229205.1. NCBI lineage: Eukaryota > Metazoa > Chordata > Mammalia > Carnivora > Herpestidae > Suricata > Suricata suricatta. Next base: position 44,893,186 of record NC_043709.1, on the reverse strand, counting down.
AAGGTTTTTGGATGTCATTCCAGTTTAAGGCCTCCAAGGTAAGGATGTACAAAGACAACAGCAAATTTCACCACTGACTCTCTAAAAGGAGGATTAGACAGATTGTTTCCTGTTTCTGGGGAAGGAAAAAAAAGGAAAAAAAGAAAGGCCTTGGGACTGCATATTATTTTATGTGCTTCACTTCCCAAATTCTGTTTTCAAGTTCTTCCAGTGTCCAGAGGTGCCACATGAGATTAAAAGAAATATGATGAGGAAGAAGTTGTTCAAGGTCAACCTGCAACGGAACACGTTCCTTTCATCCTTGCCTAGATGTCTTCTGATGGTCACATATTGTTCCTTAGTCATTTTCTATGTGCATGCAAGGCATTTCCTGAGTTTTTTAAAAAAATTATTATTATTAAATTAATTAATTATTATTATTTTTTTTTAGAAAGGGGGGGCAGAGAGAGTATGCACGTGTAAGGGAGTGGAGGAGGGGCAGAGGGGAAGAGAGAGAATATTCAGCAAGCTCAGCGCTGAGCCTGAGCAGGGCTCAATCCCGGTGTTATTTATGATATAACCCTGGTATCATGACTTGAGCCGAAATCAAGAGTCAAGTGTGCAGCTGACTGAGCCACCCAAGAGCCCCCTGAGTTTTCTGGGCCATTTTGTTACTAAGGATTATTATTTTTTAAAGCCACAGATGTATTTCTCATCCTCGATGTGTAAATAGCCTGTGACTATCTCATACTGCAAAAACCCTGGCACCCACAAGCCTAAACGAATCTCTTGCAGTAGGAGCTAAATACGGTAAAAGTTGGTTGGCTTAACTTTAACAGCAATTAGAGTTCTCTAGATGGTATAGACACAACAATTTGGTGATATTTAAGGTTAAAAGATTTAAGCAAGTTATGGAAGGTCTAACAAAACATGATTACATTGGGTTTAGTTTAGTGCCAATGTTATGGGTCCTTTTTTCATCACAATTTTTGAAAATTATTGACCTGTGTATGTATGGTAACCTTCTAGTAACAGGAAAATATGACTAAACAAAATTTCTTTTCATCATGCTGGCCAATAGAAATTTCGTTGTATTTGTCATACTCAGATATGAATAATAATCTAAGCTGAAACCATCAGAGATAAACAATTTTCCCTGGTTTATACAGCATCTAGTTCAGGGTCGTTGTCAAAGGCAGGATAAGAAAGTGAACTTTCTCTCAATCTGTGTTTAACTCAATTTAGTCTCCCACTCCAGAAAACAACAGTGTTTTGGGAACCAAACAAATCCAGAATTAGCCAATCTATTTAGAGCAAAACTGGAAGTTTCATTCAGAATGTTAAAAAAAAAAAAGACAGTTAAAGTTTGTCATGTGACTTTGGATATATCATTCACTCCTTTTACATCTTGGATTCCTCTTGAAGAATGAGAGAGTTATACAATATATGACCAGATTTCTTTTAATCCATCCCTTTCCTACTAGATATTTGGCAAATGTTATGATTGTCTGTAACTGCCATTCCATTTTTCTCTACAGAAGCAAAGGTTCAAAGACTCAAAGAACACAAAGGCTGAAAAGGGATTTAGAGAGCCAGATGATCACTTCCCAATCACTGAATCCCAAGATGGAAAAGGCATCTTATTGGAAGGGTCCTTGAATCCATCTGTGGATCTAACATTATCATAGACCAAATAAACACACATACATACGCATCACTAATTTTTAAATGCAAGTGGGTATTGTTTTGAGTCATAGAATGAAAATTAGTTTTTAGCATTAAGGGTTTCAAAGTACAGCTATCAAGTTGAAGTCCATGGAATATTTTACTCTTACAAAAGGGGGTCTTCATAGCAGAAGACGTTGGGGGACTACTGATATGCCCATTTCTCCTTTCATGTATGTAGACAGCGAGGTCTAGAGTGGACAAGGGGTCACACATGGAATTAAGGCATAGCCAGGATTAGTTCCAAGCTTCTTGACCTCTGGTCCAGGGACCTCCAGCCCCTCATATTCTAATGGCTGCCTGCTGCCTAGTCTCACCAGTCAGTGCTTGGTCCCAATTATTCAATACCTATTTCATCTTTTAATTAAAAATGAAAGCTATGAGAATGAAGGAATGATACATTAGTACATTTCTAAATAAAACACTTGTGGGTGCCTTGCACTGAATTTGAACTCCTACTTGGGAAAAGAAAAGAAATCCTAATTTAGTTCAAAATATGCGCAAAAGTATTATTCAAAAGAGAATCACAGACTCATGAATCTGCAGTGAGAACTGTTGCATCTATTAATAGAAGTTGCCCTAAAGCCAATAAAAATAATGTCTTGCCAGAGAATGAGGAATTCACCAAATGGTTTTGTCATCGTTGTTACAATGGAAACATCCATTCAGCATAACACTAAACCAGACCATTTGAATTTCTTGCTAAAATGCAGATTTGTGATCTGAGAACACATTGCCTGCTTTTGTTGAATAACAATGATCAAGTATAATTTATCATCATCATCCTCATCATCACCAACACCATCATCACTGGAGTCAGGCTTTTGATCATGCTCAATGCCTAAACTTTTGATTTCTCAGTCATGGAAAGAGTATATTTCAAGTATCTAAATCACTGCCTTTCTTCTTTCCTGGTGGCCATGCCCAGGACTTCTCATAAGTGGTGGGGGGTAAACTATTAAAAAAAAGATGCATAGTGCACAGCCTTGGATCACTAGTGGGTAGAGGTCATTGTGAAAGGGAGTACGAAAGCAAAGGAAAAATCCCATGGAGCTTGTACATGGCAGTGTATAAAATATCAGCCCCTTGATATATTGGCTCTGTCTTTTGTAGCCCTTATAATACTTGGCTGGGTGTTCCTTTATAATGGTTTCCACCCACGCTCAAATCCCTTTACCATCCCCAGTCTTCTCTTCACCACCAAATGTCTTGAAAGAACAGTTCATATTTATTATTTACAACTTCTTTCAGTCCCACTTAGATAGGCTTTGAGGAGAGTTTTGTATGGTCAGATTAAATACGAAAGAGAGCTTAAGGACGTTAAATGGGTTTCTGTGCTGGGGGGGACTTTCCAGATTCTTCAATGTTTTAATACTTACTGTGAATATCCATGTGGAGAGGGTTTCTAAGAAATATAGTATATCACTCACATTTAGTTGAGAGCCTATTTTATTTTATTTCTTTATTTTTGCCTGCATACACTCTAAGAGGGTTTGGCACTTGGCAGGCTCTCATAGTTTAATTAGAGATTAAAATGTGCCCTGAGAAAAACAGTCTGGAAAAGTCTGTTAAGGAATCCATCTTTCTATGCCTAGGTGCCTGATGTATGTACAGTAGTAGGTGTTTAGTAAATAGTTGTTGAATGAGATTCAGGAGCAGTACTCTAAGCAGAGACCGTGGGTACCTGCTCCATTGGACACAGGATTTGGGCCCATCTACATTCATTCTAAAAACATCCCACCACAAGGTTAATTCAATGGGCTCATGACCTCCTGGGTCACACCAGCCCCTTTCCCCATGCTGAGAAGAACCTTGCACTTGGGTTAATGCTCTGCTGTCACCATCTTGAACTATTTAATAATTTTTTTAAAAAAAGAAGCCTCACACTTTCATATTGCATTGGGCCCCTTACCCAAGGAATCCCTTGTAAGAGCACTTTTGCTTCCTCTCCATGCCCCTCACCTTCCCACTGCCCACAGCTACTAGTCTTCTCCACTGCAGGGCCTCATGTGTGCCCAGCTTCGGGGGCCCTCTCTTCAATTCCCCTTCATCAAAACTAAGTTCTGAATGTATTCCTGATGCATGGAGTTATGTTCTCTCTAGCTACCTTACTCTAGCTGGAAAGGATATATCATACTATTTAGATGAAAGGGTTTATAGCTGACAGGTCATGATTGCGCAGTTCATGGGATCAAGTTCCATGTTGAGCTCTGCACTGATAGTGCAGAGCCTTCTGGGATCTCTCTCTCACCCTCTCTCTGCCCTTCCACTGCTTGCATGCTCTGTCCCACTCAAAATAAATGAATATATATTTTATTAACAAAAAGTGTTAGTAGCTGAGAAAGCATAGGTGTCACACTCACTTTCTTCTCCACATTCAGTGAACTTTAAAAAAGAATGATTCTTTTAACGAAAGATTGGTTCTCTAATAGTGGTATTTCAGACATTCACCATACACAGATGTTTTAGGCATCCTCCATAGACAGATATTTTGGGATGAGACAACTTTTCTATATTCCTCAAATTATATTCTTAAAGGCAACTGCTGAGAATATCACTCTACCTCTTCATGAAACAGCTCATACTAGACACTGTTTTAAAAATTATGGTGCCACTGCTTTTTCTTAATTGGCAAAGCATTATCAAAGAGGTATGTTTCTTGTCAAGCAGTTTTGGAATAAACATATACCAAAAGACTAGTTGCTTTGATATGCAATGATCATGTCTTTTGAGTTAGAAATTGCAAGTCCTGGGTTCCAAAGAGGTCTATTTTACCCGTCTTTTAGCTACATGATCTTGGGCAAGTTACTTGACATCTTGAATTCTTTGTCTCTCTCTCTCTCTCTTTTTTTTTTTTTAACAGAACAAGGCCAAGGAACATCACTTTTCCTACTTTGGGTTCATTTTGGGAGTTAAATGAGACATGTGAGACATGTGTTTTGAAGGCCATGGTGGAGAGGCCACGATTAAAGACTTCCAAGTATCAATAGCACATTCTGGAATGTCTGAAGACAATTTCAGAACTGAAGGCAAGGGTGGCCAAAGAGACTAGGGTTGGAGACAAGATTTGAAGAACTGATGACCGGTAAGCCACAGGAGCACAGAGGTGGGTGTTCATATTTTCTGGGGCCGGTTTTTCTTTTACTGGCATGAGTTAATGATATGGTCAATGGCAGCAATTGCCTTCAAACTAAAATTTTATTTATTAAAAAAATTTAAGTCTATTTATTTGTTTATTTATTTAGAGAGGTAACGAGCAGGGGAGGAGCAGAGAAAGAGAGAGAGAATCTCAAGCAGAACAGGGGTGTAGAGCCAGGCATGGGGCTCAAACTTATGAACTGTGAGATCATGACCTAAGTCAAAATCTAGAGTCAGATGCTTAACTGACTGAGTCACCCAGGTGCCCTACAAACTGGAATTTTAAAGATGAAGTACAGCAGGGGGGAAAAAAAACCAAAATGAAGCAAGTGGCAAGAAGCCTGGGGGAAAAGAAGTTGGATGAAGTGAAGGAAGGGAGGCAGTTTTTTTTTTTTTTTGTCTTGCTTTTCATAATATAGGGAATTGCACAGCAGAAGGAAGGAAAGAAAAAAATAATCTGTTTTGATCCCGTGCAGACAGGCAGGCAAAGGAAAGACGTTTCAAGGAAGGTTTTAAAGAGAGGATCCATTTCATAAACCACAGAAGCAGCTGCTCAGAAAGAATGTGTGTAAGAGATGTTGATTAATGAATCTGTTAGAATGATTTCCAGACATATATTGGCAGTAATTCAAATGCAGGGGGTAGGGAGCCTTCCAATCAGCAGAGAAGCTTTGGTATGCTTTGGAGATCCTATCAACAATGAAAAGACAAGCCTTGTGGGGAGACCTTGGTGGTGATGGAAGGCCAAGGCTAAAATTTCTGTCCGTTTGCTTTAGGAAGGAAGGAACCGATAGAGGAGGCATTGTGATATGGTTTAAAAAATGTATTTGTGATTCCATTCAAAGCTAGAGGACTATTTGGTAGATTTGACAGGGGAATGTGACTGGGAAATGGAAACCAAGGTGGAGGTCAGGCTACAAAAGCAGGTGGGGGAGGTGGGAGATGGTAGCCTGAATAGGCAAGATTTAAAGTAACAAAAGCCCTCAACAATGAGCAAACCAAACCCATTATTTTCCCCCAAAATATTGTTGGAAAAAGGGTTCAGAGAGGGTGTTGGAGGTCAACTCCGTTCAGAGTCAGCCTAGATTCACATAGGGTCTGGCATTCATGGAGTTTCGGCTCCAGCTGGAAAGAGAGCGGGGTGCAGGGGTTTGAACTGGAGTCTTAGGGGGGACTTGGGGTTCCCAGTAGCAGGAGGCTTGTTGACAGACGCACAAAGGAGGAGAGATCAAGGTCTCTGTGGGAACAGCTCCAGGCTGACTCAGTGCTATTCCCTACCTTCTGACGCAGGCCTCCCTTCTGGGTGAAGGTAGGTTCCAGAGTCTGGAGTGAAAAACTGGACCCTACTGCAGCTGGACAGACAGTACTGGAAGGAAGGAGACTAAGACGGCAAGAGAAGGAGGAGAGATCAGTGGAGCTGATCTAATGCACAGAAGAAAATATTTTTGGAAGCAGTTACATGTGGGGTATGGAAAGGGAAGAAGTGGGAGGGGTAGAGAGAGTGTTAGAAACATAGGCTAAGTGTTCTACTAAGTACGTCATGGATGTAATCTCATCTTTATACTACTGCAGCCCTGGGAGGCATATATTGTTTCTTTCAGTTTATAGACACGTGTTCAGGTTTCTTGCTATGTATGTTGATAACAATGGTGGCTAAATGTGATTGCATGTTTATTATGTGCCAGGAACTTAACAACCTGTTTTTTTTTTAAATAATTTTCTTTTTAAAATTTTAAATGTTCATTTATTTTTGAGATAGAGTGAGACAAAGTGTGAGCGGGGAAGGGGCAGAGAGAGAGGAAGACACAGAATCTGAAACAGGCTCCAGGGTCTAGGCTGCCAGCACAGAGCCTGATACAGGGCTTGAACTTGGGAGACATGAGATCATGACCTGAGTCGTAGTCGGACACTCAACTGACAGAGCCCCCCGGGTGCCCCAGGACTTTACAATCTTAATCTTACTCTTTACAACAAGAGCAAGAGATACAAGTAGGACTTCCATTTTCCAGATGAGAAAACCCAGCCAGGGGAAGATCTCACAAGTTACGTCAGGCTGCACAACCAGAAAATAATAAGAGCAGTCATGATGCAACCCAGGCATCTGTTTGCAGAGGCCAGGATTTTAATCACTGTAACGAATAGCCTCTATGAAGCCACTCAAAATTGAAAGAAAAAGAGAGGGAAGATACACCTACAATGCCTTGGATGCTATTATTTAAGAAGTGATCAGAACAATAGGGATGGGGAAGAAAAATTTCATCTGGACAGAGGGGTCTGGATGCTTAATTTTTAGAGATACTTAGTTTTTAGAGAAACTGAATTGATAATTTAAATAATAATGCAGATAATAATAACACAGTGCACATTTATTGAAGGTTTACTATGTGACAGATCCTGCTTTAAATGGTAAATATATTTGAAGTTTTAGAACACTCCTTTGTCTCTTTTATTGAAATCTAAGGACCTAGGATATAGTAGGTGCTTAATAAATGTTTGTGGAATAAATCTTAAAAGGTAACTGCACTTTTAGGAGGACACAGGGCTCAAGTCCATGATGCTCTTCTCCTATGGCCCTCTTGATTTCTTACTTCAGGACAAATATCTCTGAAATTATCTTGTTTCTTTCTTTCCTTTTTTTTTTTTTAATCTGTCTGTCTCTCTTTGCATTAGCAGGTAAACTCTAGGAAAGCAAAGCTTCTCTTATCTTGTGTGTTATATTTGTAGCATCTAGAATGATGCCCTGGGCGTAGGAGGTAATTAATAAATATTTGCTGCATGTGTGACGGAAGAGGACCCAGTAGTTCAGCCTCGTAAAACAACTCAGTCCCCACAATAGTACACTGAATTGCAAGGCAGAGAGACTGGCTGCTCATTTGCTGGTACAGCATCTTTTTCCATGCCCGTTCTCAAAGAGCATCTGTTTACTTTCTCCATCACTGGCTCAACTCTTCATTTACCCGAGTAGGCTTAGTTGTGGAGCAAGGAAGAAGAGGACTTTCTTGTTTGTTTTGTTTTCAACTCTGATAAACACAGATCACACACAGGTGATCAAATCATCCCTCTATAAAAACAACGCTCCCGCCTCACACCCATTAGGATGGCTACCATTAGAAAGAGCGAAAAACAAAATAGAAAGTCACGAGTGTTGGCAAAGGTGTATAGAAGCTGGAATGGCTATACTGTTGGTAGGGATATAAATGGTGCAGCCACTGCAAAAAACAGTATGACAGTCTCTCAAAAGATTAAAAATAGAATTACTGCATAATCCAGCAATCTCATTTCTGGATATATATCTGAAAGAGTCTCTACAATGACCTTTACACCCGTGTTCATAGCAGCATTATTCACAAGAGCCAAAAGGTGGGATCCACCAAGTATCCATCGATGAATGAATGGATAAACCATATACAGTGTATACATAAAATGGGATATTATTCAGCCTGAAAAAGTAAGGAAATTCTGACACATGCCACAACATGGATAAATCTTGAGGATATTATGCTAAGTAATTTTACTGGGGACAGGAGGGAAGAGGAAGCTGTTGCTTAATGGGTACAGAGTCTTGCCAGATGGAAAGATTTCTGGAGGTTGGTGGCACAACAACATGAATATACTCAACACCACTAAACTGTACTATTAAAAATGGTGAAGATGGGGGCGCCTGGGTGGCTCAGTTAGTTAAGCTTCCAGCTTCAGCTCAGGTCATCATCTTGTGGTTTGTGAGTTCAAGCCCCGCCTCAGGTTCTGTACTGATAGCTCAGAGCCTGGAGCCTGCTTCACATGCTGTGTCTCCCTCTCTATTCCTTCCCTACTCATGCTCTGTCTCTCTCTCTCTCAAAAATAAATAAACATTAAAAAAATGAATGTAATGTGATTTTTAAAAAATGGTGAAGATGGTATATTTTGTTATGTGCATTTTTTCACATTAAAAAAAGTAGACCGTGAAAAAAGATGATTTTTGGTAGCATGACATATGTCTCATTTTAAACAATCAAGATTCTAAAGTGGATGACTCAGTCAAGCCAGATGAAAATGCAGAGTAAATAGAAGGGAACAAGGACGTAAGACAGAGGGGGAGCAGCTATACCATAAATGCCAGTATTAGAGAGGAGGAAGGACTGAGCGTAAGCTTTCAGTTTTGTGCTCTTGATGGTCAGTGTTGCAAAGCACACTTTCTTCAATGGGTTTTTAATGTAAGGTACACGTAAGCATTTTATGCAAGTCTCTACAGAGATTTAAGACTTTGGAGCCTGTGATGTTCACCAAGTCAGGCTGATGGGATGAGGTTGTGGCTGATAATTCTGTGTGGGAAGTGACATCTCTGTTGCACAGTCCAGGGGACACTCACCTGTCTACACGAAGCTGGCAGACAATGCTGAGGGCATCCACAACTCCTTCTTCTTTCAACTGTCGACAGCCAATGGATGTAGCAATAAAACACCCCGTCCTACCTATCCCTGCACTGAAAAGACAAAGAGTAAAAAGGTGGAGGAAAAGTAGAAACGATGAAATATATTCTATTATTTATTTATTTATTTATTTAATTTTAATTCCAATATAATATTAGTCTTAGGGGTACAATATAGTGATTCCACACTTTCATATATCACCCAGTGGTCATCACAAGTGCACTCCTAGATCCCCATCATCTATTTCACCCATCCCCCCACTCTCCTCCCCAGGATAAAAGACATTCTTCAAAAAGGGCGTTTAAATCTGAACCAGGAGCCAGGATTAGGAAAAACTTCCACAGCAGCTCTCGGGCTGAGATTACTAACCTGGCCTGGTGCAGTGCTTAAACTGCATCGGATCATTGAGTTATATGCAGTAGGGAGTAGGGGAGGGGCGCAGAGGGAGAATACTGAAAAAGACACTGTAATTATACAAAAAATAATTAGGACCCGCATTAAAGTAAGGTATAGGCACTAGAAAGGAGGAAAAAGACTTAGACACAAATGTGAATCTAGGGGATCGGAAGAAAGGTAGCACCGATGAGACAAAGAGAAAATTCTAGAAGAAGGGATGATTTGGAGGTGGTGAGGAGTTCTGTCTTGGATAGACTGAAGTTGAAGATTCTTGTGAATAACTGAAGAGTCAATTCAGTTTGTAAGAAGCCTGTGGCCAGAGGCACATATTTCTGAATCATTTATGTCCAGGTGATAGTTGAATAGAAACACTATCTGTCCAGAAGGGTTTGCCCATTCATCTACCTTAGATGGTAAGTCATCAACCTAACAAGCCCTATAACTCTCTTTCCCATCTCTACTCTCTCTTCCTCTCCTCCTCCCTCTGCAATTTCTACCACTAATAGTCTTGATGCAAATTTCTCTCAAATTTACATCTAAATTCCCTAAGTTTCTCCTAAACTCTAGATTAGCATTCCATTTTTTAGCTGGAACTCTTGATGTTACTATTTTGCACTGGCTTTGGTTCAATGTGTCTAAATTCAATGTATCTAAAACAGAATTAATTATCTTTTCCCTCAATGGCATTACCAGTTAGCCACAAGTTTTCCAGCCTAGAAATCTTGGAGCCATCTTCAACATCTCTCCTCTCTCACCTCCCACATCCAATCTGTTACCAATTCTTTTATTTTCCACCTCTACTGAGGCTTTTGGGATCCATGCTTTCCTTTCTATAAGCTGTGCTCACGTTTTTGACATCTCCTTACTTCATCGTTAGCAATGATCTCATCATGGTTGCCAAGTCTTGAGTCTCTTCCTGGACTAATTCATGATACACACAGCTGCTAAGTTCATCTTTCTAAAATGGGGATCTGATCATATTATTCTCTACTCAAAATCTGTAGATGCCTTCCAGTAGTTGCAGACAATGTCTGAGCTCCCTACCACGATATTTGTGATCTTGCATAATATGAATGTGACTAATTTTCAAGCTTTAGGTGTTTTTACTGTTCTCTTTGTACCTTTTGTGCCATTTCCCCCCATGTATATGAATCATTGCAAGAAATGGCTTCTATTTTCCAATTTTCCTCTCTGTGTTCATGACATTCCTTTGGCAAACATGGTCTCCTCACCACCTTTTAAAACCACACACATTGGTCATTTTTAAGATCCTGTTCAACATTACCCCAACTCTTAGAGGCTTTCTTCAGTCCTCATGGTTTGAATGAATAATTCCCTTCCTGGCACTCAAATAGCATTTATTTCTCATATGTGGCACTTGTTTCCTGTTGAATGTGAGTACAGAGGAATTCAGAGGTGAAGGAGGTTCCTTTTAGTTGAAGAGTCTATAAAGAGTTTGTTTCATTAAAGAGATAGGATTTGAAATGGACCCTATGAATGGCAGGCATTTTGTTTATTGTGAATGGGAGAGAATATTCCATACATGAGAATGGAAAGAATTGCTGCAGAACGCGATATATGATGTACAATAGTAAGTAAGACTAACTTGGCCTTTAGAGAAAGTTATTTTAGAGAAATAGTGAAAAACGAGACTGAGCAGACACACTGGAGCCTGATGAAGGAGTGTGGGGCAAGCTGAGGGCAAAGTACAAGCTCACAGCAAACCTGACCCCAGGTGGAATATGTGTGATATTTCCTGGACACTCCTGGCTACCCAAGAACAAAGGAAAGGATTTAAGTGATTACCATGGTGATGTGGGAAACTAAAGCAAATGAAAAATTAAATTCCCTTACTGCCTACAGCCCATTGATAAGTCCTTGAAACCGGTAGAGTGACCTTCCTCTAGGAGCTCAGTTGCCTCCAATGATGACATTTTGCTAGAGGCAAAAGGGAATCTTAGCTTAACATTATCCCAACCCAAGATCCTGTAAATCTACTTCAACACATAAAAATTCATTTAGAACTTTCTTTTGTCTCAACTCCCCCAAGATATATGCTGGCAATCATACTCTAAGCTTATGGCCCCCTGATTATATCTCAAGGGTCTCATGACTGAGGTTTTACTAAATGGTCATAAATGGCATTTCCCTAGCAACAGCTAGCCTCTCAAGGTCCCAGAAACCCTGCTTCCAAAATACCTTAGAGACTTACTCTATCCCTGACTCCCTCCCAACCTGAGGATATATAATGAGTTACCCATCAGGACCCCATGCAGCTCTTCTGCCCACGGGTCCTGTCCTTGTGCTTTAATAAAATCACCTTTTTGCACCAAAGACATCTCAAGAATTCTTTCTTGGCCGTCAGCTCTGGACCACCTCACCATCACCCCAACACTTCATCAGAGCCTATAAAGGATCTTACAGGGCAAGCTAAGAAGTTTGAACTTCATCCTCTAAAAAAGTGATGCTTTGTTTTGTGTTTTGTTTTGCTTTTGAGAATTTGATAAAAACTATGGACTTTCACTCCCCCAAAAAACTCACATAACTTTATGTACTCCAATTTGTTAAAGTAATTTCAAAGAGTTTACTGAACCCTGTAGTTCATCCATAGACCCAGGATTAATAAAACCCAGGGTTTTAGGAACATCAGGCAAGAGAAGTGGGTGGGTAGGTTGTGCTGGAGGTGGGGCATAGGGAAGTGGGGTGTGTTTGTGCAATTAGTTGACTACTTCTAAAATACATGTATGAGGTCATTAGGGCCTGAACTTGGGTGGTTGGACAGGAAGTGATGATTATGGGAGAAGCTTTGAAGGGAAAACCAATCTGGTGACTGATTAGATACTGAGGCTGGAGTTGAGAGAAGGGCCAAAGATAACTGTCAACATTAGATATTGAGTGCCTGGAAAAAAGCTGGTCTTATTCTTAGAAATAGTCATCAGAAGGGGAGCTGGTTTTATAGGGGAAATGGCTAGTTCATTTTATATATCCTGAGTGTTTTATGATTTTGGGTGGGGGACAGTTCCAGCCCTAAAACATGACCAGTTAGGCTGTCTTTCCTCACTCCTAAGCGAAGTTTAGGGTAAGGCCTAATGCTAGAAACTGGATAATGACTCCTTTGGATAATGAGATATAGAGTAAATTTCATTCTTAAACTACAAAGTCTCAAAAGAGAAGGAGACTACAGTTACAATTTAAAATAATTATAATTTCATTTATTAATAATATCATCAAAAGATATCTTGCATGGTATCTGAGGTTAAACAAAGCTACCTAAATTATTTTGACCAAGTATGAAGAATAAATGGCTGGTTATAGAAATAACTTTAAAATTATTTGCTTTTGTTTGGGTATACTAAAAGGAAAGCCTGGGGAATGAGATATCAGTTACAAGAGGAGACCTTCAAGCTAGATGTTAGGGAAGGGGACCACCATAGACATCTATTGTTTTTCTTGGACTTCCCTCCAATACCCCATGTTCTGGTAACAATACTTCATTCTCCTTTTGGTGAACTACCCCTTGTTCACTTCCCACTTCATAAATTTGTTTACATCTGTTTTTTTTTTTTCTTTACGAAATAACTTTAAAAATAGCAAACTGGTTTTCACCAAGTTTGACATAATAAATGCTATCAAGATACAACTTAAATAGGGTTCAGTGTCATCTTGAAACAACAAAAAAGCTATTAATGATCTTTAAAAATGGGTCATGCCTAGTGTACATGAGGTGATGGTACAAAAGAAATCGATGTACATTTCAAGGTAGGGGCCTGAAAAACATCTCCTGTTCCTTGAGTTGTTTGTTTAGAAGTGGTATTTTCTCTACTGTGTAACTGTTTACCTAAATGCTCTGGAATACCACTTCATTTCTGTAAAGTATCATCTCAATCCAAACTCAAATACTGAGAAGTAAACCAATTTTAATAAATATTTAGTTTACCAATAAAGTCATGATCAGGAAGCCCAACCCAACCTCTACCTGTTTGATGACTTTACAGAAGCTAGTCAGACAGTTGCTTAGGCAGAAAGAACAGGTCACCCCTTACCTGCAGTGGACAACCACGGGCCCTCGGCCCGTGGCAGCAAGTCTGTCTTCTTCTACGTCCAGCATGAGCTGTAGAAGGGGCTGGGCGCTGTCTGGAGTCTTGTGATCTGGCCATGAGGTGTACCAGTAATGCTTCACATGCTGGGTGTGACTTCCCTGCTGAAAATAGCAATAGCCACCAAATGCCTCATTTACTTGTGGAACTAAAAGTCATCCAAACCACAACACTGAATGCCTTCTATCACTTGCAGCTTGCTGGCAACTTACTTCTGTCTGGGTGGAAAAAAAAGATCTAGGAGATTTCTGAAGAGTACGCTTCCACCTTGAGAAAACTTTACTATAAATATGCTGCTGTCAAAGTCTGACAGTCTTGAGAAATAGATATTTAAAATAGAAAATGCATACGAAACATGTGCTATATAGATGTTTGTAATTTGATTTAATAAACACAATGGTAGATGAGAAGGAAGCCAGGAGGGAATTTGAATGGAGTGTGTTTCCTGCTCTTTGAACATTCTTGACAAGGGATGATAAACATATTAACCCTCACAGGAACACTTGCTCTTACATTTGGCCCCTACAATTGAATTTCTACGTTCATCCCAAGTTGCAGTTTTTAACAGCAGTGAGGAGTCCCAGTAATAAAGAGCTAGAAAGGGTCACTAGATTAGAGTGAGGGAGGGAGGGCCCATGCACATCATCTCAAAATCCAGTGCCTGGCTGGGGAGTTGGCATGGAGTAGGCATTCGAGGAAATTCTTATCTTGAATTTCCCTGTAAACCCCTCAGTGTAGGGACGCCTGGATGGCTCAGTCGGTTAAGTGTCCAACTCTTAATTTTGGCTCTGGTTATGATCTCACGGTTGTTAGATCGAGCCCCTCATCAGGCTCTGTGGTGACTGTGCAGACCCGCTTTGGAATTCTCTATCTTCCTCTCTGTCTCTGCCCCTCCCCCTCCCCCCTTTCTCAAAATAAGTAAATAAGCTAAAACAAAACAAACAAAACAAAGCAAAACAAACAAAAAAACCCCTTCAGGGCAGCTCAGTTCTACTCTCTCTGTGTGATGATTCTCTTCCAGCACGGAGGCTCTCGATAGGATTGAAATCTTTGAGAAGATTGCTCTCTAGAAGCAAAAACGATACCATGACAACATTCCTCAGCATCTGCTGCCCATAATTTAAATTATTTTTTATAGTTTATTTTTACTTTTGATACAGAGAGAGACAGAGCATGAATGGGGGAGGGGCAGAGAGAGAGGAAGGCACAGAATCTGAAACAAGCTCCTCAGCACAGAGCCTGATGCGGGGCTCAAACCCATGAACCCCGAGATCATGACCTGAGCTGAAGTCGGATGCTTAACCGACTGAGCCACCCAGGTGCCCCTGCTGCCCATAATTTAAGTAAGATAACTTTTCTATGACATAATTTGGTCTGGAGGAAGTCTCCATAAATTACTGTAACTCTGAGTTTGGGAAGATCTCCTCAACGCTTCAGGCTTGACTTGCTTCCCACAGCCACCCACAAGCACACATTTTCTCTTTAGGTTTCCAGGCCTTACTAAAAGCTGCTTAGACCAAAGTGACATTAAAAAAAAAAAGGCAGGGGTGCCTGGGTGGCTCAGTCAGTTAAGCGTCCAACTTCAGCTCAAGTTGTGATCTCATAGTTTGTGGGTTCAAGCCCCGCATCAGACTCTGTGCTGACAGCTCAGAGTCTGGAGCCTGCTTTGGATTCTGTGTTTTACTCTCTTTCAGTCCCTCCCCCACTTGCACTCTGTCTCTATCTCTCAAAAATGACTAAAGGTTAAAAAAAAAATAAGAACCCCCCCCCCCAAATTATGGTAAAGTGTCCAGTACAAGCTTTTAAAGGCATTGGAAATATTCAATCAGGGATGTTTATTTATAGAGATTAGGAGGTCACAACATCCTACTTAGTGAATTTCTTTAATGCCTACTTATGCTAATTTAATTATGCCATATACTAAGAGTAGCTGACAACAAAGAAATACATAAGGGAATGATCATAATTTCTCTTTGATTTTGACAATATTAACACTTTTTAACATTTATTTTATTCTTTGAGAGACAGAGACAGAGTACAAGCAGGGTAGGGACAGAGAGAGGGAGATACAGAATCCAAAGCAGACTCCACAGTCTGAACTGTCAGCACAGAGCCCCATGTGGGGTTCAAACCCACAAGCAGTGAGATCATGACCTGAGCTGAAGTTGGATGCTCAACCAATTGAGCCACCTGGACGCCCCGATATTATTAAAACTTTAACTTGAATCTGCAGCACTTATTAGGGTAAATAATTTCAGAGTAGAAATGTAATCTGCTCATATCATCTACTGAGCAGACAGCTACAGATACATAATCTTACCTTTAGGACAAGGTTTCGAACTGTGTAGTTATCACATTCATTTACATTGATAACCAGAACCTCAACTTTCCCATAAATTCCTCTCTTTTCTGGCCAGTATAACACACATTTCTGGAGGAGGGGAAAAAAGAACACAACAGATACTAATGATTTCACTGGTCTTAGGGTACTTTTCATTCAAGCATCTCAAGAGTCTTTATTTAGTTAATTTAAAAAATCAAGTATCAGTTTCATAAGGCTGGAAGTGTACTAAAAACCAGTGAGTTGCTCATTTAAACAGGTGACTTTTATGGTATGCAAATTATATCTCAATAAAATTTTAAAAAGAAAGTATCAGTTTTTGCATGTGCCTGTCAAACACTATTGCTAATAATCCTATACAAAAAAGGGGCAAACTTTCCCAAAACTCCATATAAAAATTAAGAAATGAATTGAGAAAGTAAGAGTTAAGAAATTAAGATCCAGAATTAGACTTTAGCATGTGATGACTTGACATTAGAGGAATGCTCTTTCACAATGACTGAGCCAAGTCAAATTTTCCTGCTTCGTCAAGTTCAAGTATCTCATATGAGTATCTGCAATGCTTCAGATACCACAGAATGAGATCTCTAGTATGTAAAGTGGATGTAATGATCATTAATACATTTATGGTATTATATTTTCCAGGATCAATGGTCTTTTCACATACAGGGTCTATTGAAATAAATGCATAACCAAATTATTAAAATTTTTTTATAATGGATCCTCTTTGAAAGTTTTAATAAGAGTAATAATAATTACATCACAACCAAGGCAATATAATATGGTAATTAAGGTGCAGGCTTTGGAGCCAGAGAGCCTGGGTCCAAATTCTGGTTTCACCACTTATTATTAGCTGAGAATCTGTGAGACAGATAACGTAATGTCTCTGGCCTCAGTTTCCTCATTATTTAATACATGAAAAGCACTTCGGACAAAGCCAGACATACAGTAAGCATTTAAAATACATTGTTCTTATTATGGTTGCTCTATGTTTAGGTTTTTGATCTAACGGATGCAATTGTTACTTAATTATACATTAGATAAAGTAGTCAACATTGCATTATTAGGATATCCAAGCCACATTATTAAAACTACAAAATGAGATTCAAGCATACATTTAGTCTCATATTATTTATTATTTTGTCTTTTAAACATATGCAAAAAAGCCAAAAACCTATGACTTTTACCACACATTTCAATGATAAGAATGTAAAGTGTGAATGCTGCTGTTTTATTTTAAGTGCCTGGAGAAGCAATGATCATTTTAGAAATACTGTTTAAGTAGAGCTTATAATTTTCTTGCAAACACACATGCACATTTATAGAGAAGTGTCTTCACTTGTTGCCTTCAGGCAGGAAGGACCTTTTAGTACTCAGGGTGCTTGTTTCTGTACCTCTGTGTCAAAGGCACAGGATCTTACATGAAAAAAGTTAAGAACTTATAGATGCAAAAAAGCAGCAAAAGAAAGAATCACAGATTTATAGAACTACAGGAAAAGTCATGTAAGGTATCAAACACATCTCGGGGATTCTATCTTGCTAAGTACTAGCCAAGCCAGGTTGGAAGTCCCTTGGCCGGCTGGAATCACCGTTTCTTTCATCCATTACAATAAAAACACATTTGCATCCTCTACATTCTGGTCCTTTTCCAAACAAAGTAAATCTTTTTACTTCTATTTACATGCCACCCCACACGCAAGACAGGCCGGCAGGCCATCAGGCTGAAGGCATACTGTGGCTGAGACAACATTAACATTAAGAAAAGACATCTTTAAAAAATAAAGCAACGTATTCCTCTCCTCATTAACTAGTGCCAAATGTCTAAAATTTCCCAGGTTTGTTAAAGAGAAGCATACTAACCAATCTGCCTGGTTTCTTTCAATGAAGCTTCAATTTTTTCGCCGTAAGACCCGATCTATTGTGTATCTTAAAACCCATATGCCTGCTGTATGCGTCCAAGAAGAGTGACAAAGAATCTCAAAAAAGGTACTGAACAAAGCAAGAGGCATTCAGCGGTCCAGCGGTCTGGCATATGTGCCCCATTGTCCACGATGAGACCTGAGCAGCAGGCCCCTCTTTGGGAAGGTGGTTCTTGAAACCCGAAGGAAAAAGCTGCAAAACAGGAGCTCAAAGCCTGCACCCTGACTCTTAACAATACTTGAACAGGCTTGTGCACCTACTTGATAAATGGAAGCAGTGCTTGCTTCTCTCTCAAGCTTGCCGGGGCCCTCTTGAATGTTTTTCTTGACTCTTTACCAAAAATGCAATTGGCAGTCTGCTCCCAGTAGACAATGCAATGTGACTTGTTCATTCAAACAACCCTTAATTAGCATCCCATCTCCTCTCTGAGGTACAATAGCTTATTTTTACACAGTGAATACATTTTTCCCCCTTTTAGGAGAACAGAGAAAAAGAGACCAGATAAGTGTGGGTGCTTTTTGAATATGAAGTGGGGAGAGCTGCAAATGTAGTTGTTTAAAGAGCAAAAGGTCACGTTCAGATTATTTTTGTGCACAGCTTTTTAGGGTTTCTTTATTGTGGAGCTAACAATGATATGAAAGAGGCAGAAAATGCAAGGAAGGAAAATGCTCTCTTACAGATAATACTGTGAAACCACACTAATTGTAGGTAATTCAGAAGAGCATTCTATCTTGCAGAGTATAACCCCAAATTATCACTATTCTTTGCTAACTGGGCTGAGCCTTTCAGTGAAATTATCTATGAATTCCAAAAATCCATAATTTGGAGGAAAAAGAGGTTTTCAGAGGCTCATGTGTTTCATGTACAAACAAATGATAAGTGAAACCCTGACTGTAAAGATTCTGGATGTAACCACCTCTTCATAATCAGTAGTTTAGAGCAAAAGTAGAATGCAATGCAAAGCAATGCAAATTCCTATATGTTTATGACCTTTTTAAAAATTTGACCCTCTCACTCCCATGCATTAGGGCTATTTTCATATAAAGAGGAAGGAGGTCTAGCTAGCACTTTAATTTTTTGGGGGAAAAATTTATTTTTAAGTTACTGTCTTTTCAAATTCTATGCATTTAAAATAAAAAAGATTTTGCTCTCTGAGTTAAAAACGTGTATCATCATCCAGACAGTGGTTCTAAATAAGTAAAAAGAAGGTGGTCAGGTTCATTCGGGTTGCATTAGCATATGAGAGGGATGGGGTGGGTCAGACTGCCCACAGTTACGGTAGTCACTTTCATTCCCTTCTTTCCAACCAAATATTACCAACACAGGTGCAGCAGTTTAAGGTTCAAAGGACCTTCACCAGCATATCACTTAATCCCTGCCACAATCATTTGAATTTGGTAGAACAGGTTAAGTATTACCATTATTATTTATCATCTTACAGCCGAGGAAACAGAGCTCAGTTATTTTGGTAGGGGGCTCTGCGAAAATTCCCTTGGGAGCTAAAACTCTCAGAAATAAATATCATTAAAAAAATTTTACTTTCTATCTTTGACATCCACTGTCATCCAACCAACCCTACTTTACCACAGCATCAACCAGTGGCTTTCCTTCTCTCTGTGAAATAGGCTGGTGCTCATGCACCACACGGGCCGGTCTCTTTCTAAGCCCGGTGCTTCTGTTACTAGCTGCTGGGCTTCGCACATTCACCAAGGCGTACTTATCTGCAAACTTCCTGATGGTAGGTGTAGTCATTATTGAAGCCCCATAATTTAATTTTACATCAATTAATGGAACACGAAGACGCAAAGAAAAAGGGAATTGTTCTAGGAAATAATTGCAGGAGTTAAACAAGTTTTTCATCGGAAAAAGAAAAAAGGACTCAGTAGAGAAAACTGTAGTCAAATCAGGCACAGGTGACAATTGTTAAAATTAGTGCAAAGTTTGAATCTGCACAGGATTCTACATTCATAATTCCTTTATAAACTTTTCTGTATTCTCTCTCATTAAAAAAATAATAAAATGGGCAATTTTGATGATATGTAAAAGGTCATGATTTCCATAAGCCGTATGATCTAGAACTCCAGCTTCAGACCAACACTAACAGAACAAAATGAGTCCTATAAAGAAAATGAACAAACTTTAGTGTGAACAAATGTACATGTCTTAAGATAAAATAAAGCATTAGAGTTCTTTGGTTGTTGTTTTTGTGATTTTCCACTCTAACTTTTTCGACTAATAGTGTCGAATAAGAGGATTCTAACTATAGTTAGTAGCAAAGCAAGCTAAGACAAGTGAATAAAACCAAGCAAAATAAAAATTAAGCTGCAGTCATATTTGGAATATAAGCATGTTTGAAGGGACAGGTGAGTGATTTTCCTTGAGAGCTGTCAGCTTCTGAATTTCGGGCCACCCTTAACTGCTTAGGCAGTTTGAGCGTCAGACCGCTGGTCATGGAGGAAATGGGAAGGAGGGACTCGGCCCTCTGGCGCTGATGGGCACTGCTAGGCCAGGCTGCCCCACTAGATCTTATAATAGCTAATTCTGGTACTCCAGGAAAGCTGAACGCTGGTCAGCAGGGCTCCACTGTCTACATGCCAGTGTGCCCTTCAACGTTACCTTCCTTGACCTTCTTTGGACAGACATCCTGGTTCTGAGACTCAGTTTGCTTCTTTCTTTTCACTAATGGCACAGGCATACCTCATTTTACTGAGCTTTGTTTTCTGAGCTTTGTAGATAATGCATTTTTCACAAATTGAAGGTTTGTGGCAAATCTGCTTGGAGAAAGTCTATAGGCACAATTTTCCCCAACAGCCTTTGCTTATTTCATGTCTGTGTCACATTTTGGTCGTTCCCATGTATTTCAAACTTTTTCATTATTATTAAATTTGTCATGGTGATCTGTCATCAGTGATCTTTGATGTTACTATGGTAATTGTTTTGGGGTCGCACCAACTGCACCTACCTAAGACCATGAACTTAACTGATACATAGGTGTGTTCTGACTGCTTCACTGACTGACTATTCCCTGGCTTTCTCCTTCTCCTGGAGCCTCCCTATTGGGTGAGACACAACGATATTGCAATTAGGCCAAATAATAACGCTACAGTGGCCTCTACGTGTTCAAGTGAAAGGAAGAGTCGTATGTTTCTCACTTTCAATCAAAATCTATTAATGATTAAGCTTAGTGAGGAAGGTATGTTAAAAGTTTAGATAGGCCAAAAGCTAGATCTCTTGTGCCACTTTGCTAAGTTGTGATTGCAAAGGAAAAGTTTTTGGAGGGAATTAAAATTGCCACACCAGTGAACACATGAATGGTAACATGAGAAACAGCTTATTGGTGATGAAAACATTGGGATTATTGAATAAGAGCTTGGCAATTGCTCAGTTATTTATTAGAAAGTAGAAAGATTCATGAAAATATAAAGCCTGGGAATTTCTAAAGATAACTTCACCCTCATTTTTTTTTGAGGAAATGATTTTTGTCTATTCCAAACAATGATGCTGAACACAATTGAAAGTTGGCACATTTTTGGTAAACAGCATTTTCCTGGTAGTGTGAAGTTTACTGCAAATTTCTGTTTGAGCCAGAATTCTCACTATCATTTTGATCTGTCAAGCATCAAAGTTTCCTCCATAGTATATATTTACATCATGGAGGGTCTGGACAGAAAGAAATGTCTAATTTTAATTTAATGAGTAACTCATTCTACTTAGATCTAGGAAATGTTAACTCCGGCATGAGTTCTGGGTTGTCAGTTATTTTCTTTCATCCTTTGCTAGGTATTTTTGGCTTCTATTGCTGCTCTTGAAAAGCCGTTTGTTTGTTACCCTGTTGTTAAAATCATCTCCCATAGTGTTTTTTAGTTTCATAGATGTGTCTAGTTGTGGGCTTATTTTTACTTGACTAGCCTAGGATTTATGGTGCTTCTCAAATCTGAAAGCTCATGTCTTTCATCACTTTTGGAATACACCTTTTATCACTTTTAGAATATTTTCTCAAACATTATTTCTTTTCTTACATTCTCTTTTTTCTTCTTCTAAGATATCCACTACATATACATTGGACATTTACATACTGTCCTCTATGTCTTAAACTCTTTTTTTTAATGTTATTTATTTATTTGTGTGAGAGAAAGAGACAGAGACAGAGACGGGAGAGACAGAGAGAGCACAAGTAGAAAAGGGGCAGAGAAAGCAGGAGAGAGAACCCCAAGTAAGCTCCTCACTCAGTGGAGAGCCCCACATGGGGCTCGAACTCACAAATTGTGAGATCCTGACCAGAGCTGAAATTGAGAGTTGGATGCTTAACTGACTGGGCCACCCAGGTGCTCCTACATCTTAAGCTCTCCTTCATATTTTTGGTTATTTCAATCTTCTAGGTAATTTCCTTAGCTCTATTTTTAATCCAATCATTATTTATTCAGCTGTGTCCAGCCTATTAAACCTGTCTAATGAGGTTTCCTTGTAAATTTTAATATCTATACAATGTTTATTTCTAGGACTCTTGGGTTTCTTTTAAAATCTTCCTAGTCTTTTTGACAGTAACTTGTTCCCTTGTCAAGCCTTAATTTTATACTTTGTGTGTTTAATTATAAAAACAACATAGCCTATATTTATAGTTTCTTTTATTTTGATTTCTTGCAGGTCTATTTTACCTATTTGTTGTTTCTTCTGATTTTTCCTTATGTTGCTTGTTTACTTGTGTTGTCTCATTATTTTGACTTGTAAGCTTCTGTTTGGCTGGACTCTTTCTGTTGAGATTCTGTCACATAAATCCTGACAGTGTATGCAGCCATAAAGTTTTTGCCTTTGTTTCTGTAGAGTGCCACTGAAAGTCATCAATCCAGTATTACTTTTTGTACAATTGTTATACTTGGCATTTCCTGGTTTTCGAGGGCTGAATACTACAGAGAACCTTTTTATCTATCCCATGAGAAGACCAGATTTAGACAGATGAATTTCCTGGTAGAGTCCTATTTTGGTCGGTAGGTTTATTTTTGTGGTTCTCTTTTTTGCTGAAGGCATAGTTCTTGCTGGAGCTCACTTTATTTTATTATTATTATTTTTTAACGTTTTATTTATTTTTTTGAGAGAGAGACAGCATGAGCAGGGGAGGGTCAGAGAGACAGGGAGATACAGAATCTGAAGCAGGCTCCAGGCTTTGAGCTAGCTGTCAGCACAGAGCCCGATGCGGGGCTCCAACCCACAAACTGCGAGATCATGACCTGAGCTGAAGCCGGATGCTCAACCTACTGAGCCACCCAGGCGCCCCTGGAGCTCACTTTATGGAAGGTCTCCATTCCAACTCTTGGCTCCTGCAAGCCCAAGGCTTTGTCTCCAGGTCTTGTATTGTCATTAAAACACAAGTATCCCATAATTCTCTGGCTTTATGCCTTTTATTCACTTTTTGACTGCTGGGATTTTCTTCCCCCCAAGCTTTGTTATGGATACTATTTTTAATTTACTATTTTATCTGTAAAGCATCAAAGTTTCCTCTGTAGTATTAACATGTACATCATGGAGGGTCTGAACAGACCGAATTTTTAATACTGAGTAATGCAGTCTACTCAGATGGAGGAAATGTTGCTAATTTATATTTTGCATTTTATGCTACTTAAAATCTTAAGCACTGTGACTAGCTTTGTAATGGGAGGTTGCTCAGATTTTCTGGCTTGTATGCATGCAGGAAAATATATACAGATGTATATATACAGAATATACGTTTTAAACTCAAAGAATCTTTTCCTACTAGGTAAAATAAAGGAAAATGCCATGGATATTAAATAACTGTGCAGGAATTATCAGTGCCCTAATGTGTTGATAGATTGATATGGGTGACACAGCTGAGACTATTAGGGGCTATTTTTATTCCACCTCAGGCTTTCATATAAAATTCATAAAAATACATGTCTTTAGTAAGCTATATAGTTAATTAAGTACATAACTTCATCTACTGATCCCAAATATACTTTTTTCCAAGATAACTTTCAGAAAAAAACAACAAAAACTTTTCTATCATAGCAAAAATGAAAGAAGGCAACAAACTTTACAAAACTTATAAACTGCTACTTGTAAGCCTGGATTTTCTTGATTAGCAGCCAGAATATACTATACTCATGGGACAGAACTCACCAGAAAGGTAAAAAGGAAAGCTCAGGTTTTTAAAATTTTTACTATCATGTTGAAGCCCTGAAAGCAAACATAAGTGGTGACTAAAACCAGGTAGTAAATGATTCCAATAAGATGCCCTAATATGTAAGCAGAACCTAGGAGAGCACCCTTTGGGAATGTCAAGTACAGAGTGAGCATTCTGTAAGCTAGACCCTTAGGAAAGACTACCCGTATGCAAATAGATTCTACTTTTGACCCTTTCTTGGATCTCTAACGAAGATATTGAAAAAGTTGCTTTGGCTTTTTGAAATTAGTCAAAGAAAGACACAAATATCATATGACTCTATTCATATGTGGAATTTAAGATGAACCTAAGAGAAGCAAATGTAAGAGAAGGGAAGCAAAAATAATATAAAAACAGGGAGGGGGACAAAACATAAGAGACTCTTAAATACAGAGAACAAACTGAGGGTTGTTGGAGGGGTTTGGGGTGGGGGAAGGGCTAAACGGGCAAGAGGCCTTAAGGAAGACGCTTGTGGGATGAGCTCTGGGTGCTGTACATGGGGGATGAATCCCTGGGATCTGCCCGTGAAATCACTGTTGCACTATATGCTAACTAACTTGGACGTAAATTTAAAAAAAAGTTGGTTGGTTTTCATAACTTCCTTCAAATCTGTTTTTCAAAGCTCACCTTCCCCTGTGAGCTTTGCCCACCCAATCTCCCTGTCTTACTCTACCTTTCCCCTCCATACCATTTCTCCCTTCTAATTGTTTATTGTTTTTAACGTGGCTTCCCCAACAGCAAGTTAAAAATCGACCAATGGCAGGTATCTTTGCATGTTTTGTTTACTAACATACTTATACTGCCAACAACTAGAAGAGTATCTGTCTCATAATAAGTGCTCAAGAATTACTTGGGATAGGAGTAGTTTTTTCATTTCCCTGTCTGTAAACCACAGTGATAATTCGTAGTCCTTCACTTCCTTCCAGAGACACGTAGAATATGTGAGATACATGTATGCCAAGCATATTGATTTCTCTGAAGGAAACCTGCCATTCACACAATGACACTAATTACCATTCCTTGGGAGCATGAAGTGAAATTGTCTTTAAATGCCTTAAGGTTTCCATCTTAAATCTGTTATTAAGTACACGGTAATTTTCCTTAGACAATATCTCTTCTACAGCAAC
>NC_043709.1:44802318-44867779 GCF_006229205.1 Suricata suricatta | reverse complement strand
CAGAAAGATGAACTTCTGAGACTTTATCACACCCACTGTTCTCACCTCCTCAGTTTTCCTTGTGTACACTCCAATCTGTCCTGACCTGAGCTTTATACAGAGACCGCTCTTGCTGGTGCCTATCAATGTCCCTTTTGTTGATCTAGACCAAATAAGCCTATGGTAGTTTTTTCTTCATGTTTTATTTTAATATTTGCCATCTTGTATTTTTTAAATGTTTATTTAATTTTGAGAGAGAGAGAGGGAGAGAGAGAGAAGCGTGAGTGGAAGAGGGGTAAATAGAGGAAGACACAGAATCCGAAGCAGGCTACGGGCTCTGGAGGCACAGAGCCACACATGGGGCTCAAACCCACAGACTGTGAGATCATGACCTGAGCCGAAGTCAGACAACCGACTAAGCTACCCATCTTATATTTTAAGTGCTTAAATGTTTGCTCGTTCTCAGTGAATTGTAGTGAGCCCCTTGAGGGGAAGAGTTGTATTTAATTCACTTGAAAAAATTAACTTTCGTACCCTTTGTGATTTCTATCTGGTATGTGATTCATAGAGCATTTAATATCACAAGTCATTTCTATTAAAGTTGAGACATTGCTGTTAGCTTTCTAGATATTTTTTCTTTCTTAGCAAAAAGGACAGGAAAACTTTCATTCCTGTTCAGAATTCACTGATTACCAGAAGATTCCACAAAAGCTCTCAACCACTGAGATTTGAAAAGAGGCCCACTTCCTTCAGTTTTTATAATGCCTACCAAGTATATGATTTATTGGGAACTCAGCCCTATAAACTGCTTAGAAGCAGGTTCCTTGTCAAGTTTATTTTGGAAATTGGTAATTTATAAGATTTCCAAGTATTTAGAGGTTTGATTTTCCAAATACGTTTTTTTAAGACAAGAATGCAGCATGTGACTGAGGGGAAAATTAGTGTTCTAACCAAAGCCTTTTTAAAAAATGTTTATTTATTTTTGAGAGAGAGAGAGACAGACAGACAGAGCGCGAGCTGGGGAGGAGCAGAGAGAGAGAGAGAGAGAGGGAGACACAGAATCAAAACAGGCTCCAGGCTCTGAGCTGTCAGCACAGCACTCAAGCACTGGGCTTGAACTCATGAACCGAACTGTGAGATCATGACCTGAGCTGAAGTTGAATGCTTAACTGAGCCACCCAGGTGCTGCTCTAACCAAAGCCTTTTTAATGTTAAACTGGACTAATAAAAAAAAGTAGAAGATTTAAAAAAATCCAAAACTTTATCATTGTCATCATTTTCATCATGACTGTTATGATTTTATTCATTTTATGCATTTTAAGTGTGTATATATATGTATGTATATTTTAAATTTATATATTGGTCAAATTCACTCTGATAACTATTTTCAGAATAGATGATTCTGGGTTATATGCTAAATATTTAGGATGCCACTTACAATACCTCTGAGTAGTAGCAATAACAATTCCAACATTGAGCAGTTTGTCTTCCCTCTTCGACTTTTATTTCCTTCCTTCTCTCCTTTTGCTTTCTTCCTCTTTCTTCCCCTTTTTCTCCTCCCTAACCCCTCTTCCTCTCTTATTCCTTCTTTTTCTTCTGCTCTCCTTCCTGTTTCTTATTTCCTCTCAACAAATTATTGAACACACAGCTTTAATGTATAGAACGTATGAGATTTCCCCAGTTTGTCCTCTTTAAAATACCTCTGGCAATTTAAGGCTTTTACTTAACAGACAAAATGGGACCTGGATCCTGATATTCTGATTGCATCCTATTCTATCAGATTTTATCAAAGGTTATCCTGTGCCGAAGATTTATTCTCCTGGAAGAAATGCGTTTGAGATCTGGAGTCAAGAGGAGAAGCTATCAGATGAGGGAAAAGGGTACACTGCTAGTGTATCCCCAGGCAAAGACAGGAATGAGTGGGATAGCATAGTTTTTCTAAGTAAATTCAAGAAAACTGGGAAATGAGAGGAAAGACAGGGACTTGGCCACACCTTCAAGGTGAGTGGGAGTCACCTTCAGTTTGTTGCTGGAAAGAGAGAAGATTTCAGGCCTACAGTGTCCAAAATGGTGCCACTTAGCCACATGTAGCTGAATTTAAGTTATTAAAATAAAATAAGAATTTAAAAATCAGTTCCTCGGGTGTACTGGCTATACTTCAAGTGCTCAATTGCCACATGTAGCTAATGGCCATCACATTGGAGATCTAGAACATTTCCATCACTGTACAGAGCTTTGGTGGGCAATACTGATCTTGGCAATGCAAGATGGTGATTATATGGAAACTCACTTTTTAAGATCCATGTGAAAATTATGAGAGAAAAAAAGACCCTTAAAGAGTCTGCTTTTGAAACTGTAAACTTGTCTGCCTAGTTATTCTGTTTTCTGGAATTGGTTCTGGGGTTAATGATGAATTCATCTTCAGTTAGGTAGGAAGAAAGGAGAAACTAACATTACCTGAGGGCTTTCTATCAGTTGGAACTTCCTTTTTCACACATTATTACTTAATTCTCTACACTGCCCTGTGGAATGATACTATTATCTCTGTCTTTAAGGGATGAGGAAAGGTTAGTTGGAACAGAAAGATTAGGTCATTTGTGTAAACTATGAGTGCTCTTGCCAGAGTAAGGGGTCAAGTCTAACTCCAGTATTTTGTTTTACCACATAACTTGTTGCCTTAATGAGTGGCTCACTTATTTGCATATCTACTCTGTTCTGGGCACTTAATAAGAACATAAGCTCTATTCCTACATAAGTAGGAAATATTACCAGACTTAGAATTTTTAAATATGAAACAATGGCCAGAGTAATTAGGTTTACTTAGTAGAGTTCTTTAATTTTATCTGTGCTATTTTATATTTGTATAAATAAATTGTTTGCATGGAATAAATATACATGAAATTTATTATTCTTCACTGTTGTGGACATAACTTCATATTTATGTAGGATTCTTTTTCCCATTGCCTTCATGATTTAGGACCTAGATATATTTTCTTCACTAATATTTGCTTATGTTGCAAAATAATGTGATATAAACTTGACCTTCACACTTTAGTCTACCATGTAGAGTGTTCTGACCTAGGTTGACATCATCCTCAGAGAAACAGCTATTATTTAATTGGCTCTTGGCCATCCATATTTCTGCTGTAAAACACCCTCCAAATTATATAGCCTCACTAATATGTGTAAGTTGGGAGCTTTTAAACTTGGGTTTATTATAGGTTAAAATAATAAAAAAAATCATAATTCTTAAAATATTAATCATTTAAAGTATTTTATGTAATATTTCAAATTTATTCCATATTACAGTCTAATACCAACCGTACAAAACAGTTTTCCATATAAATTCCAGTATTTTCTGATGATTTTCAATAATGGTGTGGCGTGCCCAAACTGTATTTACTAAATCATATTTTGTGCAACAGGGGGTGGGTGGGGCTTTCAGCCATTTTCAATAGAAAATTCATTATTTGCAACGTCAGTTGTCAGCGCAGGTGCCCTGGTTCAAGTGATCCACCCAGTTCTGGGAATGGAAAAGCTGACACAGGACTATGTCTGATATCATCTAGGCAGGAAATAGAGAAGGCTGAACTTTAAATAATCCTAATAATTTCCAAATACATCTGACGTTAGATGGCTAGGTGAAACTGAAATAAATGTACATGCCCTAATTACTTATATTTGGTAAATTTCAGATGAAAAATCTTGAGAGAGACATACACAGAGATAGAGGTGGAGACAGAGAGAGAGAGAAGCACTATTTTTAACGCACGGCACTTTCATCCCCTTTAGCCAGCTGTAGTTATAAAACACCTTTCAACAGGACTATACTACATGGACCAATTAAAAATATGTTACAGTGGAGTGTTTTCAACTCCACCAAAGGGGGAAGTCCAAAGACACCATTAACAGTAATTCTTGATATTACCATAAATATGGAGAATTGGATGTTTTATGAGTGAATTAATGGGCTTGATTATAAAGACCTTACTATTTCAACATCCATAGTTTTTAAAGTTATTTTTTAATGTTTATGTTTATTTATTTTTGAGAGGGAAGGAGAGAAAGAGCAGGGAAGGGGCAGAGAGAGAGAGAGGAGACAGAGGATCCAAAGTGGGTTCTGTGCTGATAGCAGAGAGTCCAATGTGACGCTCAAACTCACAAACTGTGAAATCACGACCTGAACTGAAATTGCACCCATAACCAACTAAGCCACCCAGACTCCTTCAATATCTATACTTTATAGAATTCTTTGTGGCTTCACCTTTCCAGAGCTATTGCTTTGAGATGTTTATGGATTTTGCCAAAATCCCAACTATCTATTTGTCTAGTAATTGATAATGAAATGCTGTCATTTCTCTTGGTTATATTACTAGGAGTAGAATGTCTGCATGATATTTTGTCCTTTGAGGCACTACCAGACTGTTTCCTAAGTAGTTGTACCATTTTACGTCCCTATGAGCAATGTGTGAAGGTTCCAGTGTTTTTATATTCTTGCTAACACTTTCTATAGTCTATAATTTTTATTATAATCATGTGGATGGGAAGTGGTATCTCATTGTGGTTTTGATTTACCTTATGGCTAATGATGTTGAGCATCTTTTCAAATGCCTATCAATTGTATATATTCTATGGAGAAATGTCTATTCAGGTCCTTGGCCCATTTTCAAATTAAGTGGTAAGAATTCTTTATACATTCTAGAAAAAAGTCCCTTATTAGATGCATAATTTACAAATGCTTTTTCCCATTTTGTGAGTCATCTTTCTATTTTCTTGATGGGATCCTTTGACCTCTGAAGCACAAAACTTTATAATTTAATAAAGTTCAATTTATTTTTTCTTTTGTTGTTCATACTTTTGGTGTCATATCTAAGAAATCATTGACTAATTCAAGGTCATGAAGATTTACATCTGTTTTATACTAAGAGTTTTATACTGTTAGCTCTTACCTTCAGGTCTGATCCAGTTTGAATTAATGTTTGTATATGGTGTGAGACAGGGTCCAATTTCATTTTTCTTGCAGATGAATGTTAGTTGTCTTAGCACAATTTGTTGAAAAGACTATTTGCCCATTGAATTTTTTGACACTCTTGATGAAAACCAAGTGACCATAATGTGTGACACAATACGATTTTAGAACCATGTGTCTATTGGAATTGTGAGCTGGCCATTGTAATAAAGTAATATAGGATAAAGTTATTAACCTCAAACTACTTTAATGGTTATTAGTCTTGATGTGTATTTATATCTCCAACTTCGGTGTATATGAAGTTGTGAGGATGGGAAGCGATGAGGTGGCAGTTAGTGGAGAAGGTTTGTGCTTTATAATGCAAACTACTTAATTCAAGAAACTTACTTGGCAAAATGGTCTTATAGCGATTTTTAGTTCCATGACGTGGAATGTCAATTTCTTTGGGATCCACAAAGTTCATTGGAATTTCCTGCAAAAATAAATGATATCAAATTAGTGTATCTAATGCTGCCACAAAGAAAATCTTCCCAGGGGGCCATCTGATCCAGAACCCTACTGAACTTCAAAGTCATTTATAAAACAACAGACTACCACCTCTGGTTGACCAACACCCTTCCTTTCATAAACAGATTAGCTGCACCCTGGCCAGCTGACTCTAAGAAACATCTCTCTGTGTTAGAAAGCATTATTTTATATATGGCTATCAAAGAAACATGTAAAACTTTGATTAGATTTTTAAATTTCTATTCTGACATAATTGCTAGAAATATGTACACATTGACAACGTACTCAAATTTCTTTAAATTAGTTCAAATTTCTTTATATAAGTTCAGTACCAAAAATTTCACTGCAGTGGATTCTCTTTTAACATTGTGTGACTCCTTTAAGATTATTAAAACCTCCCTCCCCAAATGGGAAATATAAAGGTGCTTTTATTGATTCAGGTGATGGTAATATGATGCTTTTTGGTATTAAGGAATGGCTTATAATTGTACAGTTCCATTTATGTTGTAAATGAAATATTTTTAGTGAAGGGCATGCAGACACTGTTTTCTCCCACTTAACAGGAGTGTAAATATTTTTACTCTGTCAGAATATATATGTCATGTGCCTCAAATGCTTGGAGAGGGACCAGTTAGAGTAGAAACGGCTCTGTGGGAATGAATTAGATCTAAAAGGTGAATATGTGAAGCTGACTGGAATAAAGAAAGAAATAAGCCGAAGTTTTTCAAAAAAATTATTTAAAGATTTGATTATACAAAATAGTATGATCTCCAATTAAAATTGTGCAGAAGATTGCTCACATAAATGTTAACCAGAAATAAGAGACTTTTATCTTTAGATCACAGGAAATACTGTTTTTGTTACTTCAAGTTTCTTCAATGGAAGATATAACTCAGCATTCAATATTCATTGAAATGGAAGAAATTGTCCAAAATTAATTCAAATTGTCCCAGGTTTCAGTCAATCTGAAAATTTGAGGAAAGCCTGAGTGTCATAAATTTGAGATATGGTCCACAGAGAGACCACATTTCCTAAACGTGCATTATTTTAGATGTCTATAATATTCATCCCTACTCTCTGTTCCAACTAACTATTATCACTTCTCAGTTCCAAGTTACCAAAATAAGAAAAATTGTTGGATGTTCAATAGAAAGCACATATTCAAGTTTGGTAATTTCAAACCGGTCAGTCTGTTTTGGCAAAGCTATGGTATGTTTATTACTCCTCTGCTTCTTCCTATTTTCTGACATACACTGAAAATTTATCATCTTCCAGCATTATCTTCCATTTTGGTACTCCTTGTCGTTTTTCCTTTAAGAGCTTATCCCAAAAAACAAAGAGCTACCTATGGTCCTAGAAAAGAATCCTAGATGTAGTTTTGATTAGCTGCATGATCATTGACTTGTTCTGGCATCTCAATAGGTCTCGTTTTCTTTGTATATGAAGAGATGACACACTACAAAGTCTAATTTTAAAAACTGCATGTTTTACTCTGGCTGCTTAATAGTAGTTGATGAGGCTAATAGAAGATCCAGCCCACTGCTGGATATTTCATCATTAGAATGGTTGCAAATATCTGAACAGACCTTGAGATGATCAATTTATTAAAATCAATGAACTTGGCTTAAGATGTACAACTGATTTAAGATTACAGTGAGCTATAAAATGCATAATACCAGTAATATAATGGGCAGTAATTAGAACTAAGAAGGTCTAATCTGTTTCCATGCTTTTTGAGTCAGAAATGTATTTTCATGAATCAAATTATCACCAGCTACACTGATGGGTTGTTATCACTTTTGGCTAAAACTTTCAATTATCATTAGCCCACATTTGGTCTTCTTCCATATTTCTTATTTCATTTAACGTCACTACATGTGCCCTGTTCCTCATGTCACAAACTGAGGTATCATTCCGGACTTCTTCCTTATTTTGGCCACCTCACTCGATTCAGTCCCCTTCTTACAGATTCCTATAGGTGTTCCGCATTTTCATGCCTACTATCTTAGTTTAGACCATATGCCCGGTCCACAGGAATGCCTCTAGAGCCTCCAACCTACGCCTTTCTAATGCTCACTCCACCGCAGATAGAGTGATCTTTTAAAAACTTAAGAAAGTCCAAACTTTTAAATATGTATCAAGACTCCAGTTTCCGTATAACTCTGAGGCTCAAGCTTTGCCACTTTCCACCTTAATTTCAATGCTCCATCTAAATCGAACAATTTAATTCCCCCAACAGTGACAGTAAGGCTGTTCCTTCTTTCTGAAATGCCTCTTCTCTACCCAGCTCCTTCTGGATACTTTGCTGGCCAGCTCCTACCTCTTCTGCCTCAATTGAGTAATCACATTCTAGTTTGCACACTTATCAGTACTTGCTGAGATGTAGGATGGATCTAAAACCTTGTACTTAACCTTAACATTTTTTTTTTGAGAGAGAGGGAGAGAAAGAGAGAGAGAGAGAGAGAGACAGAGAGAGAGAGAGACAGAGAGAGAGAGAGAATCTCAAGCAGGTTCCATATGGGCCTCCATCCCACGACCCTGGGATCATGACCTGAACCGAAATCAAGAGCTGGACCCTCAACTGACTAAGCCACCCAGGTGCCCCCTAACCTTAACCTTTTAAACTGTAACCATTTATTTACTTGAGAGGACAGTATCATTTTAGTAGGTGCCTCTAGGGTCTAGTTTATCAAAATACCTACTGAGGAGTGAATAATCAACAGCTGGCTCACCATGAATTCACTTTGGAGTAAATGTGAACTTGCCACGACGTCCCTCAGCTGTGACCTTGTGAGGATTCGGCTGGCTGACTGCAGATACTCCATTGCTACCTTCTCCCGTGGGGTTGAGACAGCCACAAAGGGTTCAACATTCCCCAAGCTACTCATGTCCAATGTAAGAGATACGTTGGACCCTCGTCTATATTGGGGAAGAATGTTAAAAGGTTTAAACACCACATGAATTATTTTGATCACACAAATTTGTCTTTCTGTAAATACACACAATTCAGCAAGAACTTTTAGAGAAATAAGGACCAAATGTCTTTTCCTCTGATGGTACCATAGTCAACTATATCAATTATCCATAGTTTCTTTATGGGAAACTGAACGTTTTATGGTTGGCGACAAGTCTGACTCGAGAAAATGCACTGTAATTTATTAACAGGTGTATTTGATACAAAAATGATAAAATGGCTAGTAATATTAGTCAAAAATTTAGGAAAAGTAAACATCCCATTTGAATTGAGAAATCACATATAACACAAAACAATTTTATTCTTTTGTATGTCTGGGAGCTCAGTATAGAGATAATATAGCCACCTAATATTTTTGACACATGATCTTACTGGACACAGGAAGCTCAGAATGGGAAAAATCAATGTTGGTTCACATTATTGCCATTGAAGTAGAATTTAAAAGTTTTAAAATATATATACTTTTTATAATTATTTTAATTTTTTTTTACCTTTATTTGTTTTTGACAGACACAGAAAGAGAGAGAGAGCGCAAGTGAGGGAAGGGGCAGAAAGAGAGAGGGAGACACAGAATCCGAAGCAGGCTGAATTGTCAGCACAGAGCCCGACGTGGGGCTTGAACCCACAGACTGTGAGATCATGACCTGAGCTGAAGTCAGATGCCTTAGCTGACTGAGCCACCCAGGCGCCCCAATACACTTTTTATAACTTCTGAGTGAATCCCTAAAAATTAGCATCTGTAGCCTCCATTTATGTATGCATGCTTGCATGTATATGTGTGTGTATATGTATTTCTTTAATTCTGTGATAAATTCATAAGGTCCACAGATTCTTATTCTGAGTTGCATTTATCTTCCCTCTGTAATTTCCCTCTTCTTGTTGAGAGGTGAGGTGAGGCTCTTCCAACTTATAAAGGCCCCTTGTGTCCTGGATAGGAAGTGTCAGTGCCTCTTGCCAGTAACATTAGCTGTGTGGAACCAAGAAGTAACTATAAAATAGCCTGAGCAGGACTGAGGATCAAAATTAAGAGATATTATTCAGCAAAACTGTTAAGTTAAAGGGTCTTAGGCATGGGCCAGGTGATCAAATGTGGGGCCAAGTGGTTGGTGTTCCAAAGAAATGGAAAACGAAAAAACAGGTCATTACAAATGTGAACAAAGACAGTAAGAGAAATACTAGGCCTAGCATGTTTCATTTGAAGGGTGATTTACACATTTACTAAGGAGGACGACACCAGGAAATGTTCAAGTAGCTAGAGTTTAATTTTAAACAATGGAAATTTATTAGAACATACAAAAAAAACCCCCATTAAACAAAAGTGAGTAATGAAATTGCCTCTGGGTGTCGCTTTGGTGGCATACTATAATTTGATATGTAATATCCTATGTATTAATTTCTCAGTGGTTTGTAAAAAAAATAAATGATTTGTAATTGTGGTTTTAATTCTTACTTTGGCTTACTTTGGCTTACAAATTTATTTTCCTTATTAATTTCTAGTTATAGTAATGCATATCAGAGAATGGTTGGTCTTCTAAGGCTTGGAATTTCTTAATTCTTCCTTTTAGACAAATACTATGATAAAGTTTTCTGAATATTTTATAGATACTTTTGAAGGCAACTAGTTCGATGATCTATTTATCTTTAGTGAGCTAGCTGTAAGTTTATCTGTGCACATATGTATACCTATATCACCTTACTTATTATATTATTACATATTATTAAAAATATTATTCCAATCTATTTTTTCCTACTGGATTTCTCAAAGCCTGAAAGGTATGTGAGTCTTCTGCAACACTTGTGTTTGTTATTTTTTCTTATATTCTTAACGATTTTTACTTTATATATTTCGGTCATTGTTCTATTTAAAGTGATTCATAATTACATCTTTACTATAAATTTTACCAATATTAAATATTTACTTCCCTATTAATTTTATGTCTTGCTTCACATCTGACTATTTTTTCTAGCTGTATTGAGACATAATTTACATACAGCACCATATAAGTTTAAGATGTACGGCATTCTTTTTTGACTTAAGTATGTTGTGAAATGATTACCACAATGAATCTAATTAACATTCATCATCTCCTAGAGATACAAAAAAAAAAGAAAGAAAACAAGGTTTTTTCCTTGTGATGAAAACTTAGAGTCTACTCACTCAAAAACTTTCAAATATATCAGACAGCAGTTTTAGCTAAAGTCATCATGTTGTACATTACATCGTGTACATTACATAATTTAGTATGTATTATTTATCTTAACTGGAAGTTTATACCTTTTGACCACCTTCCTCCAATTAACCCTCCTGCAAACTTCCCATCTCTGATTTGAGAAAAATTAATATTGGCATACCCGCTTTTTTTTTGCATGTTCTTGAAAAACCTTTTCTAGTTTTTATTATTATGTTTAACTTTTTTGAACCACTGTGTTAGGAATTAAGGAATAGCATTCTGGATGCCACAGAAAATACCACCTAGCTGATAGAAGAACGTTTGGTCACCACCCCCATGTGGCTGTTGTTGGTGACTGACAGGGATCCTGTGGTTTTGTTTTGTTTTGTTTTTTGAGAGACTGAGAGAGAGAGAGGACATGAGAGGGGAAGGCACAGACAGACAGGCAGACTCTGTGCTGAGACTGAGACAGGGCTCCATCTTACAACCCCTGAAATCAAGAGTTGGACGTTTAACCAACGGAGCCACCCAGGTGCCCTAAGGGCTTCTGCGTTTTGAGTAGGAAGTAAGCGCTTGAGAAGGAGTGAAGAGTGGTTCTCTCAGACCAAGAATTTTTATCTACTTTCACTGGGAAAGCAGTTTTTACTAGTTTCTCAATACAGTTCCTCCGGCCTTTAAATTGTCAGAAATTCCTTCCTCATTCTGATAATAGGTTGTTTATTAGTTTTTAGTGTATTTGTGAGAATTTGCTTTTTGCTGGCTTCAGAGATTATTTTTAGTAAGGCATTGGGAGAGGCCATTTAAGGGATTGCTAGCCAGATTCCATTTTATTTTTTATGATTAAAAATTTTAAAAAAAGATTTATTTACTTTTGAGAGAGACAGAGAGACAGAGAGACAGAGTGTGAGCAGTGAGGGGCAGAGATAGAGGGACACACAGAATCTGAAACAGGCTCCAGGCTCTGAGCTGTCAGCACGGAGCTCGACATGGGGCTCAAACCCATGAAAATGTGAGATCATGACCTGAGCTGAAGTCAGACACTTAACCAACTGAGCCACCCAGGTGTCCCTTAGATGCCATTTCCATCAGTCTTCAGCCCCCAGACAGTAGAGTATCTACAATCTGTCCATTAAGTGTTATGCAGTTCTACAGTGATTTAGTAGGAAGGGAGAGCTCTTCCACTTAGAGCGGCCAGAGATGTATGAGGAACAGGCATTTGAGTTGAGCCCTGAAGGTAAAAGTTCAGAAGATACATTTTCGGTAAGGGGTTACTTCAGGGAGAAAGCCTGGCAGAAGAAAAAAAAAATGTGGAAGTAGGAAATGATAAGGCATCTTTGAGAAATGGCATATAAGCAGTTTGAGCTAGAGTTCATTTGTATAAAAGTGCAGTTTGGAATGAAGGGCAGGGTCATGTAGGAAAAACAAGAGAGATCCAAGAGTCACAGAAGTAAAACTATAAAAACGTGCCCAAATCTGGAAAAGAGAGTATTGTGAACCCTCAGGTTCTATTAGGGCTTTCCACAGCACACCCTGCCTTGGGCAGGAAGGTGATTAGAAGCCTCTGAGACTCCATGTCTAATAGGGTCCATCTGATCTAGTGAGTGACTTTTCTGAAGATTCTATGATAAACCGAGAGCCTTGGAAACATTTTCATGCAAACTGACTTTGTAAGGAAGAATGACTTTTGTCTGGCAAGGGAAGGAAGAAAGGAAACTAATATTTATTAAACATCTATGATTTGCCAAGCACTGTTCTAAGCACTTTCACATATAGTATTTCAATCTCCGTGGCAGCTCTCTGAGGTTATTACTTTCCCCTATTTTATAGGTGAAGAAATAAAGAACTTAGGAACATGAAAGTGGAACAAAGATTCAATCCAAGTTAGAATATAAAACCCAAGCTCTTTCTGCTGTGCTTAAAGCAAGTAATGGTGGGAAGATTATGTTAAACTAGCCAGTGCCTCATGTGGAGTTGGGGGCCAAATGTTGCAGAGAAGGTCAAGACTACTGAAGTCTAATGTAGAGGGAGTATACTATTCAGAGCGCAAATTCTGCCTTTACTGTTATATTTGTCTGGGCTCAAGGCCTACCTCTCCCACGTCCTTATGGTGCACCTTTGCTCAGTCTATCTAGCCTCGTTACATGTCCATTTCTTCTTCTTCTGTGAAATGAATAATGAAGGATACTTGCTTCAGAGGGATATTACAAGGATTAACCAGATAGTATAAGTAAACTGCTTGTAAGTGTTGCCTGGCTATCATTTTGGGTAATAATGGAATAAAGTCTTATATAACTCTCATCTCTGCCTCTCTAATGGATCTCATTAAAGAGATCTTTGCAAAAATTCAAAAATTGTTTACCCTGAGATTAACTTTAACATCGTGAAATTAATGGATGGAATCTACACATTTGTCACTACAGAGAAATACATCCTTCTCGATAACCTAGTTATCTTAAAATTTCCTTTTGTGATGGCAAATCCATTTCCCCTGAACCCTAAACAATTCCAGAACACTTCACCTTGACACCTCAGACAATGTCTCAAAGTTCAATTATGGAGTTAATCTTCTACAAGCTGTTGACCTTCCAGAGAGCATTTTCCCACAAAACAGTCCTTATCGTGGTCGCTCTCTTCTATCCTGGCTGTGAAATATTACCATGTGATGTCACTAACTTGGAGAAATCTCTTCCCTTGTTAATTCTTATTTCCAAGGGAAAAAATATTTAAGTTAATTGAAATACAGTGGAATAAGAAATCAAATCAGTAGAACCCATTTAAAATATTTGTACATTTCTTAGTCATGTATTGTGCTTACAGAGGAGAGGTTAAATACACATCCATATATATTTTAAAGAGTTAAATTTTTCATTAAAAAAGTGATACATGCTTTTTGTAGAAAATTTTAAAGCTTAGAAGTTTTAAAAAGGCAATTAAAATCACTTAAAGTCACATAAACCTCACTAGCTTTTAAACTGATGTTTAAATTTTGCTATGCTATAGGCAATAATGGTGTTTTAAGTTTTATTTCTTTGGTTACAGATGGGGGTAAATGTATTTTCATATGATTATTTTTCATTTATCAGTCTTTATCTTTGAGAATTATCTGTTCATGATCTTTCCTTATGTTCACAGTGTAGTATTAATATATTTATTATTGATGACTATGATTTATAAGAAATTAATTATTTCTCAGATATATGTGTTGAATATAAGGTTTATTGTTACCTTAAAATACCAATGATTTAAAAAAATTACATTTACATCCAGTCAAATATATCAGTCTTTTTTTGTGTACGTGGTTTCTTGCATTGCTTTCATAAAAAAATTCTTCTGGAAGTTTAATTTTTACTAAAAATTAATCTTTTAATCTAGTTCTAATTTATTTTCAAGTATGGAAATGGTGAGAATCAACTAGATCCCCCCCCCCCCATAGGTTATCAATGTATTTAACACAATTGACTGAACAATCTGGAGACCAAATGTATTTTATAATTATAGAATGTTAGGTTTTTAACCACCTACCACTAACTAATGATCTGGTGGAGAAAATATCACTTTACTGAACTAAGATATGAAATTGCTTCCCGGGATCCATAAACAAAAGAAGTAAGGATACAATCAGAAAGACATTTCAAACAAAAAACAAACATAAGAAGTTAAGAGAAAATACACATTAAGCTACCGGGAAAAAAAAATCTAAAGGATTTAGAGGGGAAAAGAAATCAACAGAAATAATAGGAGACCTGGACCTTTAATGAAAACGGAATGCGGAAAACTAAGAACACGAACTCTTACTGAAAAGTTTGCTTCTCCTTTGTTATGTAACTCTGGACAAACTGCTTAGCCTTTTTTATGCCTCATGATTGCTGTTGGACAAAAGGGAACATAATAAAAAGCTTTATCAAGCTCCTGCTGTAGCACCAATTATTATTTATGCCAAAAAAATAAATAATAGGGAGGAAATTCAAAAGATATCAATGCAAACAATTGAAGGAAAAAGCAAATTCTTAAGGAAAGGTAAAAGGAATCCAATAAACAGCATGCTAATTACAATGAAGTAAAAAGGAAAACATGTATGAATATTATGGCCCAGGGCCACACATCCATTTTAGCAAGAATTTATAAGCAGTGCTCTGTTGAAGTGGTTCGAGTCTCCACCACTGCCCATCAATGACCAAGACGTGGGAAGAAAATACATCTAAAAAATATAAGAACGCTACAATTGCCTGTTAGAATAATTCATAATTAAGCATTTCTTTTCTCATCAGTTGGGGCTGGATGATAGATTTTAGAAGGTAGATTAAGGTAGAAGGGCTACAGTTTTCAGGACTGGGGCCACGAGCCATGGCCATGCTGTCCCTGTTGCAATGCCTTGGC
The DNA here is from genome assembly GCF_006229205.1 of Suricata suricatta. NCBI lineage: Eukaryota > Metazoa > Chordata > Mammalia > Carnivora > Herpestidae > Suricata > Suricata suricatta. The sequence continues at coordinate 44,852,802 of NC_043709.1, read as the reverse complement.
CACCAAGAGCAGTGCGCCTTCAAGGCTGGTGCCTCAGTACCGGATAAGAAATGGAAATGGGAGTCAGAGAACAAAACAAATGAATCGGTTTTGCCTGTAGTCCAGGAAGGTGGGCTTTTTTTTTTTTTTAATGTTTTTATTTATTTTTGATAGAGAGAGAGACAGATCATGAGATGAGGAGGGGCAGAGAAAGAAGGAGACACAGAACCGGAAGCAGGCTGCAGGCTCTGAGCTAGCGGTCAGCGCAGAGCCCGACGCGGGGCTCGAACCCACGAACGTGAGATCTGACCTGAGCAGAAGTCGGAGGCTCAACCGACTGAGCCACCCAGGCGCCCCAAGATGGGCTTTTGAAACTACTGGATTAAGAAATTAAGTTTCAAGGGGAAATGGTGGTAGCTGCTTATCTTGAAGTATTTGAATGAGAACGGAAAAATATGCATCTAATGATTATAAGAATTTACTACAGAATGAAAGCAAACATTTGATCTTTGAGAGCTTTTCCAATCTTAATTCTTTTGTTGTTGTTGTTGTGCTGTCCTTACTACCATACATATCTAATCCTACATGGTAAGAGGTGGGAAGTTTAATATTGATCTCCTCTTCATATCTGCCACGCTGTGAATCTAGGCCCCTTCCTCTCTGCTTGTGTATCCTCATTATAAGGATTACAAATCTGACAATCTTGGCTTGATCTCCAAGGTGAGCATAAGCTCCTCCACTTCCAGCTTGATTTTTATTTAATTTTGCTTAATTTGTCCACATACTTAGTTTTCTAGGGTACTTTTAATAAAAAGGAGAAAAAAAGAGAAGTTTTTACTCATTTGAAATGTCAAAGGAGGAAAGAGTGGTGAAATAGAGAGATGAAGTCCATTTATTGTGTATGGATTGAGTGGCACCCACAGTTCTTTGAAACTCCAGATCCTACCACTTTTAAGTTCCAAAAGTAACGGTATTTAATGAATGGTTTGCAGTTTCTCTCCATCTCTTTACCTTCAAATAAACTATATATAGTACTAACTACCTTCCTGGATCACTTGACAGATGAAAGGGTAAAATTAAAAAAAAAAAAAAAGAGGCTAAGGAGTGCTAGGAATGCTAAACTGTGGCTTAAATTCAAAGCTCCTGGAAAGTTAAGTGTGACATAAATGCAGTGTAACTAATTTCTAAAAGTTGAAATAAATGAATAAATATTGTTACCATCCATAGTAAAATTTCCCAAAGGAAATCTTGTAGGGAAGAAGGTCAAAAGAGACCAAGCACAGGGCCAGGAAGATGACAAATGTATTTCACTCTAAAGCGAAAAGAAAATCTTACAACAGAGAGAATATTTTTTTGGTATGGGAAGTGATTGATTTCCCTACTTAAAAGCACTACTTCACTAGGTAGAATACTGCTCTCCCTTTTGAGTGACTATACAAAATTTTTTGATTTCATACAATTATATCTGATCTTTTACACATGGATAGGATGAGGCAAAATTTACATCCTTCTTTTATTATTAAAAAATAAAAGTCAAGACAATCATTAAAAAGAATAAACATAAGTTGAACTTGTTATATTTTTCTTGGAGCGTTGACCTTGGAATGTGAGTTTGAATCAATGCTCTACACTTTGCTTAAACTCTTCCAGCCTCAGACTATACCTCATCTGTAAACAGAGATGATAATAAAACTCACAGGGTTGACTCACCTTATAAAAATTAAAGAATTTTTATATTCTTTAATATAAAATGTGAGAGGGAGGCTACCGGGCATAAATATTGCTAAATATTTGGAGAACGCAATGTTGGGAAAGTTGGTTAGTCAGTGGCAGTGTTACATATGGAAAATCAGTGGCCCTCTAAGTTGAGACCATTTTTCATACTGCAAGCCCTTAAAATTCTCACCTTGTGTCCTTAAAGTTAATAACTTTTTTTTTGGATTCAAAACTAATGTGTATTCACTGTGGAAAACCTAAAGCTATAGATAACAAAAACAAGGAAAGACTTCCCATAATACCAATAGTAGAGTGATTGCTAATAACATTGTATGTGTATTCTTCAAGTCCCTTATATGTACATAGGACAAAATCTAGAGTTTTATTCTACATATTTCTTCATGACTTACCTTTAAACTATATATATCATAAATATCTTTTAATGTTTTCAAGTCTATTTAAAAACTTTTCAAACACTATAGTATTCCATTGTATGGATGTACCATAGTTTATTTAACCAATACCTTATTTTTGGACACCAACTTGTTTTCAGTTTTTCACAACTGTAGACAAGACTGCAAATAAGTAGTCTTGTATCTAACTGTTTGTGCATTTCCATGATTATTTTTAGATTGAGGAATTCTAAACATGAACTCAAAATCTCTGAGTTTGCAGAAACCACTGAACCCATGGAATGTGGTAGAGACATAAAGACTAACTCATGTGGCTCACTGACATAGAATGAGCTAAGACCCTCTTCATCTATTGTTCAGAACTTTGCAGTAGCTCCCTAGCAAGTTTTCATAACTCTAAATTTCTTAGTCTGCTATGTTTTCTTCCAGAATGATGAAGAATGAAAATATGGTAAGCAAACTTTATGGAATTTTTTCCTCTGAAACCTCTTAGCAATTTTTCTAATATGTCTCCAATATATTCACTAGAAATGACCTATCCTAAAATGTGAAGTCTTTGAGGGCAAAGATTTTAATCCTCCTTCTGTATCCAGTCCAGAACACATGGATAGTAACACTTTTGTTATCTACATGTCTGAATGATTGTAAACACTTGGTGAAAGTAATATTGTGTGTAATTACTGTGTTCTGATTGTCCAGTCCTTCTGAAGGTAGGAAAAGTGGGGGATCATGTTAGATAGAAGTTTGAAAATTTAGAATGGTGAAGCCATGCTTATCCATGTACAGTAAATGTTACAGTTGCTGTAACATTTAGTTGGAATCATTTAAGTATCAATGAAGTCTAGCATTAGCATCCTAAAGAGCTATGATGACTTTGTTAGCAAAAAGGAAAAAAGTAGTACTTTGACTTATAACCAAGCACGATTAATTTTTCATCTCTTTTTGGCATTTAGTATTGTTTTGACTGTCACTCACAGTAAAGAGGCTGTTTCCTTTTTAACAAAAGAACAAAATGATGGTAGCTCTAATTTTAGTTCCCAACTTTAGTTTTTCCAAGTTTATATAGTTAGTTAAGAAAAAGATGATCCTGAATGAAGATTAATATGTCTCAATGAAAAAAAATTTTTTTGAAATGAGAAATCTTTCCTTGACTTTTAGCTGATGTGTATATATATATATACATACACACACACGCACAGAGTTCCAAAGTAACACAATACAATTAATAACTCTGTCTCTTTAAGCAATCAATGACCAAAGAGCTCAACTAAATTAAATATATGCATTTACTCTCAAGACCATAAATGGCACACATGATTATAATGATCCACGGAATTCAGCTGAAATGTAAAATCATCAAAAATACACAACTTCTTAGCTCCTTCAGTTTTTTTCTTATATTTGGTAAGCAGCCCAATTTTTTAAAAACTTTATTCTGAAATTCTTAAGGAAATCTAACTGCTCTTTAGTTTAAGACTTGTTTTCCAGTTAAATATTTGTTTACCAATACATATGCAATTGACCTAGCATTAAATGTATTTTGCACATATATTACATATTATAATTTTTATGTAATATATATGATTATAGAATATAAATTATGTACACAATAGCCTATATATAATTGAAGTATAGTTGACATATGATGTTATATTCATTTCAGATGTACAAAATAGTGATTTGACAGCCCTACACATTATGTTAGGCTCATAAGTGTAGCTACCATATTTTTTCAGTTTTAAATAGCAACGAAGGAGCAATTTTATACCTTAATAGTACAATACAAAATAAAGCTATAAAGCAACATAACTGATGCTAGTAATTCTGATGATCTGCAGTTAAACTGTAATAAGGCACTAATTTCACCTTGCTGCAGTTAGAGTGCATGTTGATAATATATCTCTGGAATTAATTGTTGAAAAGAAAAACTTGACTACTTGGAGGACTCTGCTGAACAGCACCAGCATATATACAATTTTTCTTCTTAGAAAATCAGACAGGTTGGTAAACTTCCTCTTGTTCCTACGGATTATCAGGCATTGTCTGCATATTTATATTAGAGTAAATGTCCCCTGGGAGTCCTTGTATGAATGGAACTATGTCGTCATGATTAGGGATAGAATGAAAGCTTTAGAAATGTAGTTGATCAAGTATTTGTTCTATAAATTTGCAAAATTATTCAGTTTTAGACATTATTGAATGTGTTCTGTAATTAGAATCTCAACCATGCAACAAAAAGAAGCCAGCATGATTTGGATCTTTGTGGAGCCAGTTACAAGCTCAACTTTGATAAGGGTAAATACTGCTTTCACTGCATCCAGATAGTTTGGAATGTCCTATTTTCATTTATTTCAAAACATATTCTAATTTCCTTTGTAATATCTTCTTTGACCCATTGATTATTAAGCAGAATACAGTTAATTTCTACTTATTTGTGAATTTCTCAAATTTCCTTCTGTATTAATTTTTAATTTCATTCCATTTTATCAGAGAATATACTTTGCATGGCTTTAATCTTTTAAAATTTATTTAGATTTTTTAATGGCATATCCTGAAGAACATTCCATGTATATTTGAGAAGAATTTATATTCTGCTGTTACTGTTAGGTCTTTAGGTTTGTTAGGTCTATGTTTTATAGTTTTGTTCAAGTCTTTTATTTCCTTTTACATCTTCTGTCTGGTTTTCTACTAATTATTAAAAATAGATTATTGTGGTCTCCTAATATTATTGTTGAATTATCTATTTCTGCTTTTAATTCTCTCTGCTTTCATGCTCTATTGTTAGGAGTATATATGATGACAATTCTGTGTCTTCTTGATGGATTGACACTTTTATCATTATAAAATGTCCTCTTTGTAGTAATATTTTGGGGAGAGTATGTAGGACTAGGATATGTAAAAATACCACAAAGTTCACCATTACTGAAATTGAGCTGTTTTTCTTGAATAAATTCTCTTTGAATTGTTGCAAGCCTTTGGTTAATTTCCAGAGTTGTGAAAAGTTGATTTTGATCATTTTTACTAGTTTTCTCACTGCTTTTACAGAGGATTGGATTTTGGATGCTCTTACTTTGCTATTCTGGAAGCCCTCTCCTGCCTATTTTTTAAAAATATCTTTAGTGGTGGAATATATTTGTCTTTTACAGTGAATTTGTATTTTGGAAACAGTCAAAAGTTGCTTGGAGGGATATATGGTGAATTAGTTGATCAATCTGAATAGAACCAAACCTTAGAAAATGGGAAAAGAAGAGCAAACTAAGCCCAAAACAAGCAGAAAGAAGGATATAGTAAAGATTAAAGCAGAAATATTTGAGATAAAGACTAGAAAATCAACAGAGAAAGTCAATGAAACCAAAAGTTGGTTCTTTGACAAGATCAACAAAATTGACGAAACTTTAGCTAAACTGAGCAAGAAAAAATAAAAGACTAAAATTGAAATCTCAAATAAGAGAAGGGACATCACTACCCACTTTATAGAAATAAAATGATTAGAAGGAAATACTACAAATAGCTGGATATCAACAAATTGGATAACACAGATTGACAAATTCCTACAAAGACATAAACTACTGAAACTGATTCAATATGGAATAGATAATGTATAGACTCAGCTAAGTAGACCTGTACTAAATAAAGAGATTGAATCAATAATTTAAAAAACTTCCTATAAAGAAAATCTCAGGACCAAAGTGACTTTAGTGGATTCTACCAAATGTTTAAAGAGGTATTAACACCAATCATTCAAAAACACCTTCGAAAAACAGGAGAAGGAAACAAGTCAGAGCTCATATTATGAAGCCAATATTAACCTGAAACCAAAGCCAAGACAATATAAAAAAATTATGGCTAAATTAATAAGAATATATATCAGTATAAATCTGTATCCTTATGAATCTAGATGCAAAAATTCTCAGCACAATATTAATAAACCAAATTCAGCAACATACAAAAAGATTACATAGCATGACCAAGTGAGGTTTTTCCCAGGAATGCAAGATTAGTTTGATATGCAAAAAATCAAACAATGTTATTTGCCATATTAAAAGAATAAAAGAAAAACCACATACAGACTCAGAAAAAAAGCACTTGACAAAAATCCAGCTTTCTTTTATGATAGAAGCATTGAACAAACTGGGTGTAGAAGACAGCTTCTTCAAACTGATGAAGGGCATGTTTATAAAACACCCACAGCTAACATCACGCTTCATAGTGAAAGACTCAAAGTTTTTCATCTAAGATCAGGCACACTTTCTTGTACAAGTAAGGCACACTTGTGCTACCACTTCTTTTCAATACTGTATTGGAGATTCTAACCAGGGCAACTAGACAAGATAATGAAATAAACAAAAATCTACATTGGAAAGGAAGAAATAAAATTATTTCTATTTGCAGATGGCATGACCTCATATATAGAAAACTCAAAGGAATCCACAAAAAATATGTTAAAGGTAATGCTTCAATTCCACAAGTTTGCATGATATAAAATCAATAGAAAAAAATCAACTGTATTTCTCCATATTAGAAATGAATAAAAAAATGAAATTAGGAAAACAATTCCATTTACAATTTCATAAAAAAGAATTACATATTTAGGAATAAATTTAGCAAAAAGTTCAAGGGTGGTACACTAAAAACTATAAAACATTGTTGAAAGAAATTCAAGAAGACCCAAATAAATGGAAGGACATACCATATTTATGTATCAGAAGGCTTAATATTAAGATGGAAATACTTCTGAGATTGATCTATAATGTCAATGCAGTCCCTGTCAAAATCCCAGTTGAATTTTTTGCAGAAATTGACAAGCTGACTCTAAGATTCATCTGCAGTGCAAGGAACCCAAGTAGCCAAAATAATCTTGAGAAGAACAAAGTTGGAGGACTCATGGTTTCTGATTTCAAAACTTACTACAAAGCTACACTAACTAAAACAGTGGTATAAGAAAAGGTATAGAGATTAGTGGAATAGATTTGAGAATCCAGAATAAATTTTAAAAAGATGCTCAATATCATTAGGCATTATGAAACCCAAACCACAAGGAGATACCACTTCCCTCTTCCTAGGATGACTGTAATAAAAAAGATGGACAATGACAAGTATTGGTGAGGATATGGAGAAATAGGAACCTTCATACATTGCTGGTGTGGCTGTTTTGGAAAAGCAGTTTCGTGGTTCCTCAAAAAGTTAGACCTTCAGTTACCATATGACCAAGCAATTCCACTCCTAGGTGTATACCCAAGAGAAATGAAAACATATGTCTACACAAAAAATTGTACATGAATATTTATGGCACCATTATTCATAATAACCCTAAATGGAAACAATCCAAATGTTCATCACTGGTGAATGAATATACAAAATGTGGTAAAGCCCATACAACGTAATATTATTCAGCTACAAAAAGAAATAAAGTACTGATACATGCAACCACATGAATGAACCTTAAACACAATAAGTAAAAGAAACCAGATACAAAAAGTCACATATTTCATTATGTTGAATTAATATAAAATACCCAGAGTAGGCAATTCCTTAGAAATAGACAGATTGGTAGTTGCCAGAGGTTGAAGAGTAGGTAACTGGGGAGTGAATGTTAATGGATATGGGGTAGTGAAAGTGTTCTAGAGTTGCCAAGACCTCATAATCAGTCATTGTTATAATTTTATCTTGACATCATTTTAGTAATACAATGCCTATTTATTAAAAGTTTAATAAAAATTTTGTTGATTGTTAGATAGAAGGAAGAAAGAGAAAGAAAGAAAATAAAGAAAGAAATGGAAAGAAGGAAGGAAGGAATAAGAAAAGAAGGGGCCAGAAGTACTGAAAACATTTCCCAGAGAGACTATTTTTAAATGATAAGAGCTATAAGGCTTCACTGGAATATATTCATAGATCCAGGGACAGTGGCAGCTCTGATTATCTGTGGGACATCTACGGAAAATTTTGCAGTCAACATATATATGTGTTTGCATAACACAATAGCAATTTTAGAGAAAAATATAAGAATATAATGTATGTCAGTAACAGTAAATTCTCACCATGGGCTTTGTGAATGAAAATATAGTGCTATTTTATCACACAGCTCATGACTTCATACATCTGTATTGCTCTGCCTGTTTGGCAATAGGCAGCAACTTTCTTAGTAAATGCAACCATGTTGATAAATTAAAAAAAATTTTTTTTCTGTCTTTATTTTGAGAGAGAGAGAGAGAGAGAGAGAGAGAGAGAGAGAGAGAGAGTAAGTGAGGGAGGAGCAGAGAGAGAGACACACACACACAGAATCTGAAACAGGCTCCAGATTTTGAGCTGTCAGCACAGAGCCCAACATGGGGTTCAAACCCACGGACTGTTAGATTATGACCTGAGCTGAAGCCGGACGCTCAATCAACTGAGCCACCCAGGCGCTCCGATAAATTTTTTTATATCACTGAGTTGTTGCTATGACTTGCATTGCCTTTAATGTATGTTTTTTTGTCTCTTTAAGTTTTGATATTAAATTGAATTAAACTACCTTCACACACAAACACACACACACACACACACACACACACACACGAAATTTATAAGAGTATCCTCTCTTCTCTCAGAGTTCATTTGGAACCTCCTCTTGTTATGCTTGCAGTCAGAGTAAATTTCCTCATTTCTGCCCCCTCTGGGCAAGCAGTCAGAGGGGATGCAGGAAAAGAGAAGGAAAAAAAAAAAGAGAAAGCGTTGATTTTTCACCGACTATATCTTCCTCCTACCCAGCATCTGGAAGGAATTCTGACAGTTTCTGCATTCAACTCCTACAGAAATAACCAGCTTGTCATAGGATGAGAAATGCCCATGCTCCCAAGGTGGCTATGTGGCTAGTAATGTTGTAATACTGTAATGTAATGTAATGTAATGTAATGTAATGTAATGTAATGTTGCCCTGTAACATTAGTAGTAGTACTTATAATGATGATGATAGCACTTAATATTAATTAAGCTAAGCTTGCAAGAGGTAGTTTACTTATTTTATCTCATTTAATTTCTACACTAATTTTTGAGAAAGATGTTATGATATTTTCTCATTTTATATATGAGGAAACAAAAAATGTTAAATAATTCATCAAAAGTCATACAGTAAGGTATATGGGTATATGAGTACAGGTAGTATGATTCCCAAGACTTCATTCTTTAAAAAAATTTTTTTAAATGTTTACTTGCTTTTGAGAGAGAGAGAGAGAGAGAAAGGGAGAGAGAGAGAGAGAGAGAGAGAGAGAGAGAGAGAGCGAGCGAGCATGAGTTGGGGAAATGTAGAGCGAGAGGGAGACACAGAATCTGAACCAGGCCCCAGGCTGTGAGGTGTCAAGACTTCATTCTTAACCATAAAGCTCACAAAGCTGTGATGAATTTAGTGCAACAACAAACATTTATTTGAGCACCTACTATTTTCTAGAAGCCATGTTAAGCTCCAGGGAGGTGGTTGCTGCCAAGCTTAATAGAACGTGGCTTCTGGTCTTGAAGACTTGACAGACTATGAAGAAAGAAACCTATAAAGCTAGTTTGAATATTATGTAGAATGTCATGAAACAATTATGACTAAGAATTTAAAGGAGTAGAGGCTATTTACTGATTTTTAAGAGCACATTGTTCTATTTTCTTTAATTCTTTTTTTTTTCAGTTTATTTATTTTGAGAGAGATAGAGAGGGAGAGAGAGCACATGAGTGGTATAGAGATAGAGAGAGAGGGAGGGAGCATTCCAAGCAGGGTCCGTGCTGACACAATGCAGAGCTCCATGCAGGGCTCAAACTCATAAACTGTGAGATCAGGACCTGAGCCAAAATCAAGAGTCAGAGGCTTAATCGACTGAGCCACCCAGGCTCCCCAAGAGCACATGGTTTTATACAAAATCCTTGAACTTTTTTTCGGTCGTTAGAGATAACATTTATACAATTAAATTTTCACGAAGGAAATTTTTACATTTATGGAAAAAACTAGTTATTTTAAAAAGTAATTAACTTTAATGTCTATATGAAAGCTTCTAGAAGTCCCTCTCTCACTGAGTATAAAAGGGAAATATCTTGGGGCGCCTGGGTGGCTCAGTTGGTTAAGCGTCCAGCTTTGGCTCAGGTCATGATCTCATGGTTTGTGGGTTTGAGCCCCACATCAGGCTCTGTGCTGACAGCTCAGAGCCTGGAGCCTGTCTTTGGATTCTGTGTCTCCCTCTCTCTCTGACCCTCCCCTGCTTGCGCTATCTCTCTCTGTCTCTCAAAAATAAATAAATAAAATACAATAAAATTTAAAAAAAGGAGGGAGATATCTTAGGGGTGGCCTGGGTGACTCAGTCAGTTGAGCATCTTACTTCAGCTCAGGTCGTCATCTCACAGTTCATGAGTTCAAGCCTCACTTTGGACTCCTGCTGTCAGCCCAAGAGTCTGCTTTGAATTCTCTGTCCCCATCTCTTCCTGCCCCTCCCTGCTCACACTCTATTTCTCAAAAATAAATAAACATAAAAAAAGAGGGAGATATCTTAAGTCATCAACCAGGGCACATCAAGTTCTACCTTTACCTAAAATGAACTCAGTCCAAATTGTGAACTCAGTCCAATTTATTTAAATACACATTCCTGTGTTTGTTCAGTGTTCATTTAAAAGTGTACCACCCCAGGGGCGCCTGGCTGATTCAGTCGGTAGAGTATGTGACTCTTAATCTCAGGGTCATGAGTTCAAGCCCTATGTTGGGTGTGGAGCCTACTTAAAATAAATAAAATAAAATAGCAATATTTAAAAAAAGGTATACCAGTTACGGGGTTTTGTCAGTTAGAGTGCTTTAGTAATAAACCAGGATGATGGTTGCTTTCTAAAGTCATTGACCTTTCACCTTGGAATTTCAGAGTAGGGAGTTGCTTCCTTTGGCCAGTGAAGAGTCAATGACTTTGCTGGGTTACTCGTGGCCATGGGTTGTATCTAAAGTACCATCGCTTCTTAGATGGAAGGAAGGCCTCAATTACCTGGAAGACTGTTAGCGATAAATGGAGAGACTTGATTTGATTACCATGCCCACCTCTTGCCAATGTAAATACACAATCATGTTATCAGTGATGCCTAGAACGAGGATACATGTTTAAATATAAGTTATTAAACATGGCTGCCAATAGTTAAAATAAGCCTTTCTCCTTGAGTAATGGGGATTTGTTGATCTGATGCCATTCATCCTAATTCACTTTAATATCTGGGTCTTCTTTTATCCACTGTCAGATGGAGTAATTTCAAGATAACCCTAAAAATCAAATAGCTATTCACTCAAATGCAGGTATCATGCATTCCAAAGTAAAGAATTCCTTCTTTGGATACTGTGTTTTATTATCTTTATTATGGCCAGGGAGCAGATGGACTGGTAAAAAATAAATATTTCTGGAATGCAAAATGACATACACATTTCTAAGAGAGAACTGAAACTTGTCATGTAAAGGACACTTTTATACTTGCTGTAGGAAATACATCCCTTCGCTTTTCCATAAATAAAAATGTTCTAAGTTAGTTAGTATGTTTCACCCAAATCAAACAAATGAAAAAAAATGCCAGAAGCAATGTCCCACTAATTTTCTAGAAACAGCCAACATTTTGATACAAAATTAGCATCTATACTTTTCCCCTTTTTTATGGAGATAAAATGTATATACCATAAAATCCACCTTTTAAAGTGTACAATTAATGGTTTTTAATATGGTCCAGAGTTGTGTAAGCATCATACCAGCTAATTTGTAACATTTTCCTCAGCCCATAAAAGAAACTCCCTACCCACCAGAAGTTAATCTCCATTCCTCCCTCTCTTCAGTCCTTGGAAACTAGTAATCTACTTTTTCTGTCAATGAACTTGCCTATTTTGGACATTTCATATAAATGGAATCATACTACATATGACCTGTTTTGTCTGATGACTTTTACTGAGCATAATGTTTTCAAGGTTTATCCAAGGGTTATCCAGGTAATATCTATCACCAATTTATTCCTTTTTATGGCCCAGTAAACTCTTTTGTGTGTATATACCTTGTCTTTTTATTATTTATTTATTTATTTATTTATTTATTTATTTATCAGTTGATGGACATTTGGATTGTTTCCACTTTGGGCTATTATAAATAATTCTGCTATGAACATTTGTGTACATTTTTAAATGTTTATTTATTTTTGAGAGAGAGACAGAGTGTGAGCAGGGGAAGTGCAGAGAGAGTGACACCAAATCTGAAGTAGGCTCTAGGTTCTGAGCTGTGAGTGCAGAGCTTGACATTGGGCTCGAACTCACGAACCATGAGATCATGAGCGGAGCCGAAGTCAGACGCTTAACTGACTGAGCCACCTAAGCAACCTTGTGTACACATTTTTGTGTGACATGTATTTCATGTCTCCTGGTGTGCACCTAGCAGTAGAATTGCTTGGTCATATGAAAACTCTAGATTTAATTTTCTGAGAAACTGCCAAACCTTTCCATAGTGGCTGCACCATTTTACATTCCCATCAGCCGTGTATGAGGGCTGCAATTTCTCCACAACTTTGCCGATACTCATTATTGTCTATAATTTTGATCAAAGCCATCTTAGTTGATGTGAAGTCATAGCTCATTTCAGTTTTGATTACACTCCCTCAGCTACTAATGATGTTGAATATTTTTCATGTGCTTATTGGCCATTTGGATATCTTCTCTGGAGAAATATCTATTCAGATCTTTTGCTCCTTTCTAAACTGAGTAATTTGTCTTTTTATTTTTGAGTTCTATACTTATATATGTGAATACTAGACCCTTGTTGGATATATTATTCACAATTTTTTCCTACATCTTTGTGAACTGCCTTTTTATAACGTTCTTGATAGAATCTGTGATGGCTAATTTTATGCATCAGTTTGACATAGCCATGGGAGGCCAAATATTTGGTTAAACATTATTCTGGCTGTTTTGGGGTGAGACTAACATTTTAACTGGTAGACTAAAGTAAAGCAGATTGCCCTCTGTAATGTGAGTGGGCCTCATCGAATCAGTGGAAGGCCTGAATACAACAAATAACACTCACTCCCAAATAACCGAGAATTATTCTTGTCTGACAGCTTTTGAACTGGGACATTGATTTTGTCCTTTAGACTCAAACTGAAATACTGGTTTCTTTTGAGTCTCAAGCCTGCCAACCTTTGACTGGAACTACCCCACTGGCTTTCCCGAGTCTCCAGCTTTCTGACTCACCCTGTAGATCTTGGAACTTGCCAGCTTCCATAATTGTATAAGCCAATTCTTTATAATAAATCTCTTTGTGTGTGTGTGTGTGTGTGTGTGTGTGTGTGTGTGTTTGCACACATCTGTTCTATTTCTTTGGAGAACACTACAGTCTCTCCTCCATTTTTTAAAGGTTTTATTTATTTGTTTAAATTTATATCCAATGTGGGGCTCAAACTCACCACCCCAAGTTTGAGCTGCATGTTCCTCTGACTGAGCCAGCCAGGTGCCCCACTACAGTCTCGTCTGAAGAACAAAGTTTTTATTTTGATGAAGTACAAGTTACATATTTTCCTCTTGGTTGTTGTGTTTTTGAGAGAAATCATTGCTTAATCCAAAGGCATAAAGATTTACATATGTGTTTTCTTCTATGAGTTTTATGATTTTACTTCTTACATTTAGGTCTTTGATTCATTTTACAATATGTATTGGAAAGCTTGTCTTATTAGAATAACAATGTAGATTTGATAAATAATAAGTATATGATAATATATATGCACTGATAAATATCTAATGATAGATATCTACTTTTAATTATTTTTGCTATTGCAAACAATGTTATAATGCATATTTCTGAACTCTTTGTTTATTTGTGCGAATATGTCTGAAGGAACAATTTTGAGAGGTATAATCAATATAAACTTCTGCTATATATCAAGTATGGCAAAAGTAAATTTTCTTTGTTATTTAAGACATTACAAAACAACCTCTTTATCTCTTTTATTTCCCCCTCTAGCAGCTTCTGAGCTTTTATAATAGGGCAGCATTATCAGAATATTGGAATTACAGTCACAATATAAAACACTTGGATTGATTCCACTGTAGCTGCACTCTAAATTTATCTTTCAGGGGCACCTGGGTGGCTCAGTTGGTTAAGTGTCTGCCTTCAGCTCAAGCCATGATCTCATGATTTGTGGGTTCGAGCCCTGCATCGGGCTCTGGGCTGACAGCTTAGAGCCTGGATCCTGCTTCAGGTTCTGTCTCTCCCTCTCCTTCTGCCACTGTCCTCCACACCCCACTCACACTCCGTCTCTGTCTCTCTGTCTTTCTCTCAAAAATAAACATTAAAAAATTAAATTTATCTTCCATTTTCAGGTAGAATTATTAGTAGTTTTCAATTTTTCCCTATTGTTTACCCTTGTAAGTAAAAAAAAGTAAGTGCATCTCCACTGAAGTTTATGTATTTATTTATAAATCACATATATGTACAGGTGTATTTATCTGTAATGCAAATTATAAAACATTTACCAGATTTTACATAGGGAAGAGCAAGATAAAATTAAATATAAATAATTTTTCTAATTTCTTTTTCTGCAATCCAGTGGGCCATTCCACACACTCCTTGGTGTGGACACATGTACTTTGAAACCACTGTCTTGATTACTGAGACTTACATATGTATGTAGTGGCTTCTTTTAGCCATTTTGGCTATGTATCCAAGACGGTAAGCATCTGACCTGGTCCAACAGAAAATCTCCCCTATCAGCTATGATCACAACTCATGAAAGATTGTTTAAAGTAACATTTAAGCTGTCTATCACAGAAACCATTCCAATCTGTCTTCTAGATATACAACTGATAACCATTAAGTTTCACTATAAGAATTTGCCATCTAAAGGATGTCTATGACTGTAAAGACAAAATTACAATGTTCTAAATTTAATATATTCAACAGCACTTCTCCAAGGCAGATGGCAGTGGAGAATATGTAAAAACAGGCTTTTGAACAACAGCTACAAGAATATTTCTTGTTTCTCTAGCAAACTATTCTCTTTCAGGTATTGTTTTATAATAAAATTCATTATTTCTTTTTACCAGCAACCTCAACATAGAAATCCTAATATTTATCTAGACAACTCAATCTCTGAAATAGTCAATAATGACTTCTTTTCTTTCTTTTTTTAGATCTCCAGGACATGTTTCCATGAATGCTATACTAATTAACAAGGAAGACACATATACATATGTAAACAGAGGTAAACCACCTTTCAGATAAAAGGAGGATGGAAGACTAGAATGACTTTAATTGCCAACTAATTCTGTCATCTGAGCGTGTTAAGTGTTCCTAATCTGTACCAGTGACTCTTCATTCTGAAAATGGTCATTTTTGATGGTAAGAGAAGACTTCAGAAATACACAAACGGGTCTAATTACTCAAAGACTCTAACAGGGATGAAAAGGGGCAGGGTCACTAGATTTAGCAAATAAAAACACAAGATGCCTAGATAGATTTGAAAAATAACTCTGGGGCATCTGGATGGCTTAGTCAGGCAAGCGTCTGACTCTTGATCTGGCTTAGGTTGTGATCTTAAGGTTCCTGGGTTTGGACTCTGCACTGACAGCATAGAGCCTGCTTGGCTCTCTCCCTCTCTCTCTCAAAATTATAAATAAACTTAAAAAAAATAGCTCTATCTGCCAAAATTTTGTAATTTAATTAGAAAGCAGGACATAGGACATTTAGGGTGTCCTGACAAAGTCATTATAGGATGCAGGACAAAGTCATTAAATAGAGGACATGTCCTAATATACAGAATGCCTGGCAACCCTACCAAAGGGAAACATAACTGACTTAATTTTCTTTCTTTTTTTTAATGTTTTATTTTTTTAAATTTTTTGAGAGACGGAGAGACAGTGCAAGCAGGGGAGGGTCAGAGAGAGAGGGAGATACAGAATCTGAAGCAGGCTCCAGGTTCTGAGCTAGCTGTCAACACAGAGCCTGATGCGGGGCTCGAACCCACGAACTGTGAGATCATGACCTGAGCCCAAGCTGGATGCTTAACTGACTGAGCCACCCAGGCACCCCAACTGACTTAATTTTCAATCCCTTCTATGTATCTGTGCCTTCCTTCTGTGCATGGCAGAGATTTGTAGGTGTGGGAAGGGAAAAATTAAATACCCAGAGATTTTCAAGACTGATTAGAGATGAATTGTTTGTTCTATTATCATAATATTTTTCATTGATTCCAAATAGAAAAAATAATTGTGGCTTTTATTATGTGCCAAACAACTGTAATATAAAACCTAATAACTAATAATTTTCTTGTATATTAATTTCTGATATGAATAGGGATCCATGCTAATAAATGAAAAGTAAATCTTTATAAAAAATCCCACACAGTCACAGTACTTGAAAATTCAATGTCTGATTTCAGGATGAAATGAGTTTTAAAAAAATCTGTTATTTTGATTTGAAATATTCTATTATATGTAGTATTGGGAGTTGCTTTTTGACTGCTGGACATTTAAAACAATAAAGTACTGTAAGCCTTAACGCTGATAGTTATGCTTCTAAGAGAGATTTAAAAATATATATTTCATGTTCCATTGCTTTATTTACAAGCATAAACCCTTTTTGCATCTTACCGTGCTGGGCTGAATATGTGAATATTTTGAAAGGTTGGATGTTACATCAATTCCTTGTATCTTGTGTGAAGGAAATTTACTCTAACAAAAAGTCTTCAACAATTTAAATATTTAGAGTTTGCCTATATTATAGATTGAATGAAATACTTACAAAACATAAGAAACGTAATTCTAATGGGGAAATAGAAGAATACATAAATCTGCAGATGGAAACATTTATAGCAGGTTGCATGTTAGAAATATCGTATAAAACTATGTGAAGGTAAGTCCTTTGAACTTTTTTTTACTTTCACTTGTTTGAATTATCAATGAACACATTTTCCACCACTAACATTACGTGTCAGATAAGAACATTCAGGGAACCCTAAACGAGATTAGAACGAGGTGCTTAAGACAATCTGTTCAGACGGATAGAGTTCATTAACCAAATACTATTGACCTGGTCCTGGAGTTCAGGCCCACACCTAACAAATTCCAAGAGTTCTTCAGACCTCAGCAAGTCAAAATATACTACGGAAATCGTTTTTGACAAGAACTCTTGGGCTAAGCTTTAAGTAATCAGTATCTGGTTGGGACAGGAACCACCCAGTATCCTGTGGAGGAAAACAGCTGACGCGAGGGCCAGTTCAGCTTTCCCTCTCAGGATCCCGCTTTCTGATGTACTGCCAGTTCGGTCCCGCGCTGCCTGCGGCACAACGCGTCGCATTGCGGGAACCCAGAGTTCACAGAGGCAAATGTTGCGAGGCTCCGCACCCCTACCTTTTCCTACAGATGATTCCCACAGTGAAATTGTGCTTTATCACAGAAATCCCTTTTTCCCCACAAATCCTAATAGAACTTCTAAAACTCCTTGAGTAAATTGTGTTGTTGTTTTGTTAGAAGGAGCAAGAGAGCAACACATTTTTTTTTTTTATAAAATGAAAATTGCAAAGGCGTAAGCATCCAAATTCAACTACTCCCACGTCCATGTCGATTAAATCATTACCATTTCTAACAAAGAAGTAAAAGCCCTTTGTGACTGATTTTAAATGAGCATCTTCTGAAGGGGCAAGGCCGCAGTAGCTGGGAAACTCTTTTGAGGGCGTTTGCTGTCTGAACAAATAACAGCGTCCCTGCTGGGACTGGCTTTTATTGATGATAAGGGATCCCGGGGAAAGGAGGCTTCTGCAATTCTCCCTATCCGCTTTAGGATGGTTACATGGCCCTTCCCGGTCTACTTGATTTGGCTTTAAACCTTAAAATGGCAACAAATATCTCCAGCAGGATTTCTGGGGACAGAGAAATAAACCGCTTAGATGTCTTAGGAACAAAAGCCAAAGCCCAACCTGCTGTTGACCCTGAAGTTTTCCATCTGTTAGTGGCGCAAAAGTGCCATCTAGGGGTGGAGGGCCCCGGCACCAACTCTTCTCCAAATGGGATGGGTTTATTCTCCAAATAAAAACAATTTTATTTCAGAATGCTTCTGTTTTTCCACGGACAAAATTGAACACAGTCCAGTTATGAATATCTGTTTTCCTAAGAATATATCCATATACAAGGCTAAAGCAGAAGAGTTACAAGGTGCCTTGGGCATCAGGGTTGGCAGGAAATAGAAGCAAAAGGTTTGCTAGCACCCAGACCTGGGCTTAACTCTTCAGCCTACGGGCACTGTGGCATTTCCTTAAATGCCCATGTTTTGGTTCCCTCAAAATTAAAGTTGACATTTAAAAATATTTCTCCCTGAAGTGGCTGTGAGAAGAAAATAATATTACGTAGTTGTAATGCATTTTGTACAGTATTTGACACATAGTAGTTGAACAAATGTTAATTATTCACAGAGACATATCAAGGCTTTCCTACTTTTTTCCTCTCCATACGGAGAAATAGTTTTTCTGGGACATTTTAAACATTTTATACTAACTAGACTTTGGGATATTATCTTATATTTAAATATGCCCAATAAATGATCTTACTTCCTCCATCCCCTTACCTTTGCCCTAACAACTTTTTCTGGCTGGGTTCAGATTAAAGCTCAGATTTGGTTCTTCACTGGATAGGGTTTGCTTATCCAGAAAGCCTCTTCATAGCAGTGATACTTTCTAGTCTAGGCATGCCAAGGGAGGTCTAGTTATTTAAAAAGCATGTGTTATATGAACAGGATCATCCAGAAAAACACACTTGCCATATGCTCCTGAGAGAAATGCATTGTAGACATTTACCCATCATGAGAAGTGAGATGATTGGTTTTCTGAAATACCAAATAAAAGCTGTGGTGTCTAGTTAACAATAAGTTTGCAACTTATTGGGAATAAGTACAAACTCCTCCCCCCGACAATGGAGTCCCAAACCCTTAAACACTTCACTTCCTGGTTCTTCTTCCCTTTTCCTCTTTGCAGGCTTTGTAATGAGTATACACCAAAGAAGTGAACTCGCTAAGTCACCTTAAGGAATGTACATTTGTTCTAATCAGACTACTTTTTGCCTTATGAGGGCATAGGTGACTTCTGGGTAAGGTTGTAACCTCTGTCATACTCAGCCAATGAGGAACCAGGGGAGGGACTTGCACGCTGGGAGATAAAGTGTCTGCTGTAACTGTGGCACGTGTGCCTGTCCATCAGACACCTGCTCTTATAAGAATTGATTAAAGCCTCGCTTCACTGTGCTCTGAGGCTCTACATCTCTCCTTTGATTGAGTCAGTGGGCTTATTTCTCATACCCATTGTTATCTCTATTGCTTGGATGTCCTGCAAAAGCACTCATGATGCATGCTACTGCCAAACATCTAAAGCTATCAGCTTAATAGGTTAGAAATGATGTTAAGGAACCAAGGGAACAATTCTGGTTACAGTTAGAGTCAACATTGCATGTGGTAAAACTGCTGTCCAAGAATAGACACTCATTTATCCTGGTTAGCATTTCATGAGAGGCACCCACTGCTCTTGTGAATAACAATCAGCAGCCCCTTTCCTTGGATATATTCCTTTCCGCTGCTACAGGGCCTCAGGTGGAGAGAAGAGCAGGCACACAGAGGATTGTCCCTGTCCAAATAGATGGTCAGGCAAATCAAAAGGGGAACTGAATTGAGGGGGACTTGGGGGATATTAAATGCCTTTCAAATAAATGCACTTTAGGTTTGCTGCAAGATTCTGTTTGGGTTCACTACCAGATTTTTTAAAGGGCCTTGGCAGTCTCCCTGACTGCTTAAAAATATTTATTTAGTGTCTTGGGCTTTTCTTCTACCTGGCTATTGGTAAAACCAGGATTATGGCTGGGCAAAATATTAGGATTCAAAACATTACAAACTCTTTCTAGAATTTAAGCTTTATTTCATAGACCTAGCTTCTCAAGAGGATCAAAGATCCCCCTGCTAAAACATCTAGGAAAGAAATCTTTGGGAGGGTGGCTGGACGATATTGGAATTGACGGGGGCAGCAAGAACAGCAAACTGTTAATTAACATGCTTTGGTGGCTCTACGCCCTGAGTGGACCCTAATTTTAAATGTATTCAAATTTTGGTGTGGAAAATAATTAAGAAAGAACAAATTAGCAGAGTTTGCTCTCAAAATAAAGGAGACATGGATGAATAAATGGTCAAACACTCTGCTACCCTTTGGGAAATTCATCCTGGTTATGGACTCACCATGGACGTTTCCTCTCCACCCACTGCTTTCCTGCTTTCTTACCACCACAACCCAGGGTACTTTTAGGTCTTGTGCCTAGGACTTGCAAATGCCTTGGGTGAATAAGAATGCTTTTCCTGTGTAAGAACACAAGACATTTTAGGAACAGGAAAAGCCTATCCGGTCCAACATACCTGCCCTTTTTAGGTTTATCTTAATCTCACCTTCCTGTAGTGTTACCTTCCTTCGTCTTCCTACACAGAAAAAAAAAGAAGAAAAAAAACCTCACCACACTTCTCATGATATCTACTATCACTAGACCTGATACCATCAGACATACATTTTAGTCCCACTGTCTTTAAAACTAATGACTTCTGGAAACAGTTCGCAAGGCCAGTAGAGTCTGTAATTCTTCTTTTTATAGGGTCATAAACTGTGACTTTGAAAGAGGAGGTTCCAAAGAAGCTCAGCTTCCAGGAATGGGAAGGTCATCTGGCTTGATTTTACACTTATTTTGCAATTGCGAGTTATCTTATTTGTCGTGTACGGGGTACCAACATTTGCTTTCAGAGTGCTCAGTGATAAGGGTATGTTTATGTGGAATAAGACTTATGGGGAAGAAAATATGCAGGTGGCTAAAGATTAATCACAAACAGCAGAGACCTGTTAAAAAGCTTAACATTCTCTGAGCCTTTCCTTGTCCCCTGTCACACATTTCATATCTGCAATTTACAATAGGGTGAGTAAGCCACTAACTACCGTGAAAAAGGTGAAGTATTTATTCAACAGATGTTTCATTACTTGAGAAAATTCACATTTTCAAGAAAAAGCTAAAAGACGGGGCTTTCCATGCAACGCCTTACAAGAGTCCCTGGCAGCATCTATATTTAGTGTCTACAAGTTTTAGGCACTGGAGTTTGACTTTTCAATTGTGCAGCTCAACAAATCACTAAGAAGACACCAAAACTGTCTGCCAGATGTCGACCACTGATTAATTTGTCTTAAGTTCAGCCAAAAGGGAAGAAAATGTAATGGGTGGAGCATGAGTAGCAGGCACAATCAACATCTGACATCCAGGGCTTCCTGTCACCATGGGAACTAAATTGATTGGCACTGGTTTCCTGTGTACAAGTTAAAAACCAGTAGCAACTGCAGTAACAAGAATAAACTACAGATAAGAGGCTTGGAAATTAAATCAAGTCATATCATCAAAACTTCAGCCTGGAGCCCTGAGCAGAAAAGTCCTGAGACAACATTGGAGGACCGTTTTGTTTCCTTTAAAGTTATTTTATATCTATAACCTATTTACTTATTTAAATTTTTTTTCAAGTTTATTTATTCTGAGAGAGAGAGAGAGAGCGAGAGAGAGAGCGAGAGAGAGGGACAGAGAATCCCAAGCAGGCTATGCATCATCAACACAGAGCCCAATGTGGGGCTTGAACCCACAAACTGTGAGATCGTGACCTGAGCCAAAATCAAGACTCAGATGCTCAACTGACGGAGCCACCCAGGCATCCCTAGCATATTTACTTCTAATTTTGCCACTTCTGGGAGTCCGAAATCATTAAAAAGGCCTCTGAAAATTCAAACTTATGTTAGGGCTTATATGTTTCCCCCAAGACTCAATATTTCCTATCATTCACATGATAACATTTTACTAATGCATTGAAGTGAATTTTTATTTCAGTTTTCACAGTATTTTGGATTACAGCTTTCCAAGGGCAGAGGGAATCTTTTGTGTAAGGGCAGTCCCAAGCATATGCACAGATTAATTATTACAAATAAGAGTTGCAACCTAACGTTCGAAATATAAAATTGCAGAAGACAAAATGGAACCAAAGCACCAACATTTGCCTTGTTTTGTTTGTGTTTAGGGTTTAGCTTAACCCCTTGGCTGCCATTGCCGTCAGCATTAAATTTCTACTGTGGTTGTAGGTGTTTGGCTCAACATGACTCTATTTGCTTTCGGCGTGGATTCTGAAAGTTTATTTCTTATTGTTTTATTTAGTCATTCACAAATACTTACTAAGCATCTAAATATGTGGAGGGACATATAAACTGAAGATACTGACAAATTAAACAGCATGGTAGTTTGCCATTTATTTTTAAAGAATTCACAGAGACCCTAAAAAAGGTAAACAAACATGCACAGGATGGTGGTAAGTTGTTGAGGAATGAGGAAATAGGGGAGACAAACGTGTGCAAAATATACTATCTTTAAGAGACAGTCGCAAGTTGACAGTTAAGTTGAAAATTGTAAAAAAGCGACCATTTTAGTTGTAAGGGATATTTTTTGTTTGTTTGTCTTTGGTGACTTCATATCCTCTTATTTCATTCCTCTGATTTCAGGATCACTCTCAAAATTCATTCATTCATTGTATAGGATTATATAAATTGTAAAACATTGCTCCTGGTGTATTTTAGATTCATGACACTTCTGCTCTTACCACCAGTGTGGTGGGTAAGAGTGGGTTAGGGAGCCAGGTTCTGCCCCTTAAGACTGTGTGATCCGGGTAGGCTGCTCAACCCGAATACCCATCAGTTTTCCCATCTGCAAGATGAGGACACAACTAGTATACTTACTTCACTAGATTCTTGTGAGGATTAATGGAGATAATATACATAAAACTCCTAGGACCACGTTAGCGTGTGGTAAGTGCTATGTGACTCTGAACTGGCATTATTCTTGTCATTGCTGGTACCACTGCTGCGGGTGCCATCAAGGCACCTTTAGTAGTACCACTTTCTCTGCAGTTGTGGCTAGTGTGGTTGTGAATTCCCCTGTCATTGCCATTACCTGGGAGCTACTGCTGCCCCTGCTCCTGTGAAAACTGTGGCTGGGGCTTGTTCTTGCAGCGATTGCTATCAGCACTGTCCCTGTCCTCAGCAATTACTATGGGCATAGCGAGTGAGTGTGTGAGTGTGTGGGTGTGTAAGTCTTCACAAAATGTTACGCGGGTTGTCTCTGGGGGTCAGACTGACTGTGAAATCATTTCTGTGTTTTTGTTTTGGCTTCACTAAGCTTTCAAAATTTCTGCCGTAAGAAGGTATTATTTGTATAGTTCCTTAAAAATTGACAAAAATTTGTGGGGCGCCTGGGTGGGTCCGTGAGTTAAGTGTCCGAGTCTTGATTTTTGGCTCAGGTCATGATCTCACAGTTTGTGGAATCGAGCCAACGTCCGCACTGACGGTGCAGAGCCTGTTTTGGAATCTCTGTCTGCCTCTCCCCTACTAGCACATGTGTGTGCATGCTCACTCTATCTCTCTCTCTCTCAAAATAAATGAATAAACATTTTAAAACAATGGACAAAAATTTATAAGGGCTGGAGAAACATTGAGGTCTTGGCCAATATTCCCTTAAGAGAAGGGAAGGCTGTTCAGTGGTCAGCAGGCATCTTCTGTATCATCCTATTATTAAGTGAGCCTGAAGCTCTCGGGCCAGGAGACATGATTTATGTACTATCTAACTATGCACTAAGATCACACAAGGCGTTTAGTCACTGGCCTATTTCATTGTTATATTTATCCCCTGTCAAACCTTTCCTCATTTATCTCTATGTTTAAGAAGAAATATTTTTGATAAGAAGAGAGATCTTTTGTATATTTTAGCGAAGCTATTCCCAGGAGAATGCCCTTGGGTTGGCCCATAGCTCAGTTTTGAACAATTACCCTGACATTATCCTGAAAACAATGCCCACAAGTTTTACTAAGAATAAATAAGGCACAAGGGAGCAAAATTATCCTCCAAACTAGGAAAGGCAGTTATAATTTAGTCAGGAAATCTAAGGCTTTTCTTTTCACTGTACTGTGTTTTTTATGCTCTGTCACTAAAGAATTAAGAATGTGGGGAAAAAAGTAAGATCCCCTAGTTATTGACTTGGGGATTGAACATTGGGAAAAAAATGCTCCAATAGCCAACTTAGGTGAGTTTATGTACACTGACAACTAAATGGTTTTAACAGAACAGGGAAAATGGAGGGGAAAGAATGGAAAAGCATTCAGATAAGGTGATTGTTTTTAGAATCACAAGCAACCCTTAATCTATTTACTATTTCCCCTACCAATTGTCCTGAAACTTTATTTTATTTTCATTAAAAAATAAAAAAAGTTATTGATTTGTGAGAAGGAGGGAGACAGAGTGTGAGTGGTGAGAGGGGGAGGAGCAGAGAGAGAGGGAGACACAGAATCTTAACAAATTTTTTTAATGTTTTATTTATTTTTGATAGAGAGAGAGACAGAGCATGAGAGGGGGAGGGGCAGAGAGAGAAGGAGACACAGAACCAGAAGCAGGCTCCAGGCTCTGAGCTAGCTGTCAGCACAGAGCCTGACACGGGGCTCGAACCCATGAACGTGAGATCTGACCTGAGCCGAAGTCAGAGGCTTAGCCGACTGAGCCACCCAGGCGCCCCAAGACACAGAATCTGAAGCAGGCTCCAGGCTCTGAGCTGTCAGCACAGAGCCTCATGTGGAGCTCGAACTCACAAACGTGAGATAATGACCTGAGCTGAAGTTGGCACTTAACCGACTGAGCCCCCCCCCAGGTGTCCCTATCCTGAAGCTTTACATGCCAAAGGGTTAAGTATCTGATTTCATGAGACAGATGAGCCAAATGATGACTTTATTTCTAAACTATTTGTCAAGTTCTAGAATGAGTGGGTCGATGCTTCCTTATATCTCTAGCATAGCTCTTGTTAATGGCAAATGTAATAAGTTTGTCTCTCTTTGGTAAGAGAGAGCCTTTCTAGTGCCTGTCTAATCCTAGTCAAATAATATTGCTTCTTATGTAGACTCCCACCACCGAAGGGCCATGATGATGTGATATTTTCAATCTAACTTTGTGGGAAATGGTCTAAGAGCCCGAAGCTGAAACTCAGTAAAGAATGATCCTTTCTCCTCCTCCCCCTCTGCTTCCTCTTTTTTTAAATCTGCTTAATATTTTTATCTGCTTAATTCATATATAAGTCAACTTAATTCAAGGAAATTTCAACAAGCATCCAATTTAATGCAACAAATATCTATCATGTTCTTACTGTAAGCAAGACATTTTCAGGAAAAAAATCAGGTTTTTGAGTTTGGATAGAAATGTATGTACAGTGGCAGACAGCTTGGGGTCTGGAGCCAGACCACCGATATTCCTTCCATGGCTCCCATGGCCAGTTAGGTGACACTGACTGAGGGACATAACCTTTGGGGTTCATGGTTTCCTCTTTTGTAAAACAGGGATAATAACAGTAGGACTGTTTGGAGTATTTGAGTAGTTTGTGTAAAGCCTTTGGAACAGTGCCTATAATACAGTAAGTGCTCAATAAATGTGAACTGTTAACGATCATCATGGGATAGTCTGCATTTAAAAAATAAGGCTCCACCTCAGACAGCTGTGACATTAGGTGATTAACTAGGTGGTACCTAACCTGCTAATTTCTGTATAAGTCTAATTACATGAAATAGAAGTGGGGGTTTTGATTTTTTTACTTTGCTTTTCTGTTTGGAGTGTCATTGAAACTACTGTATTGTAAAGGACGGAAAATAATTGCATAGGTTAAAAAAATAAATTGTATAAAAAATAAAATAAACAATAAAAAAATAAAAAAAACAAAAAAAATTAAAAAAAATAAGGCTCCAACCCCAGAGACACTGCCACATCCACTACAGAAACAAACATCTCCCAATGACCTTAGCCCCACTGCTCCACTTGCAGGTGGGCATTCAGGCAGATGTCCACGGAGGTCCCAGACAACATGCATATGGTTCTGTTATGTCCAGTACATTACTCCTTCCTGTCCTAAGGAAGATATTTTCTTGTAGAGCTTTTCATTTTAGTACATCTTTAAAAAAATCTTGTGTTAAGTTGCCTCCATCTTTTTTCCTGGGTAAGGATTACCCAGGAGTGGCTCTTTTGTGTCAATGATGTTGCTGTGCACAGCCTTTCTTGATAGTCTTAGTATAATCTTGGGAACAGGGTTGCTGTTGCTAAAGGTCTTAGCCTTGCCTATCCTAGGTAGTTACGCTGTGCATTTTTTTTTTTTATTGGTGTACCATGTTTGATTTGTCCCTGATATCTTTGGAGTTTTTCTGAGAAGTGGAGCAGTAATACATCATCAACTTATTAAAATATACTTTAAGCCTTTAAAAAATAAAAATAAAAAGTTTTTCCCTACTTACTTCCATTCCCCCATTCTATTCTTTTCAAGATTTTGGTATATACAGTGGAGAGGATGCAGAGGAAATGGAGGAGAGCGAGATGACCATTTGATGGAAAGAATATAAGTGCTAAAATTCCTATCTAGAATTAAAGATACCAGACATTAATTGCTGTATATTTCATCATATACGGCTATCAGACTGTAGCGTAATTGAAGAAGAAATCTTAAAATTGTCTCATAAACTTTAAATGGCTCCAGACTGTCATGGAGGGATCCTTACTGGATGAAACTGAGTTCTGGTTCCTAGTCCTGATTTAAGAAATTTAGAACACTCAGACACTTATTGATTCAAAGGTCCTCCTGAACAGAGGTTTTTGCTAAACAATTACTACTTTCTCTGGCAATGTTAAAAAACTGTATTACTCTCTGGAAAAGACAACTGAAGACGATTATTATAACAGTGAAGTAATACAACCTTTAGAAAGCGTTATAAGGATAAAAACAAAAATAATTAACTCCTAGGCATAAATAATAAGTAAAGATCACAGTTAATTTGTAAAGAATTATACAAGAAAAATTTATAAAAGAATTTCTAAGAGAAGTTATCAGACACTTCTGTTCTGTGATCAGGTGTTCCAAATGGCCAATGAAAAATGTATCTGAGATCAAGCAATGATGTCTTTAGGAATTATTTTTGGATTTATATTTGTTATAAAAAGCCCAAGGAAACCCTAAAGATATCTCAGATACACTGAGGGGAATGACAGGTGGTCTAGCTATTTTACCTCACCAGTACAGAGGGCTCCTATTAAAAGAGTCTCATGAGGGGCGCCTGGGTGGCTCAGTCGGTTAAGTGTCTAGCATCAGCTCAGGTCATGATCTCACGGTTCATGGGTTCGAGCCCTGCATCGGGCTCTGTGCTGACAGCTAGCTCAGAGCCCGGAGCCTGCTTCAGATTCTCCTTCTTTCTCTGACCCTCCCCTGCTTGCGCTGTCTCTCTCTGTCTCTCAAAAATAAATAAAAAACATTAAAAAAAAATAAAAGAGTCTCATGAAAAATGCTTCCTGGGGGGCCTAGCCGGTCGAGTGAGGATCTTTTCATTACAGCTCAGGTCATGATCCCAGTGTTATGAGATCGAGTCCCTCATTGGACTCTGTGGTGAGCATGGAGACTACTTAGGATTCTCTCTCTCTTTTTCTCTCTCCCTCTGCTCTTCTCCTGTCTCATGCTCTCTCTCTCTCTTAAAAAAATAAAAATGCTTCCAAACAGGGTAATGGATGTGATCTGCACAAAACTGCTGAAGCATGAGAAAGACATATGTACCAGAACATCATGCAACCCGTGTGTCTCCTCAGGCTCTGATTCTGAAACAGTTTATCCTGAGCAAGCCCACCAGAGGAAACAAGCGTGGTCTTAAAATTCTTCTCAAAATTAGGGGTTCTTGGTTAAGAAAAAAAAGAAAGCCTTTCTTGCAAGGCCAATAAGCAGAACAAGTTAGGGAGAGCCAGGCTCATGAAGAGTGAGAAGGGCAGGTCTCACCAGCCCAACTCTCACCCAAGGCCTTGCGGGGACACAGTTGGAAACCACCAATTTAGATTGAAATATGGAATAATCTACTGCTAGTGACCAATCCAACTACAATTGTATGGCTGAATAACCCAGTGCTGACAGACAGTTCCCAGAGGATTGGTTCTCTGTAAATAAGGTGGCTAATGGTCTCAGTTCCTTCATTAGTAAAACACTAAGGGGTTGTCTTCCAGTGTCCCATTAGGATCTTGTGATCCTAATAATTTTGGTAATAAACCCATCTTCAGGAACCTTGTGTTAAGTAAGCGCGTAAGAGCTGTTGGACTAGCTGTTGGGGTCGAAAGTGAAATGGATTTTAGACAATTATTGGAGAAGTTTCCAGCTTTGCAATTGACAAGCTGTTTCAGTTTTGGGCTCCGCTTCCGGTAAGGGATGTGACCACTCCTTTCACACCAGAGGCTCTGCCGCTAGCTGCTTGGCCACAGGAACGACCTTGGGACTCAGGCCAGGACCCTAAGACTGTGGTTCTCAAATGCGAGTAACTAAATACAGAAATATAAAATATAGTATTCTAAGTATATGGGAGCATACACAGGCAGTTAAATATATTTTTGATTATATGTATGCATTTAAATATATGCATAGATTTAAAATACATATGTATATACCAATATATATCTACCATATCTCTATCTCTATCTTTATCTCTATATCTATATCTAGCTCCTCAACGCTTCCCCCAGACAATCAAGGCTAAACTTTTGAGTTGGATTCTAGAATATTTTCTACCTAGAAATTCAGTCTATACAGGAAAAAAATTTCTATCCAGAAATGTTTCTATCTAGGAGAATATTTAGAAATGTTACCAAGTTTCCCTGGGGGAGTATGATGTGAAAATAGGTTTGGGAGCCATTGCTCTAAGTGTCCTTTCAACTTTCAACTGCTGCATGTTTGACTTTGGAAGAAGCCACTAGTTCTAACATATTACCACCATCTATTTCTAGACTATCAGCATGTCCATTAAGGTCACTGCCACCAAGGAGGAATGAGGGGAGGGATTAAGTATTTATTAAGGTCTGATGTGCCCCAGGCACCTCAATAGGCAATAAGAATACTAAAGGTGTTAAGATATCCACAACCAAAGGAGTCTATAATTTAGTTTACTGAATTACAGTTTAGTATTTGGAAGAATAATGATGATTTAGAAAAAAAAAGTGTGGGGTCAAATAACCATGTTTAAGCCATGTTTTAAAAAATTATTATTATTATTTTAAAGTTTATTTATTTTTATTTATTTTTATGGTTTTTATTTATTTTTGAGAGACAGAGATCGTGTGAGCAGGGAAGGGTCAGAGAGGGAGGGAGACACAGAATCTGAAGCAGGCTCTAGGCTCTGAGCTGTCAGCACAGAGCCCAACGTGGGGCTGGAACCCACAAACCGTGAGATGAAGACCTGAGCCGAAGCCAGATACTTACCTGACTGTGTCACCCAGGCGCCCCTAAAGTTTATTTATTGAGAGAGAGAGGAGAGCATGCACTAAGTGGGGGAGGGGCAGAGAAAGGGAGAGAGAATCCTAAGCAGGCTCAGCACCATAAGCACAGAACCCAAGGCAGGGCTCGATCTCAAGAACCGAGAGATAATGACCTGAGCTGAAGTCAGAAGTTGGTTGTTTAAATAGCCAAAACATGGAAAGAGCCTAAATGTCCATCACCTGATGAGTGGATCAAGAAGATGTGGTATATATACACAATGGGGTACTACATGGCAATGAGAAAGAATGAAATCTGGCCGTTTGTAGGAAAGTGGATGGACCTCGAGGGTGTCATGCTAAGCAAAATAAGTCAGGCAGAGAAGGACAGATACCATATGTTTGCACTCATAGGTCTAACAGGAAAACAGGAGAAACCTAATGGAGGACCAGGGGGAGGGGAAGAGGGAAAGAGAGTTGGGGAGAGGGATGTAAAACTTGAGAGACTAAAAAAAAAAAAAACTTGAGAGACTATTGAATACTGAAAACGAACTGAGGGTTGAAGGGGAAAGGGGAGGGGGGAAAAGAGATGGTGGTGATGGAGGAGGGCACTTATGGGGAAGAGCACTGGGTGTTGTATGGAAACCAATTTGATAATAAACTATTAAAAAAAAAAAAGGAGTTGGTTGTTTAACTGACTGAGCCACCCAGGCACCCCAGGCCATGTTTCATTATTTTAATTATTATTACTATTTTTAGGATCTTGACATTCTATCCTCTCACTCCTAGAGGGATAAAAGTACTGAATGACAATTAAACCTACTTTAGGGAGACTCTTATTGACACCATACTAAAGATTTCCTGAGACACGTCCCCCTCCCCCACCCCGCCTAGAGTTTACTGGTATCACTGTAGAGGCTGCAAAACCAAGCTTAAGAATTTCTCACACACAGAGGGGCTTGGATTTTCACTTTGAAAGCATATTGTTGTTTCAGTGCACCCCCTACAGGTCATATCTAGTAGGATATATTTAAATTAGAAATTAGGAATCTTTGGGTCACCACTTCTTAAATAATATTTGCTAAACATGTCCCTCATTGCTCTCAAGAATTTCACATTTAATAAGGATTAACTATTCCAATAATATCTCTTTGTATTATTACTCCAATAATATTTCTGTGTGTATGCTTCCAAAATACCAATCAACCAAGCTCTTAGACTCAATCTGCCCAAATAACAAAATATATGAGATCTTCCCCGCCCCCAAGCCTGGCATATGCATAATGCTTTATTGCTTATATTCTTTTGTGTGTGTGTTTGTTTATTTTTGAGAGAGAGGGAGAGAGAGAGAGAGAGAGAGAGAGAGAGAGAGAGAGAGAGAGAGAGAGCGCGCGCGCGCGAGCACGTGGGAGGCGGGCAGAGAGAGAGAGGGAGACACAGAATCTGACACAGACTCCAGGCCCTGAGCTGTCAGCACAGAGCCCGATGCGGGGCTGGAACTCACGAGCTGTGAGAACATGACCTGAGCTGAAGTCGGAAGCCTAACCAACTGAGACATCCAGACGCCCCTCTTACATTCTTTGATTCTCACCCATTGAACCAGAAGCACATTCATTCTACTCTGAACTGCTTTAGCACCGAAGCCCTCTGTCACACACTTTTTGGCCAGGATAGAAGCTGCTTCTATTGTTTTGTTTCCTATTAATTTCTGTTTCCAATACATTTAACTCTACATGAACTATGAGGATGGAGTGGGCAATAAAAACACTTTTAAAGTTGAAATAATACAATGTAAAGGCTGGTTTAGAAAATGAAATAAATACTCTCTTCTACAAAACAGTGATGGAAAATCAAGTCATCATTGCTATGGTCAAGATGATAAAGATCACTTGTATCAAGAAATTGTATGGAAGAATTTTCCCTCTGTAAAAGTTTTATAAGTATTTAAAAAGAAGAGTGAATTTTTAAAATGCAGTTTGAAGAGTAAAGACAAGAATAAGGATAGTAACCTATAAAAGCTCTACCGGATGTTCAAAGATGAAGTCTTTTCTTGCCTGGAAAAATCTATAATTGTGTTATTTGAGATCTCTGTTTAGATTTCTAAACCACTGTTTTATATATACGAGATCATTCAACTGCAGGAGGTTTCATGCCCACGTTTCTTGATGCATATCTGTGCTGTAGTTACAGGTTTAGGATAGAATTCTTTCATTTTATAAGACATACATTAAACTGAGCAGAGATAATAGACTTTAAAACTCATTGGTCACATAAAGTGTTTGGAGAAATGAAATACCCAGGAATGAAGTGACAAGTGAGAAGTTTTCCATGTCCCAGGACTTTCTAGAACTAAATGGACATTTCAGAGCTGAAATAGTTGAGCAAGGCTAACTCTGGCTGGTAAGGTTAACTTTGTATTTTTCAGTCAAAAATTTAAGATTCCCTATTATATGTGTGGAACTAGGAAGTAAGGAAGCATAGATAAATGATGCTTCCTTATGCAAACCTCTGATGTAGAATAAAAACTCATTAGATAAATGAGTTCTTAGGAGATTTGATTGGTATATATGGTGAGAGAGAGGGAGGGAGAGAGATAGAGAGGGAGGGAGATAGAGAGAGAGAGAGAGAGAGAGAGAGAGAGAGAGAGAGAAGGAGGGAGGAAGGAGGTATTTGTGGAATCAGGGAAGGTAAAAGTGATGTAGAGGTAGTTTATTCCCAGATGTCTGTGTTTATTCTGTGGATGGGATGGAGGAAGGGAAATTTAAGGAGCACAGTACAGATTTGGAACAACTGCCTGGGGCAGTGAGAAAGAGGCGACTGAAAAAGCAACAGATTACTGAGCAGTGTTGAGCAACCACTGGAGACTTAGCGTAGCTAAGGGTCCACATTTGAGGTGTATTCTTTTAGGTTACCGTAGGTCTTTGCCATTCTTTTTATGTATTCACTGTAGTGGGCCCTTTAGCACTTAATCATTTCTTCCATCATTATTGATTAAAGTGGAGTTAAAATCCAATTTGCTTCTCAGAATCCTTAGTCTACCTAAGGATTGCAATGGCAAATAAAACATAAGAATAAAACTAATCATTGAGGAAACCGTATTCAGAGCAGGGAATAAAGGTTTTTATAAGCCCCCCTTACAGCTCCGTGGTGCAGTGTGATATCAAGGACATGACGGACAGCAGCCCAGACTCTCCCCTCGTGGTGGTTGGGGGCCAGGCAATGCCAGCACCAGAGACCAACGTCTGGAGGCCAGAGGGGAGAGCATGGGGATCATCTGTTTTGCTTTGTTTTTGAAGTAGTTCTTTCCATAAAATTAACCAAATTTTAAGGACTTGTTCCTTTTTTTTTTCATACTGAAACTTAACAAATATTGGTGGAATATGTAGTAGGTGTCCGGCATTGTGTTATAGACACCACCATGTGGGATAATCAGAATCAAGAGAGAAAAGGAGGGGTATGAGGATTGGCAGGCAGACTGGGGGGACCTGGAGAAAGGAAGCATCATTGAGGCTCATGTTCAAACCTCTGATGTAGAATAAAAATTAGCTCCTGACTGAGAGGATTTATATTTTATAATACATAACAGGCAAAAATAATTTCATTTGACCCATTGTCTTCAAAATTACTTGTGGATTGAGTGAGAAATGAAAACGATCGGATGACAAGCATTGATAGCACATCATATTTCAAAGTGTTCACAGCAATTTGTTATTTCTCAAATTACAGCTCTTTCATCGCTACACTGGGACCTTTTTCTAAACTACCTGTCAAAAAAGATTATGTTTCACCTGCCAAAGAGGACATTACAGTCATGGATTTCTTTTCTTTTTCTTTTTTTTTTTTTTTTTTTTACAAAAACAACCACCAGTTTCCTTTCCCTAGTTTAGACTAGTTAAGAATGGCTTCAACATGCAGTTCTCCACTAGAGGGCACTATTTGCACATCCTGCGATCAGATAGGTTCCATCTAGGCAGGCTTCGGAACGCGTCCAAGAACGCAGCCCTCCCACCACGTTTAAATTACATCCAGATAATCAAGAAGCATTACTGAATGCCAATGACATTTTAACGTTTGTAACATATGTGCAGGGAAAACAACAACAATAACAAATCCATCACTTGAAAAATAATTTTGCTAGAGTCACCTGCTGTGGGTGATCTGCAATTTTTTTACTATTTTGCTATAGAAGTCATGTTGGGAAAATCTGATGAGAACACAGTGGAAACTCACTTTCTTTGAGTCCAGAACACGCTCATAGTGGAACCGTGAGCTGTTACACATTTCAAAGAACTCCAGAGGCAAAAATCTCCTGACACAGTACAAACATTCAGAGCTGGTCTTTCTCAAAATAGGAAGAAAACGTACTCTGGGAATCATCTGTGCCTGCCCTGATTAAAATGCTTCCACAAAAAAAGGCCATTTCACCTAATTCTGTCAATCTGATCGGGAACATGGTCCCCTAACAAAGACTTGAAATCTTATTTGAAAAAGCTCTGCATTTACTTTCAATAGCAAAAATTTAATTTGATCGATCACAGGTAAAGGAATCAGTGAACCTGACAACATACTACAGCAACCTCTTCTTTAGGATCAAGACAACGGGAGAACTTTATAGAAATGCTAACATTAGGCAGCCAGGGGGAGTAAGCATAATTTTCTCTAAAAATAGGTCATAGTCTACAGAATGGCTCTAAGAGTTCTCAGAAAAGAATTGGGCTTTTCCCCCTATCATGGGAGTAGAAATGGAGACCGCCAACTAAAGCTGGAAGCCAGTGTGCAGGATCAGACTGCAAGTTAACGGGTGTTGAAAGATGGGTCGGGATGGCATGCTGAGCAGTTCTTTCTGCTGGAATCTCAGGACCTGGTGGTCTGAGGGAGGACACACGGAGGAGGACCCAATGGCACTTACTCCTGTGATTCTACAAGGGTCGCCCAGGGAAAGGGAAGGTGGGGAGAGGAAACAGGCTCGTACAGCCACTTTTGGGTCTATACTCCTAGGATTCATTCAGCCATGAAGGCTCAAACATTTCAGTCTGCTTGGAGACAAGTTAGGTGTGTGCTTGCCAATGAGGGGTGGTCAGTTTTCCCCCACTTTTAATTTCTTCAAAATCTATCTTGGCTTTTGTTCTTCTGTCCCTGGGTTGTATCCTCTGCCATTTCTTTCATTAAGCACTATTATCTTTTGTCTCATCATGTGCTGTTAATTTTTAGGCAGATTTTGAAACGTTGGCCTTCGTTTTCTTAATCTCAGTGGGTTTTGTTTTGTTTTGTTTTTAATAAGGAACACTTTAAAGTTCCTTTTTTTTCTAACCCTACAGAACCCAATACACCTCCATAAAAATTCACCCATGTCTATCCTGCAAATAAAGAGGAGAACAGCTTGATGTTCACTGTAAACAAAGGACTTGTGCATATTTCCAAGGCTTCCCCAACTCTGGATATCCTTTATAAGGATGTGATAATCAAAACTAAGGAAAGCTTAAGATTGTATCGACTGAATCAGCTGGAAGGAAGTAGAACATAGTGATGATATGCAGTGGATATTGGATTACCCCTGGGCTTCTAGAATGGGGACAACCAGATGGCGGGAAGCCTGAGAGACTGGCAGTGAGCAGGCACCCTCCACTTCGAGCGTTTTGAATCTACCTCACAAAATTGATCTCCACTTGTTTAGAATCTGAAGAACTTTCAGAAAGCCAAGCATTAAATTTGCTCAGAGGAATTTGCTAAGACACTCCATAATATGCCTACTAAGTACGTACATTGGTTTGTAACCTATTTTTTACTTATTTTCCATAGAATATAGAAATGTGCTCCCCCAACACTCCAAGATAGTACTTGTTAGGAGTACAGCATCTGGAGCCAGGTGGCTTGGGTTCAAATTCTATTTGTCACTCTCACAACCCCAGGACACCTACACGTTATCTGGCCAGTAATTTAGTCTCTCTGAGTAGTCAGCTCCTCACCATAAGGAGGGGCAAATAAGTCCCTTGTGAGGGTTAAGTGAAATAATACATGTAAAGTGTCAATAACTGATTGAATTGTTTTGATCGATGTTACCTGGAGTTAAATCAGGATTAACTTCTAAATGGTTGTTTGTTACGTATTATGTTCTGATTCCCATATTGTCAGACTGAAAAAGAATGAGTCGTGGTTGATAGACAGTGTTGGGTGGTGCTGGGCCATCGATGCCATCAGAATAACTGCTGCTTCTTTGAGGGAGGCTCTCTGTGTGTCACAGGCAAGATCAAGGAAGCCTGGAGTATGAACCTAGCTCTGCTGTAACTAGCGTCATCACCTTTGACCAGTGGTAGTGATGTCGTTGGCGCCCCACCCAGATCACCTTTGCCAGGCTGCTGTCCCTCCCTCCCCCTCCCCCACTGCTGGGCGTATAGGCCGTGAATGGCACACAGCTGCCACTTCTCTAGAGAATCACCCTCGGCTGATGGGAGTGGCCTAGGCCAGAAGTGCCTACAAAGTTATGCCTCCACTTTTCCCAGGATGGCCTGAACTGAACAGTTGATTGACAAGGGGTACAGATGACCACCCATTTGCCCTGAGGTAGCACAAGTATTCATGAGGTGCCACTCATGCTCCAGAGCTTCCTGTCTGAACAGGCTGAGATCCCTACTTTCCTTCAGGCTTCTCCTGAGAGCATCGCCTCAATAAATCATTGGACAAGATTCCTCCTCACAGACTATGCTTTTCTCACTTAACACCGAAAAGAGAAGATTCAGGGTCTTAGTTTTACTAGACAGAAATGATAGGTCTATTTCATGAATACTGATTTTAATTTCCAGAGTATTTTTGTATTTGTAAATGTTATACCTTCTGTTGTGACATTCAGTTGTGTCTATTCTGTACTCTTTCCTTTCCTTATATTTCCCAAAGGGAGATTAGTTGAGGAGCAGTTAGATATCTTTGAAGTCAAAGTTTTTGAGCACTGGAGTGTTTCTCCACTGGGGAGAGCAGGGGACAGAAGTCAGAACATTCCAGCTTGCCTAGAGGAAATCACTGTAAATGAAACATTTAGTTTAGATGTAAAATCCTCAGCATTTTCTTGGCCAGGCCCATGTTTCCATTGCTTCTGCTGCTGCAGGCATCTTTTTAGCTTCGATGGAAATTTCCCAGGCTCAGCCTAAAGAACCTTGTTTTTAAAAACTTGTTTATGGGGCGCCTGGGTGGCTCAGTTGGTTGAGTTCTGGCTTCCGCTCAGATCATGATCTCATGGTTTGTGGGTTCGAGCCCCATGTCCGACTCTATGCTGACAGCTAGCTCAGAGCCTGGAGCCTGTCTACTGAGCCATGCAGGCGTTCTTAAAAACCCTTTAAAGTTACTTAGCTAGATGTTACATCATCATCTGCACATTTATGGACACCCAAAAGAAACCGTATCATGGTCGAGTTAAAGAAAAGTTAGAGCACGTTCATTCGTTATAGGTTTGGCCACCTCTGGGGGCCTGTGGAGGCCCCAGTCGGGGTAGAAAACCTCCATTAATGCCACATTCCTATTGGCCCATTAACTGATCATGAGGAAAACAGCTCAGGAGGAGTGAGGGTGTCCTCTCACAGCGAGACGCCCTTTCGGGACTGTTCCTTAACTGTCCTTGTTTACTTTTATTTCTAATGGAAAGTAAAATTTAAAACCAGTGTGAATCTACCTGTCTGCCTGGTAATTTCCTGTCCATAAAATTGGCTGTTAGTCATACAGTAGCATAAAGAAGAAATTTGTAGGAATCTGTATTTACCAATTCTGCATTTTCCCAAGTGAAGGAAATGTATCATTATAGGGTCCGAATGTGATCTTTTGGTTACTGGACATTTAGAACCTGGTTTGATACAGTGACAAGTGGGGAATTTGAGGAGAGCTGGGATGGGACAAGAGAAGAGGGAACAGGGGCCAGCTCTGGCCTCGCGCTGTGTCAGCGTGTGACCTTTGTTGTTCAGCTGAACTATCACATGTGCAAGGCACGTGCTATTCTCCTCCTTAGAGGGGAGCAAATGAGTTCCAGGTTTCAT
This sequence comes from Suricata suricatta, assembly GCF_006229205.1. Lineage (NCBI taxonomy): Eukaryota > Metazoa > Chordata > Mammalia > Carnivora > Herpestidae > Suricata > Suricata suricatta. The sequence continues at coordinate 44,815,342 of NC_043709.1, read as the reverse complement.
ATGCAGTTGGTGTGGGGCAGGCCTCTGAATGCACCTCTTCAATTCATGGACTCACATGGGAAATGAACTCATCTGTTAGATGAGAACAGACTTAAGATGACTGATAGTTGTTAGATTACATTAAATGGCAAAATTTATACACATAGATTTATCAATATGATGAGAAACACTAAGTCAATTGATGGTTTAAAATACATTTATGAAAACCATAAAATAAAAAATATTTATGATGTCAAATGGCAGGCTCAACCCTGTCAATTCAGTTAAAAACAAAAGTTTCAACTTTCTTGAGTTCAAAAATGTAGCTGAGTTAGAACAGACTCGTGGAATGGGATCACAGGGGGAAAAAAACCCAGAAAGAATACTAGATTTCCTTTTCCTTCTCAAAGGTCAAATGCCATTTTATATTGATTGTTAATTTAAAAAAAATGTTTAATCACTTATTTTGAGAGAGAGAGTGCATGCAAGCATGTGAGCAGGGGAGGGGCAGAGAGAGGGTGAGAGAAAAATCCAAGTAGGCTCCTGGCTGTCAGCACAGAGCCTGATGTGGGGCTTGATCCCACAAACCTTGGGACCCTACTTGAGCTGAAATCAAGAGTTGAATGCTCAACCGACTGAGCCACCCAGGTGCCTCATGATTGTTAATTTTATTGTGTCCTTTGAAAAAAGGACCTATCTTGCCTATTTTGTCCTTTGCAGAAACAAAGAACTCAATCAACTTGTTGAATCACTTATTTAGTGAATGTCAGAAGCAACATTAGCATAGAGACTTAGCCCTGTCATTTATCATTTGGCTATTTGTTCTTGTGGAAGTTTTTTGGAAATATATGAGACCTCCAGATGCAAAGGCACATTAATTAATAAAGTCCATGATATTTTTCTAGTGTTTATAGTGTACCAGGGTCACAAGAGCCATGGGAGACACAAAGGCATCTTGAGCCTTTCTGAATAATTATTCTTTAATGAAAATCACTGCTAGAGGAGCAGTGCATGTGAGAATTCAGGGTCGTTAAGAATCCCTGTGGGTGTGGATAAGTGGCCCAGACAATGGTAGGAGATAAGGTTGGACTGGGATTTGGAGACCAGAGATAGACAGAAGAAGAGAGAAGAGGGACCAGGTGAACAAAGATGCAAATGTACACAGGAACACAGCACAATGGAGAACAGACTAGATTGAATGGAAGGTGTATTTTGGGAGTAGCGGCAAACAGATTTGGAAAGAAGGATCAGGGTCCAATAGTCAGGACCTCTGAGGCCCAGCAAGCTGGTCTGCGCCTTAGCTTGTAGGCACAGGGGAACTTTTGAGGATTTTTACACAGCAGTACTGTTACAATGCAAATATTGTTACAGCAAAATAAATCTGAAGAGTGTACGGAATGAATTAAAGAAGGAGAGAAGAGGATTAGATCAGGCAGAGGAGATTATAAATAAAGTGAAATATATAACACATGCTAGTCCTGGTATCATTCTTAGGATCACAAGACACAGTAATTCAAATAAGAATTAATGAGATCTGGGCCCAGGGTGATGGTTACAAAAAGAGAAATCAATAATGAGAAAATGCGAGGAGCAAGAATCAATATGATATGGGGACTAGGTGGAAGCTAGTCCTTTATCTTCACAATTTTCAGGAAATAGTCTTTGGGTTCAGGTAAAGCATATACATTTAGTCTCTATGTTTTCTTTTACTTATTTATTATTTTTAAAATTAGGGGTGGGGCACCTGGGTGGCTCAGTCGGCTGGGCCTCCGACTTCGGCTCAGGTCAGATCTCACGTTCGTGGGTTCAAGCCTCGTGTCAGGCTCTGTGCTGACAGCTAGTTCGGAGCCTGGAGCCTGTTTCCGGTTCTGTGTCTCCTTCTCTCTCTGCCCCTCCCCCTCTCATGCTCTGTCTCTCTCTGTATCAAAAATAAATTTAAAAAAAATTAGGGGCGCCTGGGTGGCTCAGTCAGTTGAGTGGCCGGCTTCAGCTCAGGTCATGATCTCACGTTCGTGGGTTCGAGCCCCGCATCGGGCTCTGTGCTGACAGCTAGCCCAGAGCCTGGAGCCTGCTGCGGATTCTGTGTCTCCCTCTCTCTCTGACCCTCCCCTGCTCGCGCTGTCTCTCTCTGTCCCTCAAAAATAAATAAAAGACATAAAAAATTTTTTTAAATTATACTTTATTATGAATAATGTCACAGGAATAGATTCTCTCCATCAGAGATGAGAGATTTATATGGCATGACCCAAAACATTTTGGGGACAAGTAACTCAGAGTTCAGCCTCTGTGGTCTCATGGTGATTTTAATGAAGCCAGACTTCCATGCAATAAAGAAAGGATTATTATTTCACTTCAGGATCAGGAGATAGAGGAATATAAAACACAAGTCTGTTTTTAAAGACACCATTAGAACACAAAAGCATAAATTGAGTTTTAAAGCTTTTAAAGCTCTCAGAAATGTTTCCTGACCGCCCGGAACACTGTACATCTGTCATATCTTACCACTCTTGAAACATCACTACACCATCTTCACCGGGAATTATGGCAGAAAAAATGGGGTGAGAATAGAGGAAGAAGGGGTCATGGGAAAAGCAACGTGCTTTCCTACAACTACTGGAAGCCCACCTGTGAGTTATTCATTATAACACTGATCATTCATTCATTCACGCAAGCATTTATTTCCAGGAGCTTTTGCTTTTCAGGAATTATGTTCTACATGTAAGAGACAAAGAGACCATTAAACCATGTATGTGTCCTTAAGAAGCCTAGTCTATGGGCAAGATACATTGGTTTTGTCTATACTTGAGAAGTGCTGTAAATACTGTGTGCAAACAGGTTATGGAGCTAAAGTAGAGGGGGGCCAGGACAGGAAGCTGGAATGAGTAGTGTTGGTAAGTTGGGCTAGAGGAAAAAGGAGAAGGGAGTACAGGCAGCTTGGAATGGCTTCCAGAAGGAAATGACACTTGAATTTCCCTCCAGGTGTCCTTCCTACTCCCCACTCCCTCTCCTCACCTTGGACCCACCTCCTCAAGTAATCCAACCACAACCACCTCTTCTCTTGCTACCTTTCACACAGATAGCTCTTAAAGCAGTGCCTCAAGGTCAAATCGGCCTCTCTGATGGAACTTGAAAGCTAAGGGAGAAAGGAAGCTATGTGGGAACCTAATGGTGGCCACTCAGAAGGACAATGTCTTGGAGGCCAAAGGAAGAGAAAGTTTTAGAAATGAAGTAGACATTGGTGCTAGATGAGAAAAGAAATGAAATATGTGCTTTAGATTTGGTGGTTTGGCCACTGATAAATTTGGCAAGTGTGCAAATAGCAAGGATTAAAGTTTGAAAAAGATTAATGAGGCCAATAAATACACTCCACTCTATTAATAAGACACTCCTCTGAGAAAGGAAGGAGAGACAAGAACCAGAGAAGGAATTGGGTTAAAGCAATTTCTGTGGTACAAGAGCATCTATGCTGAAGGGGCAGCATTAGCAAAGAAGGCACAGTTGAAAACAGAGAAGGAAAATTGATGGACTGATCTAAGGGGTGGGAGCGACTGACCGAGCCTTTGTGGACAGAAGAGCTTTCTCCTCCTCTGAGGTGGGAAGGAAGTGGGCGGAGATGGGTGGGGATGAGGGGGAGTTTGTAGACCAGGTGGCAGGGAATCCATCTGACACTGATTACACAAATGCTCTGCTAGAGTCCCCATGTGGACCATAAAGGTGAGTAAGACACCATCCCTGTACCCTCCCTTCTCAAACATTCGCTTCACTTAATAAAGGCATAGTTAACCTTATGCTGTTTGAAATTCAAACATGCCCAGCCAGTGGCTGACAAAAGGCAAGATTCTGGCAACAGATACTTCCTGGAGGACTTCACCACTGGCCTTGCTTAGAACTGGCAGTACATGATAATAAAAGTTAGTCTGACTTTCAAGTAGTTTTATTATCACTTTAAATCATCTGTAGAAAATGACCACCTTACTGCTGTCACGGGAGCAGATCTCTTCTGCCATCCTGGTTCATCTCTAATACTCAGATACCTGCTTTGAGGTTTCACTTTGAAGCAAATCAATGGATAAAATGAATTTCAGTGACAAAAGCAAAAGCATCTGAAGTAAGCAAAGAAGTCAAGTGTAGCCCCTTCATGTTACAGGTAAAGAAAGTAAGGCCCAGATAGGTGAATGGCACACATGAAGGCCCTCAAGCCAGCAATGGGCAGAGCTGGGTCTGGAATCCAGATCTGAGTCCTGGTTAGTCTCAGGGAGAAAGTTCCATCTTGTCTACAGCGTAGACAGCAGGGCTGTGGCGCCCGACTAAGAAAATGGTACCTGGAGGCCCACATGGATACATCTGGAGACCAACAAGTATTTGGGGGTATGAGGAAGGAAGGAAGACTTGATTGCTCTCTGATTTTTTTCTGTTATGGAGTTGAAGTGTTCTCCCTTTATAGGACTTTAGAGATCCCTGCAACAAATCCTTTTCTTCCTACTTAATTCATTTCTTTGACAATATTTCAAAAAAGTTGAATGACCCCTTTGGTCTTCTGAAGTTTTTATATTTTCTGAAGGGATGTGGTGTGTGTGTGTGTGTGTGTGTGTGTGTGTGTGTGTGTGTGTGTGTTAAGGGAAATATATAGAGAGATGTGATCTGAAAACCTAAGGCAACAAAAAGGACAGTGATAGAAAATGAAGAATAAGATACAAGTAAATGAAGATAGAAAATAAGAGGAGGAGAATGAACCACGGGAGTTGTACCTTCAGAGCCTCTCAGGTCCCCTACTATCCTCACATGCAGTGTTGGATATAATATCAAACATTTTTTGGTTGTTGTTAGGAGAGAGATAAAGGGAAATATAAAAGGAATGAATGGGGGAATGGGGCAGAGGAAGAGAGAGAAAGAGAGATAGAATCCTAAGTAGTCTCCACTCTCATCACAGGGTCCAATGGGGGACTCGATCCCACAACCCTGGAATCATGACCTGAGCTGAAATCGTGAATCGTATGCTTAGCTGATTGAGCCACCCAAGTGCCCCATTCATACTTTAAATATAAACAGGAAGCTTCTTATTTTAAGAAATACTATAGGAAAGCTTTACTTAATGTTTTTGGGGAAGTAAAGAGTTAACTCCTTTATGGAGCTTGCATACCCTGGTTTTCATATGTTGGCTTTGCTTTAAGTGAGAATGTGTCAGTGTAAGTACATCATAGATGCATGTAAGGCAACAAAAACAGTATTATGGATTTTGAGATTTACTGTTTGCTCAGAAGAAGCAGATGGAAAACCTTATAAAAATGATTTGTGGGTGCCTGGGTGTCCAACTCTTGATTTTGGCCCAGGTTATGATCTGTGAGTTCAAGCTGCCCTTCAAGGCTCTGTGAAGACAGTATGGAACCTACTTGAGATTCTCTTTCTCTCTCTCTCTCTGTCTCTCTTTGTGTGTGTGTGCGTGTGTGTGTGTGTGTCTCTCTCTCTCCCTTTCTCTCTGCCCCTCCCCTCCTCATACTCTCTCAAAATAAATAAATAAAACTTAAAAAAAAAAGATTTGTGATAATGATCCCACTTCATTTCAAACAATGTGGACTTAAAGTGATAGGAAATACCTTGTTTATTCCTAGTCCTTCTACCTACTAGAGTTTTGTTGACAATTAAAGGATATAGAGTTATGTTACATCAGAGGCCTCAAATGTACTCAGTAAATGATTATAGAAGCTGTCCTGTAGTTGACCATAACGGCGGCTTGGGTTTCCATTAGCTAAATGGAATCTGACATAACTAAAATATTTTTGTAACATAGTTAGATTCTTTGTAACATAGCAAAATGGCAGTGAGCAATTTTAAATCCAATATGCTGATCATCTCTGGTTCTATCATTTTTAATTGGTGAATGATCTTAAAAAAAAAGGTAAACGTGTAGGGGAATATGGAAAAGCTCTTACCTCTCCTGAAGTCCTATGGGCTTCATTTTGAAAGGAGAAGGGCAGACAGCGTTGGTAGCTTTGATCTCAGGAGTGTATCGGCCTTGAGGGTCCACAACCACATTCAGCACCCTTGGGGCTTGCTCGGGCTGGACCATGCTGTTGACTGTCTTTGCCTCAGACTGTGATGGCTGTAATGCAATGGGTGATAGGTGGATCTCCTGATTTTTCTCTTTATCTTGTCGCAAGGAAAACTGAAACTTTTCTTTTAATCTGTAAAGAATCTATAGAAGGAGATATAAAGTCTTGCTGTCATATTTTTTCACACTAAACAACAAAATATAATCTCTTCTAACCCAACCCAGAAGACCAACTAAAATGAAGGTTCAGTGATCATACAACTAATCAAAACCTTTCAGAATGATTTCTCAGTTTTATTATATTGAGATTTTTCCCCCAAAAGGATATAGTTGGTATTTCTAGTTGTTAAACAAATGTGTTAATGGATCTATTCTTCAAATATATATTCAAAAGACAACTTGGCTAATTTTATAAAAGTGCCAGATGTCAGTTGGATCACAGGCAAATCTTCACTCAAAAATGACTGAGATGGAAGGCTAATAGGATAGCCATGATATATGGGCTGATGACATTTACAGAAACAGAGATCTGCGTCCAGTCCAACATGGGAGAAGAAAATCTTGTAAACTATGAATGAAAAAATGGTTATGATATCAATTGTAATTTCTTATAAATATCCACGCTAGCCATGTATTAATTTGAATATCTGGTAACTTCTTGAAAAATTTAAATGTGGGGCACTTATCAAAGAATAATTTGGATAACCAGAATTTCATTTCTTACCTTTCCCCCTTTTGATTTTTTAAAAAAGAATTTTAATGTTTATTTATTTTTGGAAAGAGAGAAAGGGAGAGAGAGACAGACAGAGAAAAATAGACAGGGAGACAGAGAGAGATAGAGTGCAAGTGTGGAGAGACATAGAGAGACACACACGGAATCTGAAGCAGGATCCAGGCTCTGAGCTGTCAGGACAGAGCCTGATGCAGGGCTCAAACTCATGAACCACAAGATCATGACCTGAGCAGAAGCTGGGCACTTAACCAACTGAGCCACCTAGGTACCTCTCCCCTTTTAATTTTTAAGGCATGTAGGAAAAAGAAAACATATTAGTCTTCTCCATTCTCAGAACCCTTTCTAGAATGGCTAATCACTTCAGAAATGGTAAGACTGTCATTTTCAAACTTTTAAAGGAATTGAGCTGACTTAGCTGGGACCCTCCACAGACTGAATTGGGAGAGAGTAGAATTTGTCTTTTCATCCTCAAATTTCTTTTTTTTAATGTTTTTCCTTTCTATTTTTATTTAAAAATTTTCCTCTTTTTATTTATTACTTACTTATATTTTAAAGAGAGGGAGAGATTGTGCAAGCAAAGGATGGGGCAGAGGAAGAGAATTTTTTTTATGTTTATTTATTTATTTTGAGAAAGGGAAGGGAAAGCTCAAGCTGGGGAAAGACAAAGGGCAAGAGTGAGAGAAATCCAAGCAGGCTCCGAGCTGTAAGCTCAGAGCCCAATGTAGGGCTTGAACTCAAGAACCATGAGTTTATGACCTGAGCTGAAAACAAGAGTCAGACACTCAACTGACTGAGCCACTCAGGCACCCCTATTTAAAATTTTTTAAAAGATTATTTTGTCTTTCCTAGTTTTATTGAGATGTAAGGGACATATAACATTGTATAGTTTAAGGCATACAGCATAATATTTGATATTTTTTTCTTCTCTTGATGCTGACTCTTCTTCTCCAATTCCCACAGACCCTAGATGTCCTTGGGGTGCCTGCATGACTCAGTTGGTTAAGTGGCCAGCTCTTGGTTTTGGTTCAGGTAATGATTTCATGGTTCATTGAGTTTGAGCCTTGTGTTGGGCTCCACACTGACAGTGCGGAGCCTGCTTGGGATTCTCTTTCCCTTTCTCTCTGCCCCTCCTCTGCTCTCTCTTTCTCAAAGTAAATAAACTTAAAAAAAAAAAAAGACACTAGATGCCCTTGTATTTCTTCAAGTCTGTTCTCAGGAAGTGACTTGATAAGTTAATGCACATCAAGAGGTGACTTAAACCATTGTATGTAATCACAGTACTGATAATGTCTGCATGTTAAAAAGCTTTAGGCCTACTGAACTCCTTTGTTTAATATCTGAAATCCATTAGCTGAAGAAGTGATATTTTAGGGGAGAGGGCTTTCTTGGCACTTTTCAATCATATTCACTCTAGTTCTAAGGCTAAGTCTTTCCTTTTCTTTCAAAATTCCTTTAATTCTAGCCATCTCTATATTTGAAATCTACTGGAAAGATACAGAATCTAAATATATATATTTTTGTTAAAGAATTAACAAACAGAAAAATTAAATTAAGAAAGAAATAATCTGAAATTACGGAGAATATAAATACCTTTGAGAATGTATTTCAGGAAAAATTTAAAAATATTTGTCTACTGTTCTCAAAATATGTTGGTAACACTTCTGGGTAATTACCTGAGGAAAATGAAAACACTAATTCGAAAAGGCATACATACCTATGTTTATTGCAAAATTATTTATAATAGCCATGATATGGAAGCAACCTCAGTGTCCATCTATAGATGAATGGACAAAGAAGATGGTGTATATACACTGTGAAATATTACTCAGCCATAAAAAAGAATTAAATCGTGCCATTTGCAATAACACAGATGGACCTAGAGTGTATTATGCTAAATGAAATAAATCAGAGAAAGACAAATAGCATATAATTTCAATTATATGTGGAATCTAAAAAGCAAAACAAATGAACAAAGAAACAAACAGAAGCAGATTCATAAATATAGAGAAAGGTGAAGAAGATTAAGAGGTACCAACTTCCATTTATAAAATAAACAAGTTACAGAAGCACAAGCAATATAGGCAATGATATTGTAATAACACTGTATGGTGACAGTGGTGACTATGCTTATCCTGGTGAGCATGGAGTAATGTATAGGACGGTTGAATCACTATGTTGTACACTTGAAACTAATACACATTGAATGTCAACTTTACCACAATAGTAAAAATAGATAATGGTTAAGGTGGTCAAAAAATATGTTGTTAAAAAGTCTGTTTAACAAAATTGGATTACAAAAAAATCAAAATGAAGCAAAAACACAGCAATGTAAGATGAAAAGGTATCAGACTGAGATGAAGAAGAAAAGAATATAAAAAGTTGAAAATTCAGGAGCAGGATAAAAGTCTTTTAAGCAGTAAAGAATGGAAATGACAGTGCAGAAAACACAGCCACTGGCATATATGGCAAAGTCAGGAGATTGCCTGGAATATATAGCAAAAGGATAAAGAGAAGAAGATGAAAACAAGAGAAACCATGGAATATGGAAGTCAGAGAAAAGTCTCTGTGAACAATAATCTAGACTCAGTGAGAGAGTGGCAAATTATTCAGAACTATTTTTCAGTGCCCACTTATCATTACCTATTGTGTGAATTATCAAGTTTTCTGCTATGAACAAAATAAACTATACCCTGTTCTCATGGAATTGGGGATATGGAATGAAAAAAGTTCTCAGTTAAAAAACATGTCAGTCGAGCGGAGGAGCCAAGATGGCGGAAAGGAAGGGAGCTCTGTAAACTTCATCTGCCCCATCGATCGAACTGAGAAGGACATTACTCTCATCTGCAAGAGCAGAAGGAGAAAATACGTACTCCAGAAGGAAGAGAACCTCAAGGATACCTGAGTGAGTGAGTGAGTGCAAACTGGGGAGATTGGAAAATGGGCCAGCCTGAGAAGGGCAGGGGAGGTGGGAGCCCCAGCCCAACACGAGGCAAGTGCGCGGAGCCTGAGAGACAAAGGGAAGAGACAGAGAGACGGAACACGCTCATAATACTGTCTCTGGGGAAGAGGTAAAGAATGCTTAACCGCGCTTGGAGAGAGAAGCTCACTCCATAAATAACTGCTGGGTAGCCCAAATCCCAAACCCAGGTGGCGCAAGGGAAGGAACAGCTTCCAGCCCAGCGCCATCTCGGTGGGGAGTCAGTGGCCATAGCAGCAGCAGCGGGTGTCAGGGGCGCTCACTTTGACCTCGGTTTTGGAAGTGGGAGCACGCACCTCATTTCCACAGCGCATCTTGCCCCCAGCATTGGCTGCGTGAATCCTGAATCCCGGGTGCCAACAGGGAAAAAACAGCCCCCACCTCTGCGCGATCCTGGCAAGGAGTTGGTGGCAGTGGAGGCCTGAGCGCGTGCTCAGGCTGCAGGAGCTCCCAGCGTGCTCAGGCTGCAGGAGCTCCCAGCTCACTTCCAGCAGCTCCCGGCGCCTCCAGCAACAGCTGCGCACTCATTCCTCCCCCAACGCAATCACGATCCCGGCTGGGGGTTGGGTCTGTGACAGCACGCACTTCACCTCCTGCTGTGCACTTCACCTCCTGCTGTGCATCTCGCCTCAGGCAGGGGCAGCCAAAATCCCTGCCTGAGCCAAGACAAACTGATTCTTCCCCCTAAGAAGCCAGCCACCAAAGCAAATACATCTCATCTGTGGTGGCATAAAAGTGCAAGGACTGGAACTTTGAACCTAGGCGGGCCTGGAAAATACAACTCCGCTCAACTGTGGCACAAGGAGATCAGACTCATCATAGTGGCCTACAGTGCATAGTTCCAGCTGAGCCTGGTGTGCTGCCTATCTAATCTCTGCAGACACCAAAGTGGAGCCTCTGAGAGCAGTCTCCGACACCTATCACGCCAAATCACGCCTATCCACGAGCAGGAGCTGCTGCTTCTTTTTTTTCTTATAATTTTTTTTCTTTTTCTTTTTTTCTTCTTTTTTTTGGACTTATTTTTTATGATTATTACCTTTTTTTTTTACTTAAATTTTTAAAACTTTTTACTCCTTATTTTCCTTTCTCCTTTCTCCCTTTTTTTACCTTCTTGCAATCCAGATATATTCTCCTATATCTCATCCCTACCTCTCCCCTCAACTGGTCATACACTTTTAGACTGTCCACTGTCCTTTGTTGTCTCTGACCCCCTTTATTTTTTTCTTTTTTTTCTTTTCTTTTCTTCTTCACTTCTTTTTGTCTTTTTCCTCTCCATTTTCGTTCTTTTCTTTCCCCCTTTTAATGTGTTTGTTTGATATGTCTGTGCATTTGTGTGTTACTGTTCCCTCTGTGTTTGTCTGTCTGTTTTCCTTCTTAGGGCTACACCAAGAAATAAGCCAAAGTGTGCTCAATGGCAAGTCCCAAATATTGCTGAGTAGGGAAATAAAACATTCAAAGGCACAACATGAGAAACTGAGAAACCATTAAAAGAATATTTCCTGAAACGACAGGCCCTGGAAAGTCAATAAGCCTCTTTTAACAGAGAAATACTAAAAGGTGCACAGTGCACAATGAGCTTTCTAAAGGTGAAAAGAGACAGAAAACTAGCAAAAATGACAAAACGAAGGAACGTTCCCCTGAAGAACCTCCAGGAGGAAGTCACAGCCACAGAACTGCTCAAGGCAGATCTAGACAACATACTGGATCAAAAATTTAAAAAACTTCTCATAAAATTAATCGCTGGGGTTGAGAAAAGCATCAAAGAATCAACTGAGACAATGACTAGGCACTTTGAAAATAGGTGTGATTAGTTAAAAAAGACTAAAGATGAGGTGAATAACAAACTGGAGGCAGCCACCTAAGGATTGATGAGGCAGAGAGAATAGGTGAATTAGAAGATATAGTTATAGTGAGAGAGGAAGCTGAAAAAAAGAGAGAGAAATTAATCCAGGAGCAGGAAAAGAGAATTTGAAACCTGAGTGATACAATCAAATGGAACAACATCTGTATCATAGGAATTCCTGAAGAGGAAGACAGAGAGAAAGGTCCAGAAGGGATATTAGACCAAATTATAACTGAGAATTTCCCCAATCTGGGAAAAGAAATAGACATTCAAATTCAAGAGGCACAAAGAACCCCCTAAAGACGTAACTTGAATCGGCCTTCAGCACAACATATCATAGTGAAACTGGCAAAATATAAAGATAAAGAGAGAATTCTGAAAGCAGCTAGGGAGAAAAGGGCCCTCACGTACAAAGGGAAACCTATCAGAGTGGTTACAGACCTATCTGAAACTTGGCAGGCCAGGAAGGAATGGCAGGAAATCTTCAATGTGATGAACAGAACAAACATGCAGCCAAGAATCCTTTATCCAGCAAGCCTGTCATTCAAAATAGGAGAGATAAAAGTGTGCCCAAATAAACAAAAATTGAGAGAATTCATTACCACCAACCAGCCCTACAAGAAATCCTAAGAGGGACTCTATGAGGGAAATGTTGCAAAGAATACAAGGTGCCAGAGACACCACTATAAAGATGAATTCTAGGGAGAACACAATGACTCTAAATCCACATTTTTCAATAATAACACTGAATGTAAATGGACTGAATGCTCCAACCAAACGACACAGGGTAGCAGAATGGATAAAAAAACAAAACCTATCTATTTGCTGTCTACAAGAGACTCATTTTTGACCGGATGACACCTTCAGGTTGAAAGTAAAGGGATGGAGAAATATCTATCATGTGACTGGAAACCAAAGGAAAGCCGGAGTAGCCATACTTATATCAGACAAACTGGACTTTAAAGTAAAGGCAGTAACAAGAGATGAAGAAGGACATTATATCATAATTACAGGACCTCTCCATCAGGAAGAGCTAACAACTATAAATATCTACACACCAAATTCTGGAGCACCCAAATACATAAAACAATTAATCACAGAAAGAAACAATCTTATTGACAAAAATGTGCTAATTGCAGGGGACTTTAATACTCCACTGACAGCAATGGATAGATCAACCAGACAGAAAATCACTAAAGAAACAATGGACCTGAATGACACGTTGGAACAGATGGAACTGATAGATATATTTAGAACTCTGCATCCTGAAGATAGGAAATTCATCTTCTTTTCAAGTGCACATGGCACACTCTCCAAGATTGATCACATACTGGGGCATAAAGCAGCCCTCCATAAGTATAAACGAATAGAGATCATACCATGCACACTTTCAGATCACAATGCTATGAAACTTGAAATTAACCACAGAAAAAAGTCTGGAAA
>NC_043709.1:44743509-44802218 GCF_006229205.1 Suricata suricatta | reverse complement strand
CTATCAGTACAGAGCTCGACACGGAGCTTGAACCCTCAAACCATGAGATCATGACCTGAGCTGAAGTCAGACGCTTAACCTACTGAGCCACCCAGGCGTCCCAACCATGCTGTCATTCTTAAAGATCAACTCTGACATCACATCTGCAGCAGATTGGTTCTCACCATTGGGTTTCAACACCACCAAATCTAAGAGTATATCTTTTGTGGGTTGAAGTCTTTAAGGAAAAGGACTATGCACAAAGGGACTATAATGACAAATGCATGCTTATAAACTGTCAGGAAATGGAAAACAATCCTTTTTGTCTTTTATTCAGTTCACTTCCTCATACCCTGGAAACTTTTATACTGGTGGTGTTCATTGACAAAGGTATGGCCAAGCTAAATCTTAAATTTTTGAAAATGATAGGTGCTAAATATTCCTGTGAGAAATATTACTGCATAAGAAAAAAAAGACATCTAAGTGACAAACCTTTTTACTCTTATTATAATTACTTTCTGAAGCTATAGGGTAGAAAACACTGAAGACAAATATCTTTACCCTCTGCATGATGCCTAAGGATTGGGAGGCTTTTAATTTACTGCTTCTCTTCAGTTTTCATAACCCTCAAAAGGTACTTCACCACCACTCCGCACAAACAAAATCCTAGAAACACTACAACAGTACCAATCCAATAACATAAGAATGCTTAGTTAAATACATAATTACTAAATGATGAGGCAATAGAATTTAATGTGGGGTATCTTTTAAATTTATTTTTATTGATTATTTTTTACACTATTTCTCTAATTAATCTCTATACCCAACGTGGGGGTCAAACTCACGACCCCCACATTAAAAGTAGCATGCCTTACTGTCTCAGCCAGCCAGATGTCCCTAGCTTTCTTAATTGAAAGCCAGTTATTTTCCTGAATGAGAAGAGAAACAAATCTATCTGTACCTTCACAAAAATATCATTAATAAAAGATAATACATATATTTTCTTAGCTCTCCACATCTAAATATAATATGTACATCAGAACATTTGATTGCCTGTTTACATTTGGACTTTGGAGAAGCATATTTTCATTTTCAAAACAGAATATTTGGAGAAACATATTTTCATGTTTAAAATGAAAATTCAGAGAAGCAAATATTCATTTTCAAAAACGAAAATGAGAAAGCCAAGGAAATATCAGCTTTCTCAATAGCCCCTGACAGGTCACTTTTATGATTATATTGGTGTAGAAGTAGCTCTAGTCCAAAGTCCTTCTTTACTTCATGAGTTTATGTTCTTGCTGAAGAACCTTTGCCACATATTTTTATAGTCATCAGTTTACTTCATCACTAGTTACAGGTCAGCTTTTTAATCTATGGCATATGTACACAAACTGACTCCTACGCCTTTGATTAGGGAAAAGCAGAACTTGGAGAACATATAATGCTTACAAGGCACTTTAAAATACTCAAAGGTGAGGGTGCCTGGGTGACTCAGTTGGTTAAGCATCCAACTCTTGATTTCAGATCAGGTCACGATCCGGGGTCGTGGGATTGAGTGCTGCAGTGGGCTCCACACTGAGCCTGGAACCGCTCAAGATTCTCTCTCCCTCTCTGTCTCTCCCCCTAACCCCTTTTCTCTCTTTCTCTCTTTCTCAAAAAAAAAATACTCAAGAGAGAGACTGGGCTGACAAAATGTGGGAAGAATGGAAGACGTTGTTACCTGGAGAAAAGGCTGTTGTCATGGAATTCAGTTGTAAGGTAGTGGTTCCCAACCAGTAGGGATTTAGACCTTCAGGGGCATTTGGTAATGTTTTAAGATGGCTTTGGTTGTCACACTAGAGTGTATGGTTGTGTGCTACTGGCATCTAGTGGGTAGAAGCTAAGGGATGCTGCTAGATACTCTACAGTGCACAGCACAGACCTTCTTCCCACAGTAGAATTATCTAGTCCCTTTGTATGTTTTTGGTCAAGTCACTGATTCTCCCAGGATCTTGGTTACCTCATCAGTAAAATTAGGAAACTAAAATACATTAAGTGTTTATGCATAGAGCCAATAGTTAATAATACAACTTAAAATACTTTGCTAAGAGGATAGATCATATGTTAGGTGTTCTTACCTTAAAAATTGGGTGCCTGGTTGGATTAGTGGGTTGAGCATCTGACTCTTGATTTCAGCTCAGGTCATGATCCCAGGGTTGTGGGATTGAGCCCCTTGTTGGGCTTCACGCTGACAGCATGGAGCCTGCTTGGGATTCTCTCACTCCTTCTGTCTCTGCCCATCCCAGCTCATGAATGCATGTGCTCTCTCTCTCTCTCTCTCTCTCTCTCTCTCTCTCTCAAACAAGATAAACTTTCAAGAAAATAATTAAAAAAATAAAAATGAGTAGGATACTTTTGAAGGTGATGGGTATATCTATGACAAAGATGGTGGTGATGGTTTCATGGGTATATACTTATTTCCAAACTCACCAAGTTGTATCCATTAAATTTGTACAGCTTTTTATATGTCAATCAGACCTCAATAAAGTGGTTTAAAAATACATTAAGTGTTTAGTACCCACAATAAATTTAGTGCCAGTTTTGTACCAGTAAGTGTGCAATAAAGGGAAGGCATTAAATATTACTATTGTTATTATTTTTATTATTAAGAGGATTACATTCTTAATACTTAAGAACTAAACAGTTTTTATTAATATAGAAACAAATTAAAAATTATTTTATGGCACATGCCTTCTCTGTAAACAGTATGTTTTACAGAAATGGTTCTGTAAACGGATCGTTTCAGCTAGAAATCTATTCCCATTTCCCCCAGTCCCTAGTGATTATATAAAACCAATTGGAAGAGGGTAGCTATGTATCTCCACCTGTGACATGTTTTCATCACATGGTGCTCAGGCTATAGCAGGTGATCTGACATACAACTTCCTGTTTCAGCTACAAAGACCATGAGTGGAAAAACTCTTACATTGCTTATAAATGGCTCTTCTATGGGTCTAACATACTAAAACTTTTGTTGACCCAAAGAGCTTTTTCTTGTATTTTCTAAAATGCTTTCCAGAAGCAATCTGGCTTGTAGTTATCTCTACCTACATTTCAGAAATGCCTTTGCACTTCAAAATAAACCTCTAAGCATATCTGAAGGCTTAATTTTGATGATAAATGGTGTTCTTTCCATTTATTGAAGTTTAATAACTAATTCTTCTTGGTAATAAATTTCTCCCACCTGAAGCAGACTGAATGGATTGGAAATTGCCCACACATTTTTTCTTGGAAAATTGTATTTGTCTGTTTGTCTCTCCACCCACTCCACATTCACATTTGAGATGTGCTAAATAAGTCACACATTTGAAAATGTCATGCATGTCTAATTTTATGCCTGGCAATATAATTTTTTTTATTTTAAGGAAAGTAAACAATATGCCACATTTCAAAAATTTTGCCAAGCCTTATGTTATTGTTACATAGCACACATAATCCACCATTACGGCAATTTACCTATAAAATTTCATAATAAACCATATGCCTTTTGTTTCTGTGGTATGTAGGAAGGCTGGACAGAAATAATGGTATTTGATCTCTCATAAATATAATTATTGCCAGAGGGAAATTTCTCATACTATTGTATCTTTTCCTTTGCATGGAATCAACACAATCATGGGAAACAGAATCAGAATATTATGTGTTTGAAAATTGCAAAAGTGATAGCACCACTATTACTGAGAGAGCCAAGTAAAAAACTTACTTTAAATCAAGGTCATTATCAAAAGCACTTGGAAAGATAAGCTTATTTTAGAGAATCACCTTTGACAAGTCCCTAAATGTGAACCGTTGACATGTCAGTGGTATAGTTGCATCAGATAAACTTAACTTCATGCAAATCTTGTGTACTAGGTAGAATTTTTCTTTTTTTTTTTTTAAGATTTATTTATTTTGAAAGATAGAGAGGGACTAGGGCAGGGGCAAAGAGAGAAGGAGAGAAAGAATCCCAATCAGGCTCTGTCTGTACTGTCAGCATGGAGCCCAATGCGGGGCTCAAACTTATGAACCATGAGATCATGACCTGAGCCCAAAATGAGCTAGATGCTTTACTGACTGAGTCACCTAGGTGCCTCAGAATTTTTCTATCAGTATTAATTCCTTCCTATACACTGCTGGTTCCTCTGTTAATCCTCCCCCTCCTCTTTTTTAAAGCTTATTTATTTATTTTGGGAGAGAGAGAGAGTGCGTGTGTGTGTGTGTGTGTGTGTGTGTGTGTGTGTGTGTGTGTCTGTAAGCAGGGTAGAGGCATAGAGAGAGGGAGAGAAAGAATCCCAAGCAGGTTCTGTGCGGTTATCACAGAGCCCAAAGGCCCTGGCTCCCACGCACTGTGAGATCATGACTTGAGCTTAAATCAAGAGTCAGATGCTCAACCGACTAAGCCACCTAGGCACCCCTCCTCTGTTACTCTTCAAAGCGACTTTTCTCACTAAAATTTAAGATTGTATCTGAAATATATCATTCTATTTCTTTCATTTATTCAAGAGCAACTGGAACACACATGGAAAGTGTTGCTTCTCTCACTACCTCCGCCTCCAACGTGTTCCTTGCCCAAGAAATGGGAGCTCCACCATCCAGGTACTCAGCCAGATTGAGGAGTCAACCTTAATTTCCTTCTTTCCTTCTCCCTGAGAATCAGTACATAGCAAATCCTGTCATTTCCATTTCCAAATAAATCCCAACCGTTCACTTCTCTCCATCTCCATTGCCTGCTCTGAGCCATCCTCATCTTTGTCTTCAGGCTAACATAATGGCTTCCAGAAGAGTCCTAGTGCTCCCACACTTCATCTCGCGTTCTGTTCCCAACCACTCTTCACCAGCAGAGCACCCGCTCTTGTAAATACAGACATCAAATCACATTAAACCTTTGCTTAAAACTTTCAGCTTCCACTCTTCTTGTTGAGCCCAGAGAGGCTGGCTTATTCCCACATCGACTGTTCCATCCTCTGCCTGGGAGGTCCTCTCCCCACATTGTCACATATTTTGGAAGTCTCCAAGGGTTCTGTTCCGCTCACTCATTCTTATGGTATCTCTTCACAGCACCGAACAATATATTATTTTTTTAAAAAAAATGAATAGACTTCATTTTTAAAGACCAGTTTCAGGTTTATACAAAGCAGCAGAGAGTACAGAGTTCTCTCTCTTTGTGTGGTACATTCTATGGGCTTTAACAAATCCATGATGCATGCATTCACCCACAGTGTAGTCTCCCTGCCCTAAACATCCGCTGTGCCCCACCTCTTCATCTCCTCTCCTGAAACCTCTGGCAACCACTGATCTTTTCATGGTCTCTAATGTTTTGCTTTTTCCAGAAGGTCAAATACTTGGAATCATACAGTATGTTCACTTTTTGTTAAAAAAATACTAATGTAATTATCGTCTGTGTCCCCCTCTAGAGTATTGGTCCCACAGGAAGAGGGACGTTATCTGTCTTGTTCTCTCCTTTGGCCACAGTGCCAACCACAGGCCCACAGTGTATCCTCTGCAGGAATTTGTAGACTAAATGAATGGATGAATCTACCTGCCAACCCAGTGGACAGGACAATCACCTATACTTTGGAAACATTCCTTTCTTGAGTTGTTTAGTAACTTTGGAGCAGACTTACCTAGGTTTCTGACTTTTACTTTGGTGCTTGTAAGAAACTGGGAAAAGAAGAGCTATTCTCTGGCCCCAAGGGGTTGAGAGTATAGCCACCACAGGCCTTTTTGCTCATGAGACCAATATGCTGTCATGTGGGGTTTATCCAGTCATGCTGGATACGCAGGTGCTCCCTCCCTGAGTTAGAGATGCAGAGCTGGGACCGTCTCCTACACGGTAAGAGCAGGCTCTGCGCTGCCTCCCGCTGACCTCCCAGACCCAGAGGCTGCTCAGGAAATCTGCTTTCCACTTCCGCCCTTTTATCCTAGCCTTTGCTCTGTGCTTCCCCATTTCCCTCCTTTTATCCTCACCTTTGCTCTGCCTAATCTTATCCATCCACCCCCGACCAGTCTCTGCTTTTAGCACTCTCCACCTCTTTGTATTCTCCTCTTCCTCCCATCTCTTCATCTGTGAAGCAGAAAAACACTCTAATTGCGACTGACAAGAGAGAAAAAAAGCACTCAAGATTTCCCAGATTAAGGAAAAGAAGAACCACAAATGTGAAAGTGCTATTAACTGTTACAAAAAAAGAGACCTTCAAAAACACTAAAGAATGACCAGAGGTCTTGACCACAGTTCCCCTACAACCTCCAACTTTGTCTCATTAAAAATTTCCCCCTCAGTCTCCGCAATTTAATACATAAAAATCAAATTTCTTACTCAGTGCTTAAGGTATTCTTTTGTTTACTGTGTCACAATTTTTAGAAACCTTTTGAACTATCTGTCCATTGGAGACAGATGCCTCTGAATTCATGATGATAGAAGTTTTAGGGTGTCCTTACTGCTTCCTATATTTAGACTCAAGGAAATATGCCCATCATCACCCTATTCATGGCCTTAATTGTTTTATATCCTTCAAGTTTAGACCTACTCAGCCTCTGTCTTTCCCAACTAAGCCCTAGAAGCTTTCTAACATAAACCCTTCCCTAGCAGGGGAAACATAAATGAGCAAAAATCAATAAGACACTTAGCAATACTGTTGGTTGAATAGTATGTAGCATGATGTCTTCTGGGGGACATTTAAAAGCCAAGGAAGAAATATTTTTGAAAATGTACAAAATTAAAAAGATCATAGCGCAAAGGAAAAAAAATGTGTGTAAACATCAAATATTTTAAAGTACATTACAGAATTTTCAAAATAATAGGAAAATCTTATCAATGTATTTGAAAAGTAACTGTTAACTCCCTCAATACCAAATAGAACAGCCTATTTCCTGGGTTTACTTTGGGTTCCTTTTTTTGTAAAATTAGAAATATACTTTTAAAGGCTACACATTTATAATTTGTAATTTACACAGCTATTTCCAGTGTATACTTTTTTATTCATTCACCTAAAAAGTTAGTTGACGGTGAATATCTAGCCTTGGAGCCTATGATCATCCTTTTCAATGCCTAGAATTTCAGAGAAGGCTATCTAAGCCTTTTAAAAATAAATAAGGAAATCAACCACTCTTAAAGATGTAAGCTTGCCCTTAAGACATGTTTCTTTTTAAAATTTGTCCCGAGTTCCATAAAGATGATATAAAAGGAGAAATAAAGTAAGCCCAAAGTGGTCCCGTGAGACTTTAATGACTTTGAGGGCTCCAGTGACCTCGGCAAATCACTTTCTGAAGCTTCATTCTCAGGGTTGATTGAGTTACTAAAAGCCTTAGTGCACCTAACGCCTTATTCGGCAGGTCAGAATCTGTAATTCCATAGGTTTTCCTTAGCTATCACTCTGCCGTCAGATATAAAATATTCCCAATCCAACAGGCTCCTAGACTTGCCTCTCTGTTCCCAGTCTTTTCAACATGCCTTTGAATGGCATTGTATCTAATAACATTAAGCAGCAGCTCAGTAAGGGATAAGATATATAAAGAAGCAAACTTACCATCAAACACGTTACTATAATAACAAAGATGCTGAGAAAAATGACAACAGCATAAAATCCTTCTTTGCTCCAGATTTTGTCCGCTTCATGCTGCCCTTGTAAAACATTTTTCTTTAAAAGCAAAACAGAAAGTCTGACGTTAAATGAGAGTTTGAGGAGAATGGCGTTCTTATCAGACACTAAACATATTTTTAGCTTCACTCCATTCAGTGTAGTCGAACACACCTACATCCCCCGCTGCCAAAGCTGCTTCTCACACTGATCTGAGACAGGGCCGGCCGTCCGGAGACATGAGGAAATGATTTTATCTCCTGTGCAGGAGGGAGCATGCCTGACACGGCATGTTGGGTCCTAAGACTTCGCACATGTCCCTCCAAGAGTCTCTCTGGGAAATTACCTGGTTCAATAAATAAAAGAGCTCTGTTCTTTTCTGTGTTGAGGAAACTGTGTCTGAAGCTTTCCTTACTGTTTGAAGTCCCCTCCCACAACACCAACACCCTGGTTTACGTGCTGTAACGCAGCTCTTGACTTTAAACAAAAGTGAAACAGGTGCACACAAAATCTCATGATGCTTTTTTATAAACAGAGTAACAATGTCGGGATCATTTCCTTCCTTTTTTTTCTCTTTCATCAAATCTTTTTTTCCCCTTTAAATGCAGTCTACTTTCTCAAAATCTGATTGAAGTTCACCTCCACCATACAAATTGTTAGGATATTATATTTTACTTAAAGCAACAGGGAGCATCAAAAAGTGCAGAATTATTTGGTAACAAAAGGTAAGATAAATAATTTTACTTGTGCCTTTAAATTTTTTTTGTTTACTACTTAGTGGGTGAAAGGGTAGAGAAGAAGCTGAATAAAATGTGAATGAATGTCTTAGTTTTATTTTATTCACTCCTTAAAAAAAAGCACATCTACTAATATCACATCTTCGAAGGCAATTAAATTTTATAATTCAGTGAAATCTATCGATTCATAGTTAAGGAAACTTTAGCTTGAAACCAAATGGTCTACAGTTGGGAAAAACATAAATGCTAAATCAAGTCAAATGTTTCTGCTCATCTAAAATTCCAATCTGTTAAAATATGCCTTTTATTACCTTCAGTGAGAGCACTGGTCTGTCCTTGGATATTGCCTCCAACAATTAAGAAAGCCTTGAGCAACAATGATGAAAAGCCACATGGCCATGGAGAATGAGAGTTCATCTCGGGCACCGCAGTGGCAGATGAGTGCTCAACTTAATGTAACCATTGGGGTGATTTCAGCCCCTACTACGTGGAAGAGAAGAACCACTTAGCTGATCCTCGTCAACCCACAGAATCATGAGAGATACATAGTTGTGTAAAAAAAAAATCCTTGAACAAAAAAAGCTGTCCTTTTAGGTGTCTGAACTTTGAAATCATTATTAAATTATTTTTCAGTACTTAAAAAAATAAAACACATCCAATGTTTGTAAATTAGATAAAAAGAAATATTTGCCTTAAAAGTTCTTTATAAAAACTTTTATCTTGGAACTCAGGACTTGAGCAAAACAGAACAGAAAAGATCTTGGAGTTCAATTGTGATTATAAAAATGATTTGAGGGAGACTCCTAGTGCTGGAGTAGTTGAATTTCCATTTCCTTTGCTTATAAAACATTGATATGCTCCCTATGACATCTTGCCTACTTTTTAAGACATGAATTCGTAGATATAAGAAATGACTTGGCTATATTTTAAAAATATGTAAGTGGTAAGTTGAGGGAGAACCTGAAAATATTTGCTTGATGAAATGGTTAGAAACCAAGTATCCCACTGGAGAGGAAATCTTGGATTCAAGTGGCGACTCTCATCTTTTATTTTTTGACCTCAGCCAGATCATGCTTAATACAATGCCTCTATAAACATAGGTGGAAACTAACAGAAAACAAAAACTCATGTAGAAACCAAGTACAAATATGGAAATGAGTTTTTTAGGCAACTAAATAACAACTATCACTTGCTACAAAAGCAAACTAGTTAAGCCTTCAAGTAGGCAGCCTAAACTTGTCAAATGTAAGTAATGAGGATCTGAGCTTTAGTTCATGTAAAATTTGGATAAAAAACAGTGGTTAGGTGGGTGGAAAGAGATTTTGTGTTCCTAACCTGAGTTGATTCATTTCTTTCTTTGTTCTTTTTTTTCCTGCTATAGTTCGACACCTCCTGGAATATCAACATGTTCTTTTCTGCTTAAGACAAATCTGTTTTGTTTTCTCTTTTAACCAAAGTGGTGATGATGGAAGAATTAACCTCCTATCCTCGCTCCCCCTCTCCTAGTTACAAAGGCACATGTTGTGAACTCTTAGAACTTAGTCACTGCACTTTCTTGGTAAATAGATTTCCTTCTGAGTCATGCTATTACTGCTGAGCACTACTATATTTGTACAGAGATCTAAAAAATTGATAAGGATAGAGTAATAAATGGAAAAGTTTATAGTTAGGATCCTACAAGTCAAAAGATTATAATTCACCAGAATCTCCAATCTAACCTTTGCATAAGGGTAATATAATGCTTTTACATTTTGTCAAAGGGCTGAGGGTTCACTTATTTAGAGGCCCCATAGTCAGGCCAAACCCAATACCATTGTATTATCTTTACATCTTATATCATAGCCACATCTATCTACATGCTTTGCCTTTTAACTCTGTTGCAGTGAAAGAAGCTGGTGAATTTTATTACTTAAAATGTTGGCAGTTTCCTGTATCCATAAGACAGCTTCTCTATATTCTCTTTAATAATTTGATGCATGATAGTTTTCTTACTGTTTTTTTTTAAATCAATTCTGATCCCAAGTGGTAGAAGACATGACACAGAGGCTTTAGGAGATCTCTTTTTAGAGGAGATGAAGCACACAGAGTAAGAATGAAGTGGACATATTTTAATTATCTGGTTAATTGATTGAGCTAGGCAGATAAACAAGGTGTATCATACAATAATATAATTTTGTTAGATAAATGCCAAACGTCCACCGTGTTATGCATGAGTGAACAATTCATTCTGAATGATCCGACACATGCCATCCTCCTCTGCGCTGTATGGCCAGGACTATAATTCTTTAGATTGCTGGCTAATGTTCTAGTTTCAAGGAACAATTACAAATCTCCTGATTATGGTATGTATTTATTTGGTATATATTTTTTCTCTATGTTAAATATTCCATGAAAGTATCATTCTGCACATTGGCCTGTTATTTAAAGAAGGTAATTTCTCCTTTGAAACATAAGACCTACCAAACTGGAATAATTCACAATTTACAACAGCAAATCTACAACCATTCTTTCACTATCAATGCAGAACTTCCTGTTATAATAGGTATTTAATTCATTCATTCATTAATTTTTAATTAATTTTATAAAAACATTAAAAAATAGTAACTAAAATAATGAATTTCACTTTATTTCCCTAAGATTTAATTTACTAGGCAACAGGAAGTCTAGTTTTATCTTTACAAGCATCTTATAATAAAAGAATATGGGACTACTTACATTGTTCTAGCTCATAAAAATATATAAAAGAAATAATATCTTTTTCTTTCCCAAAACTTATATTAAAGTGAAAACAGATGAATAAACAAAAGTAATTCTGTTTTTGGTATTTTTGTTTCCCAAGAGTAATTTCCAATTAAAAAAAATCAAACAAATAAAGAAATGGCAATGATGGAAAACACGTCCTTCCCTGAAAGTTTAGAAAGAGATGCTTGGAGACAGTGTTCACAGTGTTCTGTAATTCATATAAAGGATGAAAAACCAAAATACCAATATTCTTTTTTTCCTATTAATAAACACATTAGTACAGTCCAGTGATAATTTAGGAATAAAAATGTGAAAGAATGGGCTGAAGTATAAGCTGTTATCACACATTAATGACAAGATGAATAAAGAAATGGAGAAACTCATAGAATATCACCAGCTTAAACAAATATCAACAAATGCTTCTGCAGGCCCCTTTGGACTGTATGTGGCCGAGGCTCCCTGTAGAGCTCCCCTTTGGACTGTAGATGGCTTTCTTCTAGTTCTGCAAGAGGACCTTAGGTCAGAGGGTAATGCTGGGTCCTTCCAGAAGTGCCTGAAAAAAAGCCTCAAGCAATCCATCCATCTCTCCTTACTAAAATGCCTCACATGCAATGAAAATATGTCCTAGTCTCCTATAAGGTAATACTCTCTAGATTCTAGATTTCCTAGATTTCTAAATTTCCACACAACAAAATTCTGTTGTGGTAGGATATACCTTGTTGATCTGCCTAACTCAATCAAAATATCACATTTTGACCATCAAGTATACTTTCGTTATTCAACTACAGTACAGACCTGTGGTCTATGTTAGGCTAATAGTTCTGTGTCAAGCTCCTCATCGTTACTGGAATGAAGTATGTTGGAAGACAAATACTTAATTTTCATTGTTTTTGTTTGTTTGTTTGTTTGTTTGTTTGGTGAGCATCTCTTGGCTTGCAAATCTGGATGACTCACTAAGTTGCTGTACTCATAAGGCATTCAAAATGGCATTTAAACTCAGAATAAAGCAACAGGAAAGAATGCTTATAATATTCACTGAAAGCTTCTGGGAAGAAGAATCAATTAACCCAACAGTCTTCTTAAGTTTTGAAGCACTGTCCTGGGCAAGACAGTGGGCAAGGCAGTCTGTCAAGGCTCTAGATATGGAAATGGGGTTTGGTTTGGTAGAAAAGGGAAGGCCTTCAGAATCACATGCAATTAGGGCTGGGGAGGGGTTTAGGTATTCAAGCTCATATTGACCTTTTCTCCTGGCCTCTCTGAAGCAGGAAATGGCCTCTTCTTCCTCAAGCTCCTATAGCTTAGTGTGGTAACATTACCACAGACTGTATTCTCCTTATCTGCTTATACCTTATTTTTCCTACTAAAATACAAACTCATCGAAAGCCAAAAACATATTTTATTTATTTACTTGTTTGTTCATTCATTGACTTGTCCAACTTTGAACATTACATCACACAGGGCTTGTCTATCTATTTGTGTGTCCATTATACGCCAGTGTCTGAATGAAGGGTTGGAGAGAAGAGATATAGTGTAATGGCATATGTTCTCAAGGAGCCTATAGTGTAGAAATAGATTTGAAGATTAAGACAGGATAAGGGCTTCTTGTACTAAGCTCAATGAAAACACAAGGCAAGCACCCACACCTGTAGAAGCACAAGTGAAAGTGTTGCTATATAGTAGACTGATCTTGAAACATGAAAGGTGAACAGATGGACCAACATATGTACAAGATGGAGGGAAGAGACCGTGTGGGGTGTCCTGGTACTTACTGAGTTTGAAGGGGCTGAAGCAGAACCTAGAAGGTGTTGCTCAACAATTAGAAAGCCCAGTGCACAAAGGACCATACAGCCTATGAAGAAACCTAGATCCGATACTATAGCATTTAGGAAGCCAAAGAAGAATCGAGAATCATGACATTGAGAGGGCATGGCCAGATTTGCTCTGAGAATGATTACTTCTCTCACGAGAGAAAATCCCATGTGTGTGTGTGTGTGTGTGTGTGTGTGTGTGTGTGTGTGTGTGTTGGGAGGGTGCAGAGCATGGGGAGGGCAAGGAGGAGAGCAAAACTAAGTGCAGCAAGACTGGCTGGAGGTGGTTGTTACAGTCACGGCTCAAGGATGAAATACATCTTCATTCTGCCAATAAGGAAAGCTGTCCGGCATTCAAATCATATTTGTTTGGTGCCTACCCTGTGTGAGGACTTTCACATATATTTCTAAAATTTAATTCATATTTCAAGTCTATAAGATAAACTATACCCCCCCCTTTTTTTTTTTACTATATCCATTTGAATATGAGGAAACTGAAGCTCAGAGAGGCTGATACTATGCCAAAGACAGACTTAATCTCCCAGAGATTAAATCACCTGCCTGAGGTCACACAGATCTTAAATGCTGGCTTCGGGATTCGAGCTCAGTCTTGGACAAAGATTTTTACACTGCTGAAATGAGAGGCATTTTGTGCTTTTGTGCATAGGGGAAGAGACTAGGAGTCGAGATGTCTAGATGTCAAATGAAGTATATTTTCTGTCCCTCATTTGCTTTGTCACTTTGGTGAAATCAATTTCTATGGGCCTTACTTTCTGAATCTATAAAATGTCCATGTAGGCTCCCTCAGAGTCTGATTCCATGATTCTGTGAATTTAACTACATGTATTCAGGATGGTGATCATTCTAGCAAGTTTGTTAGAGTGGAACACAGCAGGAGAAGTTCAAAAGGGACTGGACTTATTCAGGGGAGAGGATGGCGGAGATGGTGGCGGGGGGCAATTTAAAAAGTGCGGATTAGAAAACACCATGAAGAATATATTCATAGTTCTTAAAATTACATTCCTCAGCAAACAAGACAAAACAAAACAAAACGAACAGAAACCACATTTCAAATGAATTCCTAAATTTTGGACAAAGGTGAGTATCTGGCGACCACTTTGACAATGAAGGCAGTGAGGAGTACACCTGCTGAGGAAGAGAGATAGAAGGGTGTATTTTTGGACACCTCAGTTCCAAGTAATCAACTGACAAATATATCCAAATGGCTCTTCTTCAACACAATTTACTGGATAAGTCAACACAAGTTACAAGGCCATAAAGATTTGGAGAAAAAGTGCCTCGGAGTGGAATTTTGATGTGAAAATAAATTTCCTTAAGGAACAAACATAGTAAGTATGAAGATCAGAGAATTCTGACCCTTCGGGAGATTTTTATTATCAAATAACACAATAAACAGCTTTCATTTCAATGCCTCCCAGAAGGCAGTTCCCAGGTCAGGCCAACTGCGCACATTTTTAAATGAAAGATTCCATGTACTACATACCTCAGGGGAGACTTCTATAATTCCAAACTGAGATAAACTTTGATGTAAAACATTTATATTAAGTGAACGCAGCACTTCCTCAGAAGGCAGAGCATCCGGAATTCCTGCTTTTCGGTTTATAGGAGACACAAACAGTTCAACACTGTTCTTCTTTCCCTAGTAAAAGCAGATTATTTGTGTACGTTAATAGGCACTTTCAACAGCTTTGGGAAATATTTTCACCTTCCCTCTTGAAACATTAAAGAAAATCAGAACCCTAGAATGTCCAAAGGCGTCTTGGCAATCACGGTTATTAGTTATCTGGTATGCTCAGTATCACCAGCCCAAAGCCTGAGATCTTCCAATGGCCTTCTTTCAATTAGCCGACACGTCAAGATTTGTAATTTTATATTTCACTGGATGCTGATTTAACTAAATTTACTGTTCAGACATTCCTGGAGTACTTTGTGTTTAAAGAGAAATTTTAAAATTCAATGGATTAGGGACACCTGGGTGGCTGAGTCGCCTAAGCGTCCTACTCTTGATTTCAGCTCAGGTCACGGTCTCACGATTTGTGAGCTTGAGCCCCTCATCAGTCTCTGGGCTGACGTGTGACGCCTGCTTGGGATTCTCTCTCTTTCCCCTCTCTCTCTTTGTCCCTACCCTACTTGCTTTTTCTCTCAAAATAAATAAATAAAATTTAAAAAATTTAAATCAAATAGATTAAATAAAACCCGATATGATAGTACAATTATTATATTTTTCTTATAACACGCATTAGTATGAAGCTGAACTAAGGAAGCTGACACTAGATACACTTTGAAGTTGCCTCCGTCATCCTGTCCTTCACCTCAAATACATTATACTTTTAAAATCTACCGTTGGTAGAAATGTGTATGCTATGGAGTAATGTCATGACACTTTCCTAATGAGTATTACCTCATTAGCTGACATGGAAACAGAGTATTTCTTACCATAAATGGCTGATATGCCACCTGCACACACAAACCAAACACCACACAAAAAGGACATTGTCACTGAGAGATTCTCTTTCACAACGTGCACTTATAGAGGGAATTGTTGTTAGTCTTCTCATTTTGATACATGGAGTTCGCTCATGCTAGGAAACCTTCTTTCAGTGCAATATATCAGAAGTTCAGCCAGGTATAAAACGCAGTGTCATGCTCACTTCGGCAGCACATATACTAAAATGCAGGATCAGTGTCCCCCTGGCGACCTCGAAAAAATGTTTCCATGTTTGCAGGAGACATCAGACAATGACTAAATATAGCATAATGCTGATGTAAAACACATTTATGGTAAAGTTTCTGACCTAATAACAACAATGGTAGGAACAGATCACTTGTTTTGTGCCTGACACACTCCTAGGTACCTTAAGTCTGTTATCTCATTTAATGCTCTAACCACCTCTGGAGCATAGGTATTAAAGTTTCCATTTTGCAAATGAAGAAACATAAGTGTCTTGCTGAAGGTCACACAGCTGGGACCCGGTTCTGCCTGCCTCCAAAGCACTGGCTCTTCTTCACCATGCTCTACTGCCTCAGGCATCATCGTGGCCCCATCTGTTATAATAACTGCTCTTAGAAATAGACATATTTAGGGGCACCTGGGGGCTCCGCCAGTTGAGGATCTGACTGGATTTTGGCTCAGGTCGTGATCCTAGGGGGTGGGATCAAGTCCTGCATCGGGTTCCACACTGAGCGTGGAGCCTGCTTAAGATTCTCTCTCTCTCTCTCTCTCTCTCTCTCTCTCTCTCTCTCTCTCTTTCTTTCTGTGCCCCTCTCCCCCACTCTCACTCTCTCCAAAAAAAAAAAAAAGAGAGAGAGACATATATAAATGCCACTAACATTCTCTGCAGATAAGCATATACCTCCCTGGGTGTGGCAAAACTATGTTTCATCCTTGCAAAGAGCTGTTATGCTCATTAAATTTATACACACAAATGTATATCTAAGATATTGAAGTATACATAAAAAATATAGGTCTAGATCTAAGACATCTGTAATACTTAAGTCTTCTTACTGGATCCAGCTGGATATGAAAACTAATTTTAATTCTTTCAGGATATTAGGAAATGTATTTCCTCTTCAATGGTACTGCATTAAAAACTATAGTTGTTGTTGTTGTTTAAAGCTTATTTAGTCCTAGGAAACAGGTGACTCACAGAATAAAAGTTATTATGGGGTCTGAAACAACTCATCTTCCACACACAGAAAAAATGCAAAGAAACAAAAACTCTATAACAAAATAAAAAGCAAATTCTTCCCCATTGCTAAAAATACAGATATTGATGCAATAGACAGATAAGCCCAAGCAGGAGCATAAGAAATAACAGGAGGGGAATGTGCAGTAAGATACGAGGTGACCCCAAAGCCCCCTTTCACAGGAACCTTAGGTAATCAGCTTTTTACAAAGAGAAATATCTTATGATTTGAATTTGCCTTTCTTTGCCTTTGCTCACACCCACCTTCATGTGCGGATGGGAATATGTAGTTGGATGACATCAAGGTTCCCAAACACTGAGGAAAGGGGGAAAGAAAGGATGTGGGTGATTGATAGATAGGTCGGAAGTGGGCCCACTACAAAAGATCCTTCAACTTTACTTCATCCCACCCCAGATCCCCCTCTAAGTTTTCTAGTGACGATCCAGTCTTATCTATTCTTGCATTCCGTTTGTGCTGCTGTCCTGAAGGGTTGGGTCTTCTTTATTTGTTAATCAAAATCCTCTGCCTTGTGCACTCAGTATTCTCCATCCTGATAGACTTGAAGGGTTTTAATAGATACTGTCTGGAAATGGTGTCTTAACTGATGTAGAAGCTTTCACTCTTAGGGAGAATATTTTGGGAGTAGTGTTAGGTTGGTGAGACAAGTATGCTTGGTCCCTCTATTCCTACCTATCGGGATAGTAGCTAGCCTTGAACTGTCAGAGAGTTGAAGACTTTTTCTGCAGAGGGTCAACTAGCCAAATATTTTAGCTTTCAATTTAGCCAACTACTCAACTCTGCCATTGTAGCCTGAAAGCAGCCATAGACAATATGTAAACAAATGGGTGTAGCTTGCTCCGATAAAACTTTCCTTGCAAAAATGGGTGGTATGCCAGATTTGGCCCATGGCCCATAGAACTGTAGCATGGGTGTTCTTTATTACTGAAGCCTTCAATAAAGATCAAAGTTTGTACTCTGGGCATGCAACATGTAGGCATCTTACAATGAGGCGATTGATGTGCACTTGCTGGGGCAAGAGTCCTAAAGCTGCAGCCACTCCTTGGCGGAATATCCGAAGCAAGGTTATGTTCAGCCTGTTTACATCCATTTGCAGTGTCTGAAAAATAGAGAAAGAAAGAAATCAAAATGATGGTAAATCTTTGGTTCCACATTCAGTGCCCACCTGATGGCTGACTGCGACAATTTCTATGACTGAGAAATTCCTACTCATGGTGCTTCATTGCATTTTTAGTGGAGATAAAATTATACGAACATTTTATGTGAAATTTCTAATGATGTTAGTTTAAAATATGGTACAGTTTTTCTAAGTATAATAAATAGTGCTAGTGAATAATCAGTTCATAAGGAATTTCACTGAAATGGTGTTGGTCTTTAGTTTAAGGCCAGATGACAGACTGGAGTATACGGCCAAGTACATTTCAGTAATCCAAGCCTTAGGACATCTTTAATTTGTGTTCACACACAGTCACATGCTGTGTAAGTTCCATAATGCTAGACTTGGCAGTTTTTTATGTAGCGATCCTGTTGCCAGTGCAAGGCAAATGAACAAGGTACAATAATGCATTTTCAAACTCTGGTAAAGAAGCCAATGGTACTTTTAATTTGGTGTAAGGTAAACAACTGTTACTCATTTGTTTGGGCAAACACTCTTAATTTTCAGGTTATTTTGGGGGGAAAAACAACTAAATATTTAAAAAATCCTAAAATAGAAGTCAAGTTACAAAATTAATAGTATAGTCTTTGTTTAAGTCATGGTGCTGTTAATACATTTAAAGTATGAAAAATAAAATCATAAACTCGTTAATGAATTATTTTAGAAAATGCATCATAGTCATTTGAGATATTTTGCAAGACAGAGAAACCAACTGTTTATTCATTTCTTATATTTTACAATGCTTATTTCATTAACTTGACCCCAGCAGGTTATAAAATAGTGAAGCACACTACTCTATAAAGTGAAGCACACCTTTATGTGTGCACTTCTGTGATAAAGACATTGGCTTACACACATAATCTACTATAGTATAAACACTCTTAGAGGACCTTTTCACAGTTTGTTGTTAAAGGAGAATGAAATATTTTCAAGAATTTATTGTCTTTTTTTAAATGTTTATTTTTGAGAGAGAGGAAGAGAGAGCACCAGCAGGGGAGGAGCAGAGAGAGAAGGAGACAGAGGATCCAAAGCAGGCTCTGTGAGACAGCAGTGAGGCTAACACAGGGCTTGAACTAAGAACCATGAGATCATGACCTGAGCCCAAGTCAACTGCTCAACCGAGAATTTATTGTTTTTTAAGAAAGTTATACAGCTTTATACATAAAGTTAGGACAAAATAAGTGACTGGAAACTGGACCAAATGCTCAATGCTACAGGAATCAAAGGAGGCTGGGGAGGTTAAAAGACATAAATGGTTCCTGGTCAAAATGGTGAACCCCGCTGAAGTTCCAGACTGCTTTTTATACCTTAGAATCTTTAATTTTTCTTTCTTAATTTAATTTAATTAAATTTATTTTTTTATTTTAGAGAGAGAGAGGGAGAACACAAATGGGGGAGAAAGGCAGAGAGAGAGACAGAGAGAAAGAGAGAAAGAGAAGAGAATCTTAAGCAGGCTCTATGCTCAGCAAAGACCCTACGACCCTGGGATCATGACCTAGGCTGGACATCAAGAGTCAGGCACTCAACTGACTGAGCATCCACACCTTAGTAATGCTTGCACAGAGTCAGGAGCCACTTAGGGAACTGAAACAGGACTTCTTGCAAAAAACTAAAATCCAGAAAAGGGCAGAACCATGTAAAAACTTCAGCTAAAAGCCCAATGATAAGGTACAACTTGCTTCTGAGGAGGGGAAAGGATAATTATATTGGGGGTAGGTAGAAAATCTACATCAATGCCATCAGTGATACTTTTTTCTTTTTATAAAATAAAACCCATCAAACAGTACATAATTGTTTGCTATATTATTCTCTGTACTTGTCTATGGACTAAAATATTTTCCAATATAAAACAGCATAATTTAAAACAGAAAAGTAAGACTTGAGCTCAACCCAGAAGGATGAGCAGGATTTGGAAATGCAGCAATGAGGAAAACGTTACACTTTCAAGCATCCTGTATGTTATATGGAAACATGCCTTATGGAAAATCCAAGAGATAAGAAAAACTCAGTCCACCAGGTGGTTCTGAGAAGCAAAGGCTTCCTTTTGTCCAACAGCTTCCTTTTGGCTCTGGAAGGCTGTGGAAACCACCAACAGATAGGGGACATTGCACCAGAGACAACTCCTCTTCCTTCGCAAGACCAAAGATGGGCTCCTTAGTTCCTGCAAATGCTGATCATGAACCACTGACTTTGGCTCACTCCCAGTGTTTGTCAGGCAGGGTGAGCAGGCAGGCACTGCTCCTGGTCCCCACAGGCAGGGTTTGGAGCCGACAGTCTACGCTGGGAACCAAGACTCAAGGGGCTTGTATACACACTTGAGAACCCAATTCCCAGGGCCATGATTAGCTCGAAGCTTGTAACTGTGGAAACAGTATTAAAATCTAAGTGCCCCAGGTGAAAATAGTGAATGGAAGTGAAATGGGAAGTCAAGATGAAAAATCACTCAAAATGGCACCTTTCTAAGAAGGCAAAAGCTGTGCATTTGAAACAGCAATTTAGACTACCTAACTAAAGTGAAGAAATGAGTGGAAATAATTAGTTTAAAACTGCAGTCATCTGGCTCATTGCATCAAAATATTTGGATAATTGGCCTCAGTTCTCTGCTTGCCTGAGAAAAACTGGCATGCATTTCTGACGATTCCCCCATAAAATAGTGATACTCAAATGAAGTACAAACAAGGAAATATATGTTTGAGGGTCTGACATGTGCCAGACATTATGTACGAGTGCAACTGGAGAAAAACAAAGGATTCAAGACAAAATGAGAATTTTATTTCAGAAGAAATCAAAGTGTAAAGATTTCTGTAGTCAGAGGATATATGTTCTTTCCTTCCTTCTGGACAGATGCTAGAAGTGCACAGGTTCTTTTCATCCGATCATGTAAAATCATAACAACTATGATAAAATATAAATTTCCATGGCAATAACAACAGTGCCACAACTTCAAAGTTACCATGCAATAATACAAGATATAGTTTAGTCTGAATTCTAAACCCATTGAGTCATTTGTATTATTTAACATACATATGATTTAAGATTTTAATTTCAAGATATTCAAAGGCTCCTTTCCAAATGCAAATACTAAGCCATTTCACAGTAGTAAATAACGCAAATAGAGTCACTATCTAAAAACAATGGAGTGTTTTATTGGTATTATAAACAAAAACAATGGAACATGTTAAAAAATTCAAAGATTTCAAACTCCATCTGTATTTAAATTTATTGGGCCTCTGCTTCCTTAAGAGATCTTTAGTAATACTCTTTACCTGGGGCCTAGGTCCACCCCAGCTAACCCATAACCCTGCAAAAAGAGATACTACTTTGTAATAAGACTTTCCTTGATCACTGGATTGTCCAATAAAGCAATTGAAGTCAGTGAGCCTTAGACATAAATCAGTCCAGGGGAATTGATTAAAATATACTACTTAATTCTAGTCACCAGCATGATGTTAAAATAAGAAGTATGTGATTAGCTTTTAGTAATTTACTTTTCAAGAACAGGTGAATTATTTTTGCAGGTTTCTAAATGCTAGACACCTCTTGATATAGTGCAGCCTGGTCTGCCATCTGATCAAACCCAGTAGAGTCAAGACCATATTCAGTGGCCCCATTAGGGGGAGGAAGGCCAAATGGTCAACTCTTTCCTGGAGAGATGACTTCAAAGCCCCTCAAAGAAGTCGAGTCTCCATTCCCAACAACCACAAAGGAACTCAGCTTCCTCAGGACCAAGCCTGGCAAGAGGAATCTGTCCCATTGTCTTTCTAACTTTGTGTGCCCATTGCTAGCTGGGATCTCTAACTCCAGATTATTGACAAGGAGCATCCCATTTTGGCCATAGGTTAGATTATCGAGTGAATTCCCAGAATAAAAGCGAAAGTTTCCCTGGGTTTATGCCTTTGAATCAAGGAGAAGACCGTGACTGATCAGAGGCATTTTATACAATTACCAAATTCCTTCTTACAATTCTGTGTTGTCCTCTGATATTTTTAGACAGTATTTTATTTTATTATTTTTTTTAAATGTTTAGTTTTGAGAGAGAGCAAGGGAAGATGCTGGAGAGGGGCAGAGAGAGGTGGGGGGTGAGGAGAGAGGATTTGAAGTGTGCTCTGTGCTGACAGCAGAAAGCCCAATGCAGCGCTCAAACTCATAAACCATGAGATTATGACCTGAGCTGAAGTCGGAGGCCTAACTGACTGAGCCACCCAGGTGCCCCAACAATATTTTATTTTCATATTTTACATTTCCACCTTTCTCAGATTTTTACACCTGCTTCCCTCTACGTGAACGTTCCACTGTTTACACTTAAAACTCAGTGTCACCAACTGAACTTACCATTTTTCCCTCTCCCCCTCCATGGCCAAATTTACATCTAGTTCTATATTCCATATAATGGGATGGAGTCTCATATTTGGGAGTCATATTGACTTGAGTTTTTTCTTCATGCTTCATCCCACTATCATGACATCCAATCAACTATCAAGTTCTGTTCATTCTATCTTTTAAATATCTGTTGAAGGCTGAATCTATTTTCATCTAATATTTCTACCATCTTGAGTCAGACCATTACCATGGCTGTCTGGATTGTTTGAATAGAATCTTCATGGGTTGCCAATTTTCTATGGTTTCTAATTCATTCCCTATGTGGACATCATAGTGATCTGTGCAAAATACTAGCCCAATGGAGTTACTCTTTACTTAAAATACTTTAAGGAAATCTCATTTTCCTTCTTTTTTTCTTTTTTAAAATTTTTTGGATGTTTATTTATTTTTGAGAGAGAGAGAGTGTACGCACACAAGCAGGGGAGAGACAGAGAGAGAGAGGGAGACACAGAATCTGAAGCAGGCTCCAGGCTCTGCGCTGTCAACATTAAGCCTGATGCAGGGCTCAAACCCACGAACCATGAGATCATAAACCGAGCAGAGGTCAGACGCTTAACTGACTGAGCCCCCCAGGTGCCCCAGTGAATTTCATTTTCTAATGAGAGATACTAATTCCTTGGTTCACTGCAATCTCCTTGTCCTTCCAGTGTTACCTCCCAGTCCTTCCCATCATGCGCTTTATCGTCCAGCTGTATGTAAGGTGTATTCAACAGGCCATACCCTTTTGCATGGTGTCAGTGTATATCTGAATCACTGGTTAGGCTTTCCTCCTTCTCCCTGAAGACTCGGCTCAATGAGCATTCTGTTAGCCTTCCACAACTCTGCCCTCCTCCTCCCTTTGTTTGCATCTTTCAGTTCTCCAAGAGTATTCCATGTTGGACTTCAGTTGTATTTTGTTTAAATTTTTATAATAAAAACTTCATACTTATTATAAAAAAAATCAAGGCACAGAAAGATACATAGTAAAAAGTGAAAACATGCTTGTGTTTTCAATATCCAGAAATAAAACTACTTCTTCTGTATCTTTCAAATATTTTCTATACATATATCATATAAAAATATCTTGTATATATTATAAATCATGCATATCACTATTAATTACAAATAATACATATCAGTTCACAACCTGCTTTTTGCAATTATTAACATATCTGGGATATATTTCTGTATTTATAATATATACCATAATCAAGTATCATATTAAGATTCTTATCTAATAATTTCTCACTTTTGATAGCCTAGTTTATCCCATTCACTTTCATTATTTTAACAGACCTAGATGTGTTTTATTATTTTATCTTATGTTATCTTTTTAAATCTATTTTTATTTTTCCTTAATTTTCTATATTTTGCAATATGGTCTGGGTTTCTGTTGTTGTTGTTGTTCTACATTTTTTCTTCTAGTGTCTCTATTTATAGTATTAAGTATTATATGATAATATATTTAAACTTTTATTTCTTGATTTATAAACTTTAGAAAGTATTCATTAACTTTCTGCTATGAAAAATAGAGAAAATATACATCTCTTCCCACCAATTCTCATGATCGCCTCCCAGTTTTTATAATTATATTATTATTTTTATATGTTACATTTTAGGTATTTACACTATACTCTGTGTAATAGAGATGAGTCATCCAGCCTCTTGCCTCCTCCTGGAAACTTAGCCCATTTACATCTAGGTGGAGCCATGTGCTAGTTCTCACCAATCATTATAAATGAAAGTAAGGTGACAGTTTCAGTCTGAGACAGTAAAGAGTGAGGGAGCCTTGTCTATCTTTCTCTCTTCTCTCCATTTGCAAGCTGGATGGTTCAGGGTGACTCTCACACTGTGAAAATGGTGGAGCCACACTAGGGGGGGGATACCTGGGACCCCAAAACTCTGTATGAGGCAAAGGCCCTGCCTGACACCCCTGATTAAACAATGACATGAATCAAGCATAAACTTTTATTGTATTAAGTCCCTCAGATACTGGGTTGTGTTAGCATTATTTACACTGATGAATATGTTCTGTAATTATAATTTGTAAAGTTCTGTAGTGTTAGTTAGATATTCAAATGGATTCAGTGTTCATGATCAGCCTTTTTAAATAGGAATGTCACTATTCCTGAGTCCTTTAGTTGGATATAGCTCTTATTTAGCTGGATTTCATTATCTAAGAGCTTCTTTCATGCAGGGTTCATGAGTGTGGCATTTCTTGAGGCATCATATGTTTGTGAATGTATGTGCTGCTTGTAACAGTAAATGACAACTTGGCTGGATATTAAATTCTTGATTCGATTTTTATTTTTATTTTTATTTTTTGCCTTTGAACTCTGCTATTATCCCAATACCTTCTGGTATTGAAAGTTGCCATGAACAATACCTTGGCTTAAGGCTAGCCTGTCTTGTCTGTCATCTGCTCTGCTGTTTCTGTCTGAAACCTCACAAGAGTCATCATCTTTCAAGTTAAACATTTTCATCAGGATATTTCCTTGGGTGGATACTTCCCACAGCCAACTACGCCCTTGAAGTCTACAGACTCCAGAGTCATTCCTTCAGAAATATTTTCTCCTATTATACATTTGAATGATTTTTCTTCGACATATTTTTTAGTTCATCGTCAAGGACACAAGTCTTGCAATTATATATATTTTTGTCTTTCTAACTACTTTATTTTGAGCATTTTCTCTTACCACTTGTATACCTTTATTCAATTGAAATTTTCTCAGACATATGCTTTCAGCAGAATCTGTCCTACCTCTTTTGTTTCTAATGCGGTTAGATTTCTGTGATATGTGTTTTATGATTACCGTCTTGCATCTTCTGACTTCTGCCGGCTCACTCTTTGTGATGCCCAAGGCAGGATATGTTCTCTCTTCATTGTTTTAGACAAGTGACAGCAAACTTTTGTTCATAGTTTCTCTGTCTTTTGTATCCATTTTTAAATGTATTTTTTCCTGAGAGTTCAGTTTTTGTTAAAATACTTTCGGCTTTCTATCATTTTTAGGGGTAAATTCAGTTAGGGCCTCCACGGCCCTACTTTATTTGGCTCCTGTGCCCTCTGAGCCTCACCTCATAGCTCTCCCACAGGCCAGTTCCTCAGACAAGCCTCCCTCATTTTTACCTCATGGCATTGGCATCTGCCTGCCCCTAAAACTGTTGTTCAGTATCACTGGGTGATGGCTCCTTCCGGTCTTACAGCTTTCAGTTTAAATGCCACCTTCCTCAGAGAGGCCTTCCCTGGCCAACCCCTGTCACATCACTGTATTTTCTTTTCCTCACAGTGTTTATCATTATCTGACAGTTTCTCATTTCTTTTATTTCTTCCCTTACTAAAATGTGAGCTCCACCACATTTATGAGGTCCCACAAGGTGTGGGACCTTGTCAGTCTGGTTCTCTGCTAAATCCCCAGAACCCGGAACAGTGCCTGGCACACAGGATTAAAAAAAAAACTGTGGAATGAAAGAATACATGAATCATTATAATCACTGTGTTGTTACTAATTGGAAGAATCTGGATTCAGTAGTAGGTGTAGAAAGGGTTCCAAAACCAGGGCATTGCTCTTGAGGGGGTTATATCTGGTTAAGTAGTTCACCTGAAATGCCGAATCATTCAAAACACTTATAACTGATTTAACACAATTTATATTTGATTTGTACTTAATATGTGTCTATTTCACTATTCTGCCTTTCAGAAAAAATCAGTTTATTTCATCTTATCAAATTTCTTTCTTTTAAAAAATAATTTAGAAACAATGCATATTTATATTTGAGAGACAAAGAGGGAGGGCACCAGCAGGGGAGGGGCAGAAGGACAGGAGGACAGAGGATCTGGAGGGGGCTTTGAACTGTCAGCAGAGAGCCTGATGCGGGGCTCAAACTCACCAACTGTGAATCACCATGTGAGCTGAAGTTGGACGCTTAACCTCCTGAGCCACCCAGGCACCCCTTATCTTGTCAACTGTCTAAAGTTTGTTTCTCATAGGCAAAATCAATATAATAATGTTTTCTGAGTTGTGTGCCATATTGGTTGTAAACAGATTTCAAAAATCAGTGTTAGTGTTCTATCTCTTGCGGTTAATTTGAGAGCTTTACAGTTTATCTTTTTTTTTAAGTCTTTTTAAATGTTTTTTATTTATTTTTAAGAGAGAGAGAGAGAGAGAGAGAGAGAGAGAGAGAGAGAGAGAGAGACAGCATGAGCAGGGGAGGGTCAGAGAGAGAGAGGGAGACACAGAATCCGAAGCTAGCTGTTAGCACAGAGCCCGACGCAGGGGCTAGAACCCACAAACCATGAGATCATGACCTGAGCCGAAGCCGAACATTTAACCAACTGAGCCACCTAGGCACCCCATAAAGTTTATCTTTCTAATGATAAGAATTAAGTATACTAATGATAGAAAGTTTAGACAACACAAAGAATTAGAAAAAGAAGTTAATATTATTTCTAACACTTTATCCCATCTCCCTGAAATAAAAATTGCGGTGTTTTGTGTTAGCTTTTTTCTGATATATAAGCAATACAATATAATGTAATAAACACATCTATATATGAAATATACCCATATGTATCATACAAATGTCTATCCATTTTAATGTGATGCTGAAAGAATCACAATTATCTTTCCATAATGTTAGGAGGAAACACTTATTCCCCATCCCTGATGTTTCTATTCTGTGTGGTGGCAGCCCAAATACAGTAATATTCCTGAATTCTTCCCCTCAGGCTCCCCAGCAGAGGGGAAATGGCTTGCATAATTGGTGCATTTGGAATGAGATACTGGAGCATGTGGGCTCTGTGCTTTCATTTTGTGGTCTGCTTGTCTGTAAAGAGCATATCATCTGGTCTTCTCTTTGCAAGTGATAAAGTAAGTTGTAAAAGCTCTGTCCCTTTAGGGGAGGCCACAGTTGGCTGGTATTCCTGTGACTAGTCGATAAATTTGTCCAAGATGGAGAGGCAGTCATAAAAGTATATTGTTATCATGCTCCTAAGTCATATTTCCAGCAGCTCTATCAACAATAAAGCTACATTTATATCTCCTCAGGCAGCTTCCTCTGTCTTAGGCAGGGGAGGAAAAGGATGCTATTTCTTGGCCTCCTGTAACAGCAGCTCTAGCACTACAGGGT
The DNA here is from genome assembly GCF_006229205.1 of Suricata suricatta. NCBI lineage: Eukaryota > Metazoa > Chordata > Mammalia > Carnivora > Herpestidae > Suricata > Suricata suricatta. The sequence continues at coordinate 44,774,989 of NC_043709.1, read as the reverse complement.
CAGACATTACACGCCCCCAATACCTAGGAAAAGGCAAAAAGGCTCCAAAACTTTTCTTGTTGGTTGGTCTTGATTTCAGCATGGATATCTTCAGAGAGTGAAAGATCAGCAGAAAATCAGGAATATGGTGTTATGGAAGTCGGGAGGAGAGTTTCTTTCCTTCTTTCTTTCTTTCCTTCTTTCTTTCTTTCTTTCTTTCTTTCTTTCTTTCTTTCTTTCTTTCTTTCTTTCTTTCTTTCTTTCCTTCCTTCCTTCTTTCTTGCTTTCTTGCTTTCCTTCCTTCCTATCTTCCTTCCTTAATGTTTATTTTGAGAGAGAGCAAGAGGCAGAGGGCAAACAGAGGAGCAGATAGAGAGGGGGACAGAATCTGAAGCAGGCTCCAGGCTCTGAGCTGTCAACACAGAGGCCGGCACGGGGCCTGAACTCACGAACCGTGAGATCATGATCTGAGTCAAAATTGAATGCCTAACCAACTGAGCCACCCTGGCACTCCCAGGAGGAGAGTTTCTGAAAGAGGTCTGCCAACACTGCCAGATGCTGCTGGAGATTAAGGAAAATGTGGACCAACAAATGGCTGTTGGATTTCAGGTAGTGGGTCTCAAAATGTGGCCCATGATGCACTGGGAGGCCAAGTAGGTCTTTGTTGGAACCCATTTCAAAGTACCATGTCACTGTGTAGAAATATGGGTGCATGTTGTACAATTCCATAGATTTTTCTTTTTCCCTAAGGGTCATTTAATGAGTTACTAAGGGTTAGTAAAAGTTGATAATTCATAAACTAAAACCAGCATGTTATTAGTGTATATTGAGATTTTAGGCAGTTAAGGAGTGAGTATACAATGAAGAATCCAGCAGAACACTAGGGCCAGTTTATGTTGAGAACAAAAGGAAAAAGATGAAATGGTAAATAGATAGAAAAATCTTTTTCTCCAGGTAGGAGGAACTTTGACCTTTATATCACAATAATAGCATGTCAGATGACTTAATCTTGCTTCTTAAGATCCTACACCGTGATAAGCTATCCCTTTTACACTAGAAACACTAGAGACTAGAGTTTGGGTCAGAGTACAGTTTTGAGACATTTGAAAACAATTGCAATGTCAGCTTTGTGAGTTTCTCACATCCTTGCTCTGTTGTAGTTATGGGCAGCTAAATCAATTGATGAGCTGATCGATGAAAAGATTCATGAAGAAGCTGAATGAGTATTGGTAGTGAGTGAGAAAAGGTATCTACATTTCCTGTTTAGAAAGGTTAAGACTTCATGGAAAAGGGAGATACTTAGGAGGTTCTCGAATTATAAGCTCACACATTCAAAAGTTTTGGCCTATTTGTAGCAAAGTGGATGGACCTTGAGGGTGTCATGCTAAGCGAAATAAGTCAGGCAGAGAAGGATAGATTCCATATGTTTGTATTCATAGGTCTAACAGGAGAGACCTGGCAGGGGACCATGAGGAGAGGAAGGGGGAAAGAGAGCGGGGGAGAGTGAGGGACACAGATCAAGGGAGACTACTGAATACTGAAAACGAACCATGGACTGAAGGGGGAGGGGGAGGGAAGGAGGGGGTGGTGGTCATGGTGGGGGGCACTTGTGGGGAGAAGCACTGGGTGTTATATGGAAACCAATTTGACAATAAACTATTAAAAAAATAAAAGTTTTGCCTACTCTGTTTTCTAATTACAGGAAGACTGGACACCACCTCAAATGTATTTGTATGTTTGGAAGTTTCAGGTAAGCAAGTAAATACCAAATAAAAACAACTTTGCCACACTAAAATATAATAGAGCAGAGTATGATTAGGGAATAAGACAGACTTGGATTTAATCCTGGGCCTTGGTCAAATTATTACTTCTCTCTAAGCTTCAGTTTCATCATCAGCCAAATGGGGATGATACCTGAGTTCCTTCATGGGGCTTCTGAGTGCCCCAGATTAGTTATTAGATAAAAGCCACCTAAAACTGACAAATCAAAGGTGCTCCATAAACCTGGATTAAAGATATGGATTTATTCAGGGCACGTGGGTGACATGTCTGATTTTGGCCCAGGTCATGATCTCACAATTTGTGAGTTCGGGCCCTGCGTCGGGCTTTGGGCTGATACCTCAGAGCCTGGAGTCTGCTTTGGATTGTGTGTCTACCCCTTTCTCTGCCCCTTCCCTGCTCATGCTCTGTTTCTCAAAAGTAAACAAATGTTAAAAAAAGTTTTAAAAAATATGAATTTACTCTATATCAATGTTAAGAACCATTAATTAAATTGAGTAGCAACTTTGTTGATTAAATGAAAGTTCTTTATTTATTTCCTGGAACAGTAACAATACCAACACATGAAGAAGTGGCCTGATTGAATTTCCAGTGTTTGCATTTACTGATTGTTTCAGCTATCATGAGCTGTAGCCAAAGTCAATCAGCAAATCTAGGTCAGTGGTAAAAACAATGGTCAAAACAATTTGGTTTTTCTAAAGTGATATATAATTTTTAGAGAGGAATATATATTGGAGGTTTCAAGTTAAAATGGCACATTTTAACATGGATTTTTTTTAAATTTCAGAATCTCTGCTTCCACTTTCTTCCTACTTCACCCTTGCAAACTATGGCTATGTGAACAGTCAACCCCAATCCCAAATCATATTGAAGGCCCTTTATAGATATTGAAGTAAATTAAATTGTATATTTATAGGTATAGAGTTTATATTCATTATCTTTTTCTTTTTTCTCTCTACTAAAAATAAAATAATAATATCGAAACTGTCAAATTAAGTGACTTAGATTGGAAGCCTTGCCCTACTCATTTAAAAAGCTTTTTATAACCCAGTTTTTTCTTCATTAATTTCTCTACTCTATTTTAATATTACCTCTTAATTAGTGTTCCCTTTCACATCCCCTAGTAACAGTCTTATAAAAAATCTATTTTGCCTTTGAAGACTCCTAAAATTTAGCAATTACTGTTCTGAAAACTTTAAATTCTGTATGGTTTGAAGCAAACCCCATCCTGATAGTAAAATATTCTTAAAATCATGAACTGGTGCAAGTCTTGACTTTTCCACATCCAAAGTCACTGGAGAATATAAGGCTTCCATATATTATAAAATAATACTATATTTTTATGATGCTACCATTTCCATACCTTGTGAAATCGTGTCTATTTATACTTATAAAATATTTTTATAAAAGTTACAAACATCTATGGATGAACTAGAAGGAAACAGGTTTAATATGAAGTTCTTTAGAGACAGGAGAAAAATCACGATTTAACCACAAATAGGTATTATCCTGAGTACAGTAAACAAACATAATAGCAAGTTACTTGCTTTCAACAGAGTTTTCAAGTCTCATTATTATATGTCCAAGCCAACAGAAACTTCCACATTCATCTCCCCTGATTATGTTTTCTATCTTGTACTGAATGTTACTTTGTTATTCTTATTCCTGTGTTCTTTTTCATTCCCCCCTCTTCCCACCCCCATTACTTCCACCCCTGCAACCCCCTCCCCCACCTTCCTTCACCATTTCTCATGCTGGAGGCAGAACACAGCAGCCAAAAGCTTGAGTTGAAAATGGTTGGAATCAGGGCCAGGCAGAAACCCTGTATGAACAAAAGCCCAATGCTCAGGCAAAAGTTGCCTGAAAAACCAGGTCAGCCAAAATCAGGTTTCTATATCCAGCCCTGTCAAGATGACAAAACTGTAATCATCACAGCCATGACTGCGACACTGATGCAGCTTTTGTGAAAGGACAGAGGGAGATCTGACCACTGTCTCCAGTAAGAACTGAGACCAAACTAACTTCTAAGTGGCAGTTAGGGATGACAGGAAATAGATGTCCAAGGGCAAAGTAATAATCCTTCAACTCTCCAAGTTGTTGTTTGCTAGTCAGAAACTGATATTGTCGAAAACCATCAAATATATAAATGTTACTTTAAAAAAAGAAGAAATTAGCAGGACTTTCAAGTTTTCCTATGCAAATACTTGAGCTTTGAGCCCTCAGAGAGACTGCAAGTGCTCTGAAGAGTCAGTCTGATTGCAAGGGTGGTTTGGAGGCTAACGACCATGGAAGGATGTTATAAATTTTCTTTTATTTCCATTCCCTCCATGAAGTAGTTTATGTTCTACTTCAATGACTGTAAGAGGATTCTGTTTTTTGCTCTTCTGGTGAACTACATAATTCTCCAAGAAACATGCCAAAATGAAATGAGGTTTATTGGCATGTGTTTTTGAGATGCAAATAAGAACTCTATGATTTAATGTCCTTTCAACTTTTATTCTCAGTCATCTTGATATTTCTGTCACAGAGGGAATTAACAAATTTTCTGCATAAGTAAAAATGAATAAAGACAGAACATGGGATAAGGTTTAGTCAATGTTTTGTGTGTTTTTTTTCATCAGCAGAGAGAGATGACAAAATAATAGTAAGTGTAATTTTCCACAATGTATTATTTCAGTTATTAGCACCTCAAGAGCCATCTCAATTCTATAAAAGAAAGCTTTAAGTGATGTTGTCTGCAGCATAACTGTAATGCACCGCGTGACCCAATTTCATGTTATCTTTTCCAGTATTTTCTGTAATACTCTTGTCTTTTCTCTTTTAACATTATTGGGGCCACAGTACTTATTAGGATTGTAATATCTGGTCTAATTATTAAAATTTTAAATATGAGTGCCTGGATTGATAAGAAAAACAGAGGAGGTTATATATAACTTATTCCTCCTGTTACAGATAAATTTAGAAATGTCAAATTTCATACAACACAGCTCACCATCAATTGTCATCTGAGTAATTCACTCTAGCAATTAAAAAAATAAATTTAAGATTGTGGAAACAGTCAGGGAAGATGCTTTGGTATAGAACATTAAGAAGTCACATCTTCTTTAAGACTTTAAATGCTATTAAATGACAGATTTAAACACATTAGCCTTCTTCACATTAAAAAGTATCTATGCACTAGACATTACCAGAAAATCACTAACAACTTTTGTTTCTGTTTAGTCTAATATCTTGCTTCTAAACCCCAAATCTTATTTTGAAATTATTGTCAAGCCATCATTTGGGATTATTATCTGTTCAAGTTTCACACAGGAGACATACTAAAAAAAAATCTGACAACTCTATATTTCATGGCAAATAGAGATTGACTTCTTGAATCAAATGATATATTTGGACCATCTTTCTGCAATATTGAATCAGACAGGAAGTTAGACCAATTTTATTATTAAGATGAACTGAAACTCCAGATGCAGTATTTTTTGACATGGTTATTCATCATCACAGACCTCAGATAAAATCAGAATTCCCTTAACTTTGTACCAACACCAGAACCACTATATTATTAAGCACTCAAACTAAATTCTAAATTCAATACATATTTTTTGAAATAAACTTAAGTGAACTAAAGGAGGATAGCACTGTACAGATTAACTAATGAATTCATACATAATTTTTAATGAGAGTCATAATTCTTATGAGGGCAGACAAGCTTTAATATACAGTTCTTGGTTTACTGGTGGAAAACAACAAAGCAGAGGTCCCTGATTGGGAATTGGACCAGGGATGTCTCATGTCACTGACTTTCATTCATTGGTCCCCCACATCTGATTACAATGGAAGATACTGACTAGTCTTTTAGTGAAGTCAGCATGGAAAGGCAACATCCCTAAGCTGCAGTTATGATTTAAAAAAATCTAGATTTAGTGACTTAGTCCACTTAACTTTTCCCTTTCTAGCGATCATAAATGCAAGCTAGGTCATCTTTTCCGCAATGTCAGTGTGGGAACTACATGAGAAAATATCTGCTCCACTCAGTATCTTTTATATATTTTTCAAATCTGTCCAGGTGGATATATTTGTAATTCCATTCTCTTTAGGATGGATACAGTTTTTACGAGAAACTTATGATCGCGGTCGGGTCTTTATTTAGAGATGCTGAATAATTGCATAGCATTTTCGTTTAATTTCCAACTTCGAGGCTAAAGATATTTCCCTAGACATCACAAGGATTCTCTGCTGACTCACTCATATACAGCCACCCGAACAGACACAGACAGAAATCTCAATATTTACCCTGCTAACCTTGCACCATTAATGTCACGAAAGATTCTCTTACCTGTTTGGAAAGTGACTGGATGTTGTGATGAGTTTGACTTCCATTTGTGCTCTTTATGTTATTTCCTCGCCATAGCAAGCTGGACGAATCATAAACCGTTCTAAGCTTGTGTGCTGAGAGGAAGCCTCATTTAGTCACCTGGAGGTAACTGCCTGGTACTATTTCTAGAGACAGTGCTGATCCCTGGCCTCCTGGAGCAGCCCGAGCTTTCCCAGGAGATACCCCAGGTGCTTGCTGCTTCGACAGTTTACTAGAATTGAAATTCACAGGGATTTTTTTAAATGGTAATTAACAAATCTATAAGATGAGAACTTTGTGGACTACAGACAAGGTGTGTTCCATGAAGGATTTTCTTTTCTTTCTGTCTTTAAAAAATGGTATGTTCACAAAGTATTTTCATGAAAAAGTTTATCTATTTCCTCTAAAAAAGTTCCACTATTTCCTCTAAAATATACTCATTCTGTGCTAAGGAAGTTACAGATATTTCAACCCTCCTCACAACTTAGAGAGCAGGGATTATTATTAATCTTTTTACCAATGGGGAATTTAAAGTGATTTAAGCAAAGCCCACATAATGAATCCGGTATTCAAATACAGGTTGGTTTGAATCCATAATTGGTGATTTTTTTTCCACTTCACCATATGCACACCATTTATGATTTAACACAGAGGGACTTCAGATAAACGACTTGTAATTAGTATTAGTAATGAAATATTTGGTCTGAAAAATAGGAGGGAATAAAGATAATTAAGACATCATCTCTGTCTTTAAGGAACTATCAGTATATTAGAATAAGGGCAATTGAGATACTATTGGGATTCCTTGAACTATGGCCTCAAGATATATTGCATGACTAGCAAGGTTGCAATAAAAATCATTTCTACATTACTGGTGGCATGGTAAATTGATTTTCTAAAGGAACAGGGCACTGTCAAGAGTCTTAAAAATGTTCATGATCTTTGATACAGTAATCCGCCATTTTATCTTAAGGGAATGATTTTAATGAATAAAAATAAATGGACACAAGGATTTTCTTTGCTGCATTATAGTAAAAATCAGAAGCAACTTAAATGAACATTATTGAAAAATGGTAAATTCATTATGATGCATCAAGGGGAGGTTAATTGTGTAATTGTCTCCCCCTTTCCTGCATCATTAGTTGACTCTCTCTACTGAGTCTTTCTTTCGTTCTTCTTTTTTTTTTTTAATGCTTATTTTTGAGAAAGAGTGCATGCATGTGTGCAAAGGAGGGGCAGAAAGAGTGGAAGACAGAGGATCCCAAGTTGGTTCTGCGCTGACACCAAAGACCCTTATGTGGGGCTCAAACCCACGAACCATGACATCATGAGCTGAACTGAAGCCAGAAGGTTAACTGACTGAGCCACCCAGGTGTCCCTCTACTGGGTCTTTTCAATCTACTTACAAATATGTTAAAGTCTCCTTTGACATAGACGATCCCTCCTAAGATACTTTTTCTTCACCAGGTTTCCTGGAGGCCATACCTTGATTTTGTTTCTCATTCGCCAGTCACTTCTTTTCAAATTTTCCTGACCTTTCTATGTTGAATGGTCATGTGCCCAATTCTTCATCTCTTCCTTTTTTTCCCCCCTAAACTATGGTCTCAAATTAACCAGGACTTCATTCTCAGAACCCAAGACTTGTAGATCCAGTTGGATAGTTGACATATCCACTTGGATGAGGGTAGCATAAGCCCTGAAAGTTGTTGTTTCTTTTACTTTTTCTGTAGTTCAGGCACCTGACTTAAGCTGTGATTGCTGATGCATCCACTTCAAAGAGGGATCCACTTCAAAGAAGGCATCCACTTCAAAGATGGCAAACTCCAATTAATACATTGTAACCACACAACTAGATAAAGAGCTAGGCTGCTTACCCCTCCTAGGAGTCCTTTGTTTTAGAGATCTTGGTTGATTTAAAAAACTGATCATTTGGGCCACTTGTTTTTCTCTTCCCATTCATATGTTTTAAATTTATCAATAAATGAAACCCTCAACCCCACAAAAGCAGAACCCTAGGCGCATGCTCGTGCTCTTTTTCTCTACCTATGATCTTGCTGTGTGGCTCTGGGTGTGTTGTGCAATTTCCAGGTCCTGTAAATAATAAAGCTTTATTTTTTCAAACTTTCCTGATGGTTATCACTGAAGGGCTTCTTGCAATCATAATAAGAATCACAAGGGCCAGTTCAATCACAAGGCCTTGGTTATTGGTAGACTAAGACGTGCACAAACAATGACTAACTTGATCTTGTCTACATTGAACTTTTGATTCCTATCCTACCAACCTCCACCCAAAATCTGTTCCTCCTTTAATTTTCTTCCTCTCCATAACTGGCAACTTCAACTTTCTGAGTGCTCAGGTTAAAAACTAGGTATCATTTTTGCCTCCTTTTCCCCATGACTCACAGCAGCTGGCAAGTTCAATCAGCTCTACCTTTGAACAATATTCAGAAGACCACTTCTCACCACCTCTGTCATTACCACCCTAACTCCTATAATCTGTCACTTGGGCTATGACAATAGCCTCCTAACTGGTCTCTGCTTCTACTATACCCCCTGTAGTTTATTTTCTGCACAAAGCCAGAGGAATTTTTCTGTTTATTTATTTATTGAGAAGGGAGGAGAACACACACATACACGTGCACACACACAAACACACAGAAAGCGAATGAGGGAAGGGGAGAGAGAGAGGGAGAGAGTCACACACAGGCTCCACGCTCAGTCTGATGCAAGGCTTGGTCTAAGAATGCATGAGAACTTTACCTGAGCCAAAATCGAGAGACGAACACTCAACCAACCAAGCCACCCAGGTGGTCATTTAAGCCCTAAGTTAGACTGTATCGTTATGTTCCTAAAAATCTCTCCAGAGGCCCTGCTTGTTTTTCCTAGCAGCATCTTCTTTTCCTCTCTCCATTTCTTCACTCCTGTCCCAGCCTGCATCTCCTACCGATCTTCCCTAGATTTTCCTCCCTCTGTTCTGGTCTTCTTGTTGCTCTACAAACACAGCAAGTTCCCTCTGACCTCAGGGCTTTTGTACATACTGCCTCACCTTTAGGAATTCTCCTCCTGAGATATATGCAGGGCTCATACCCTCATTTCATGCAGGTCTCTACTCAAACATTACCTTTTTGGAGATGCCTTCCCTAATCAGACGATTTTAAAATATCACCTTGTCTATTTTTCACTATCTGCCTCCTTACCTTGCTGTATTTATTTATTTTACTTCAGCATTTTTCATCATTGATATATGATATTCTCTCTGCATTAGAAGCTATTATTTAAGATACCAGGAATATTGTCTATTTTGCTTACTGTTGATTCACAGAAACTGGACAATGCCTGGCTTATGTTAGAAACTCAATAATAACTTTTGAATGAATAAATGAATTAAACAAGTACATAACCTAATATTTAGTGAAAGAAGCATGAGGCAAAGTTGTACACTTACATACATAATGCAAAGTTTATGTACTTTATAACTATATAAATGTGTTAAAATCTGCAAGGGGATACTAAGACATTAAAATAATTGTGAGTATTGGTTTTTGAATAAAATGTTACACTGTTAATTTCCAAAAGTTTTAAAATTTAAAATCACATATGTATCTGGGAAATGATATCAGTTGCCAGTTACAGAGAATGCAGTTGCTTTTTTTTTTTTGAGAAATGACTGGCTTCAACCACACATCTCAGAGGAAAGTAACCACAGTGATTTCAGAGTTGATACTACTCATGTACGTTTGAACATTATCTCCCATTCAGGATAGCACACCAGTTAAGTGCAACAGTTTGGAGTCAGATGGTCTGGGTATGAAGCCTAGTTATTCCACTTACTAGCTATATGACTTTAGGCTAGTTACTTAATCACTATCAAGGTCAGTATTATTTTAAGACTTTTTATTTTTAGAGCAGTTTTAGATTCTCAGCAAAATTGAGTGGAAGGTATAGAGGTTTCCCATATACCTCCAGCCCCCACACACACATTATCAGTATCTTCCACCAGAGTGGACATTTGTTACAACTAATGAAACTAGGTCACACATAGTCACCTCAAGTTCATAGTTAACATTTGCACTCACTCTTGGTGCTATACATTCTATAGATTTGAGCAAATGTATAAAATATATCCACCATTATACTATCACAGGGTATTTTCCCTGCTTTAAAAGTCCTCTGTGCTCCATCTCTTCACCCCTTCGATTTCCCAAACCCCTGGCAATCACTGATCTCTTTACTGTCTCCATAGTTTTGCCTTTTCCAGAGTATCATACAGTTGGAATCATAGAAGCCAATCTTAGATTCACTCCTTTCACTTAGTATTATGAATTTAACTTGCCTCTATGTCTTTTCATGGCTCCCCCCCCCGCCCCAACTTCTTTTTAGCACTGAATAATATTCAATTGTCTGGATGTATCAAAATGTATTTATCTGTTTACCTACTGAAGGATATCTATGTTGCTTCCAAGCTTGGGCAGTTATTAATAAAGCCACTCTAAACACCAATGTGCAGGTTTTTGTGTTCAAGGTCATTTTTTTAGTACCTTCCTTGGAGGGTTGTTGTGGGGTTTAATTGAGATAAAGCTTCTATCATGCTTAGCACATTGCCTGGAACCTGGTACACATTCAATAAATGTTATCACTCATTATATTTTTATGATTGAGCTGGCCAGATAGTTTTGCCTTATTTCACAGATAAGGAAAAAGAAATTAAAAAAACTTAAATGGCAACCAATAAGTGGCCAAAGGAGGCCTCTTAACCAGGCCTTCTAATTCTAAATCCAATTGTCCTATTATGCCATGTGGTCATTCTGCAGAAGACAAGCAAAGGCTGGGGTCACTCTGCTTAGTATGGAAAATGATGCTTTGTCTCTTGGTGAACCTTACTGTCACTTTATTTAAATTATAATTTATACTGAATTTTATACACATAGAAACTGCTGTATCACAAGATAATTATATTTCCTTCCTAATGAACTACTTAACAATATTTAAAGGGATGAGGGAGATGGGAATGGCTAGTTTAAACAGTTACATTTTCTCTAGATCACCTCATAAGCACTGAATGAAGATTCTGGAATCAAACATGGAATTTTCAAAATTCACATGTCATCACATTATCGCAAAACCTTTTGTAAAAGATGTTTGTTGAGAAACATAAGCTGCCAAAAGTATAGAAGTAACATGAGAATGACCATGGCTTGAAATAATGGTGTGTCCATCTGGAGATTCAGGAAATCTGGCATAATTAGAACACCTATGACCTGGAAAGAACTATATGTCTATTTATATAAGAGACTAAGGACCTTGTTGGGAAGAAAACGGGGCTAAGGAAATTGAAGACTGGTTCTCAAAAGAGGGATTTAAGGACAATGGACTCAAGTAAAATGGAAGAGGAGGTCTAGACTTATAACAGAGCTCTGGAGAAGTCAAACCTGAAATAAACAAAACAAAACATAATTTTGGGCACATACAAAACCAAGGAATACACAAGAATGGTAGAATGAGGGCAGGAGAGAGATTCCCTTTCTTCCATGATGTACAGGGCAGAGCTCAGCCCACAGAGGGCCCAGTCAGCTAATCCGTGCACTCGGGTCCTCAATGAGGAGACTCAGCAGCAATAAGAGAACAGTGTCCTTGGTGCAGGCATCAATAGCACCAGCATCAGTGCTGGAAGCTTCATATAGACACGGGCAATGTCACCACTGCCCGCAGCTATGGCAACTTTGAGACTCCAGAATAGGTGACTCCAGTGAGCAAGGGCAGGAGACTTCTTTCTCTCCTATGCATCATACAAAATGAAAAGAACCATGTATGTGAAAAGGTCAATGTCTTGTAGGGATTCTCAGCAAATATCAGGGTAAGAAGATTGAAGAAGGCTGAAGATCTGGGTAATAGTGCTGATGTGTGGGGAGGTGGGCATCAGGGAGATCGCCAGTAATCTCCACATTGCTAGGGCAATATGGGATTCTTTTGACCTTAGGGATGTCGCATACTCCAACATGCTATTCTTTTTGTCACTTTGCAACTGCCTTACTCTGTCACCATTCAGTTCTCAGCTTACATGACCCTTCCTCAGGGGCTCTTTTGTTACACATACCAGTTCTTGATGGAAATTTAACTTAATTTAACTTAACTTAATTTAAATTAAGTTAAATTTCCTATTCCCTAGGCTGAAATTAGTTCTAAAGATGGAGACTGTTAGTATCACTCAAAGTCTCAAGAAAGTTCAAGTAAATCATCAAAATTTGGAATAGCTTCAGAACAGAATAATAAGAGAGGAGATCAATCTTTAATGATTTTCTAACAAGCTACAAATAAAAATTTCACAGTAAGTCTAGAATAAAATAACAAAATTTCACTCACTGAATGTGTGAGAATAAATTCACATTTGTTATTAACTCATCAGAAATCTTCTGAGTACATTATTTTTCAATTTTGTATTACCATATAATAAAAAATACAGCAACAACATGCATTATTCATATACCCATTAGAGTGTATATATATATATATATATATATATATATATATATATATATCATTTCTGTTTGCATTTACTGAAGTAGAGAAATATATGGGAACCTCATACTTCATCATTCCCTCTACTCCAAATGCAATAACAAAATTTTGTAATTTATTAACATCAGTAAAATCATTCTTGATAGAAAATGGAAAAAAAACTTAACTATTTCTGGTAAGCAAATGTAGCTTGTCTGATGTGCTTTCTTTACGGTGTTCAATTTTTGACTACTTCTGGCTTTCATGTCTTTTGAGGAAGACAATTGCTAAAGAACAAATCTTCAAAGGCAATTTATTGAGTCCTCTGTGTTCCAAATGTATTTATTAGAGTTTTATAGATCATCTATCTTCCTCTTCATCTAAACATCTTGAAACAGGCATAAAAAAGTGAGTTTATATGAACCTCAGCAGAGTATATAGACGTTTTTTACATTAGAATTTTCATAGCCTTATAAACAAACATCAACAGTGAATTAAGTCTTACCAAGTGCTAATATGTATCTTTAAGGCCAAAATGATGTGTGATTTGTATATATGTGTTTTGGTTTCTTATAATCAATAACTGTATCAGCTCTGAAGATAACTATGAAACTAAGGAAAATTAAGAAAATTATATGCATATAAACAAATGATTAGACTTCTGCTGTGGATCTGAAAATGAATTAGCAAGATAGAAAACACCATTTGAGAATTTACATTGTGAGATCCTAATAAACACTAAGTAAACTAAAAACTAACTTAAATGCCACACAGACTGTGTCTTCACATTTTAAAACATTGAGCTTAATTTAAAGAAATGTAACTTAGTTGTCTGGTCAGGGAGACAAAGAACAGGTTATACAATAAGAAATAACTAATCAAGGAGTATGAGTAAGGCCTGCCCCCTCTTTGCTCTTCATCTTCACTTGAGCCTGCTGCTTGTTTATTTCCCTGGCTTGCAATGGTTGTTTACTTGATTCACTCACTGAGCTTCTAATATATGCCAAGCACTGTATACATTGAGCATAAAATGGTTATTAAGGCACTATTTCTGCCCCCTCCCCCCTCCTTTGATGTTTTTATCAAAGGCACATCTCTGTACTTTTGCTCCCATCTCCTGACATTTGCTCAAGAATTTTCTTCCTCTTTCTCCTTCCACGTCACAGCCCTTTCCTCACTACTGGATTATTCCTACAGGCACATAAATATATATAAGCCATTTGGAAAATTAAATCTTCATAGATTCTACATCTCTCTGTACTGATTGTCCATGTCTTTGTTTCCCATCACATGGAATATTTTTGAGCAAATCCTCTATCATCTCTACTTAATCCTTATCTCTGGCTCACTCTTCAACTGCTCTCATCTGACACCAGTCCAACTAAAAGAAAGTCTTGTCCAGATCGGAATAACCCCCAGGTTGCTGGGTCCAACAGAAACATGCATATTCTCATCTCGTTCTCAACAGCTATTTGGTACAGTTGACAACTGGTTCCTTCCTGAAACGTTCTACTCTTAGCTTCTGTGGCATCATATTCTCCCAGCTTTTCTCCAACTTTAGTGATGTTCCTTCTCATTTTCTTTGTTGATTCTTCTTCCACCCAACTTCTAAATACTGATGGGCTTGAGGGTCTCTTCCTGGACACTTTCTTTTTTCAATCTGTCTTAGGAAATATTGATCCAGTCCCAGCCTTTGCACACTCTGATGTTGTTCAAGTGTCTACTTCTGGTCCAAGTCTGTCTCTGGAGTTCCATAGACTCATGCATCTAACTGCTACCTGATACCTCCAAGGAGATGTCTAAAAGGAATTTCAAATTTAATATGTCAAAAATTGAGATTTGGATTATTCTTAAACCTGTTATTCTTCTAAATTTCTCATTTTAGTAAATTGAACTATAAATCTTTCAACTGCAAGAGATAACAATCTAGGGAGCACCCGTAAATCTTCTTTCTCTTTCATGCACCACATCCATTCCATCCTCAAGATCTGTCAGTTCTGCCTCCAAATACACAGGAAGTCTTCCCATTTTGATCTTACCTCCACTGTCAGTACCAAGTTCAGTTATTGGGATCTATTTCTTGGGATATTATTATAGCATTCTTGTTTCCATTCTTGTCCCTTTTGAATCCATTCTTCACATAGCATCAAAAGAAATCTTTTAAAAATGTAAATAAGATCTTTAAGGCTTCTTTCCCAGTGATTTTAGAATAAAATCTTAGTTCATATCGGATAAAGGGCTAGTGTCCAAAATCTATAAGGAACTCACCAAACTCCAAATAATCCAGTGAAGAAATGGACAGAAGACATGAACAGACACTTCTCCAAAGAGGACATCCAGATGACCAACAGACACGTGAAATGATGCTCAGTGTCACTCATCATCAGGGAAATACAAATCAAAACCACTCTGATATACCACCTCGTGTTGGTCAGAGTGGCTAAAATGAACAAATCAGGAGAAGACTATAGAGGCTGGCAAGGATGTGGAGAAATAGGCACCCTCCTACACTGCTGGTGGGAATGTAAACTGGTGCAGCCGCTCTGGAAAACAGTATGGCAGTTCCTCAAAAAATTAATATTAGAACTTCCCTATGACCCAGCAATAGCACTGCTAGGAATTTACCCAAGGGATACAGGAGTGCTGATGCATAGGGGCACATGTACCCCAATGTTCATAGCAGCAATGTCAACAATAGCCAAATCATGGAAAGAGCCTAAATGTCCATCACCTGATGAATGAATCAAGAAGATGTGCTTTATCTATACAATGGAATACCACACAGCAATGAGAAAGAATGAAATCTGGGCATTTGTAGCAACGTGGATGGAACTTGAGGGTGTTATGCTAAGTGAAATAAGTCAGGCAGAAAAGGACAGATACCATATGTTTTCACCCATAAGTGGAACAGGAGAAACTTAACAGAGGACCATGGGGGAGGGGAAGGAAAAAACTGTTGGGGAGAGGGGGACAGGCAGACCATGAGAGACTCTTGAGTACTGAGAACACACTGAGGGCTGATGGGGGAGGGGGAGAGGGGAAGGAGGGTGATGGGCATGGAGGAGGCCCCTTGTGGGGATGAGCACTGGGTGTTACATGGAAACCAACTTGACAATAAACTATAAAAGAAAAAATTAGCTAAAAAGAATAAAGTCCTAGCTTCTCACTATGGCCTACCAAGCTTTACATATTTATGTCTCCAGCTTAATTCATCGGTTTCAGCTTCCTCTTTCCAATGTTCTAGCCACACTGGCACACTTTCTACTTTGCAAACCTTTTTGCTGGTTGTTCCTTCTGTTTCCAGTGTTGTTCTGCTAAATCTTAAAATGCTTTACTTTCATTCTTCAGGTCTTGGCTCAGTGTCAGTCCTCATGGAGGCCACTCTGACCATCGTATCTGAAGAAGCACCACCACCCTCATCACAATCTCTATCTTAGTACCCTGTGTGTTTCTGCAATAGGCCTTATTAGAATCTCTAATGAATACATTTGTGTGTGTGTATATATATATGCATATATATGTATATAGAGAGAGTATCTCTTGATATACTACATATATATCTATAGATATCCATATACTATATCTACAGATATCCATATCTATATCATCTACATCTGTATATTTGAATGTTAGAAATTTGAGGAATAAACCACATTTTTCCTGTCCATCCCAGTGTCCATCAGAATTCCTGGCACATACATAGATGCTCAATAAATACTTGTTGGCCAGACAAATGGAAGCAAACAGAAAATAACAAAGAGGAGAAGGAAACAAAATAACAAATAATTGTGTAAAGACTCTGGTAGAGGAACTACAAAGTGCTTCATAAGCATCTTTTAAGGGTATTTAATCTTTCCATCGGGGAAGAGAAAAAAGGTCGATTTATTTCCCTGACTATACACACTACAGACATTAAACCTTTTACAAGAACATTCCCATGTACCCATAGAACAAACTACATCATTTAGCCATGTAGTTTAAGTCTGTCTATGTGTGTTAAATATGTGTACACATATATCACAGTATATTATATGTGCTTATATTAAATAAAACGCACTCAAAACTCAACATATCACTACATCATGATTATTTTATAAGTGCTTGGGTATATTGTTCTTAATTCCTTATGACAAGTTAAAGATTCTGATTGAAGTCTAAATACCGCATGTGTATTTCCTCTAAAATAAATGTATTTATACAGAATTTGTATGGACATCAAAATAATGTCTCAAAGAAGGTGAGAGCCATGCACTTACAATAAACGATGCCCAGGTGTGATACGTGCTGGTTCTATTTTATCATTAGAGGTATTACAGCACTGATTTTTTCACAACATGGACATATATGTTTACTTGGGTATAATATATATGCATATATATCCATGAAAAAATATATTAGAATTAGAAAATATATTTTTGAAAACTCTTATTGATGAGGAAAATAGATCACTTTAAATGTTTCATGAATAAATCATTTTAAAGAAGATGGGGGTTTTCATAAAATAAGCCCATTCCAAGCCTTGTATATAAATGTAAGGGACCCAACATAATGCATGTCACAGGCACTTGGTCACATAGCAGTAGAGATCATGGGCAGAATCTCAGAGAGAGCCGCAGCACTCAGCTAACCTGGCCAGTTTTTAATCAGCAGCTTGTTGTAAATAACATCGTAACAGGTGATACAGAAGAAGCCAACAGTCACAATGATATAAATAAAACACGAGGAAGCACAGAGAGTCCTGCTGAGTGTAATGTCCAGCTTACCTACCTATCTAAGGTGCAACAAGCATCTGGAACATGACACCCACATTGGAGTGTGCTGCTGGATGCACAGCTTAAGACTGTTGTGCATGTGGGCGCACACACTGGTTTGGCTGTTTTGCCAAAACCTGACAAAGAATAGTAATAACAGAACATTTCTTCTTGCCAGATCTGGAACTTGCCTACCTCTCCTATCTTCTGTAAACCGTTTTTCTCCTTCCCCATTACATTTCAGACATACTGTTCTTTCTTTGCTGTGGCTGTGGAGTTTGATTGTGAAGTCCCTGACAACTTACAGAATGAGATACACCATCAAAGAGATAAAGGAACCAGTTGACACACGAGGCCAGTGATGAGGGCAGAAGGGGATGGGACCAAGGAGATGAATAAGGAGAAACCTAAATACATAAAGTTTTACATCAACAATAATCTGAAGAGCTAATGCCTAGGTAGCACTTGTTGTGTTCCAGTCACTGTAATTATCTGTAATACACTGACTTAATTCATCTTGGCAACAAACTCATGAGGTAGGTACAATTATTATCTTCATTTACTAATGAGAAAATTGAGGCTCAAAAATGTTAATGGCTTTCTCAAGGTTACATGTCTATTAAGTCATGAACATTATCCCCCTCTACACACACACACACACACACACACACACACACACACACGGGATTCATTAGCATGTAGAAGATCATATTTAAACTAGTTAAAAAACAACTGTGGTACAGTAGAATGAGAGTTGAATGACACATAATATAATAACACAGTTATATCATAAAATATAAAGATTTAGGTTATGATCCTGGATCCCCAACTAACTGTATGAGTTGGGCACTTTACAACATTGGACTACAGCTTTCTTAGCTCTAAATGGATAGGGCTGGATTCTACAATGTTAAGGGCCATTGTGATAATTAATCTTATGCGCCAATTTGATTGGACCATGAGATGCCCAGATATTTGATTGAACAATACTCAGGGTGTGTCTAAGATTGTGTTTCTGAATGAAATTAACATTTGCATTGGTTGACATAGTAAAGCAGACTGGCCTCCCCAATGTGGGTGGGCCTCATCCAATCTATTCAAAGTCTAAACAGGGGCGCCTGGGTGGCTCAGTTGGTTGAGCGCTCAGCTTCTGCTCAGGTCATGATCTCATGGTCCATGGGTTCGAGCCCCGCGTTGGGCTCTGTGCTAACAGCTCAGAGCCTGGAACCTGCTTCAGATTCTGTGTTTCCCTCTTTCTCTGACCCTCCCCTGTTCACACTGCCTCTCTCTGTCTCTCAAAAATAAATAAAAAACATTAAAAAATTTAAAAAATTCAAAGTCTGAACAGAACACAAAGGCTGAGTAGGAATACTACTCTCTCTGCTTATCTGTCTTCAAGCTGGGACATCAGTCTTATGCTTTAGGACTGGCTTGGACTAAAATTTAACAACATTGGTTCTTCTGGTTCTCAGGGCTTTGAATTCATACTGGCACTATATTATTGGCTTCTCTGGATCTCTAGCTTGCCAACCACAAATCTTGGAATTTCCTAGCCATCATAACCATGTAAGCTAATTTCTTATAAGAAATTATATATTTATGAATATGAATATATGTATTCATCCATTCCCTATTGGTTCTGTTTCTCTAGAGAACTCAGATTAATATACCCATCTGATAATACTGACAATCTATAACAGTTTTTTCAAATATATTATGATTGAATTCTTTCTCCCACATCCTCTTTGAATTTGCAGAGAGTTTTGGTTTCCACCCTATAGACCTTTTATCCTTTTATCCTTTTATAAGGATAAAAACAGATGGTGTGGAGGTGTAGCAGAGTAGACTGTGGTTACCAAATTGAGGGTATATTTATTGGAAACCTATAAGAGTCAGTCTGTCTTTTGCCCACATTGCTGAACAGAATGCTTATACAAATGAAAGAGTTGTCACTCTCTAGTTTAGCTCCCTTGTCTGACAGCATAAAAAAAATTCATGGATTTCATGAAGTTCTCAGTTATACTAAAATAATTATTGAATTATTCAGAAAATATGAGCAATGTCAGCTTTAAAAAAACTGTCTTTACAGACACAATTTATTAAATTAATGCAATCTTTAAAAAGTAGTGTTTTCACAAATGTCCTTTCTTGTTTCATAAAGTACAGTTTTATTTACTTCATTAGGCAATGATGAGAAAATTATATTGAGAAGAGGTGTGTAGAAGAAGTCACATTTTGTGAGATTTTAATCAATACTAGTTATGGGAATTAGGTATATGATAAAACAGTTAAAATGCCTTCGTATATTGGTATCAATGATGGGGCAGTGAATTTGAAATTAGTCCTAAAGTTACTCTTATACTTTTTGCAAACACGTATTAGATAAAAATTAAGGAACAAGACTTGTTAAAGTGATGAGATCTTAGAGATTATGTTGTTTTATCTCTCTCAATTTACAAATGTATTTACCAAATCCAATGGAATGAACACAGCCATTGGGAGACCTGAGGCTAGACCCAGGTTTTCAGATTTCCATGCCAAGAATCCTTTTACTTTGCTTGCCATATTTATAACTAGTGTCAATATTTTGAGATATGACATTTTAATATATGATTCTGTGAGAACATAAATAACTGCTTTCAGCACTGAATAAAATTTTTTCCAATGAGGTATTTAGGAAATTTCTTATTTAAAAAAAGAATTAGGCCTGAAATGGCAATATGAATGCAACTTTTGGTCTACTCATGTCAGAATGATCTACTTCAACTCATAAGAAGGAATGAGTGTTTGGGTAAATTATTATCTATGGGTAGATTTGATTTATATTACATGTCTACATGGAGAACAAGCCTAATTTAATAAGGATAAGCTGTTAATTTTGTATTCAAAACCAAAATTTAGAAAGAATATTGATCATATCTTATAAAAGTGAATTTTTGATTTGGGGGTCATTCTGCAGTTTTGTTACTGAAGCATTTGCTGTCTGCCTATGTGCCAAAGAGAATGGTCATGTTAAAGTGCTGTATTGTCTCTAGAATCCCTGAAACATCCCTGCAAATTTCATCACACCAACACCTTTTCATGGCCAATGGCATCAGGGGCTCATTGTGGGCATGGAGAGTTAGTAGCTTCCAATCATAAAGATAGGAATTGTGGGTCAGTAACCAAAAGAAGCATCTTTGGGGTTTCCAGGTGAATAACAAAGTCAAATGTCCAGAGTTGGATTCTAAATCTAATGGGAAACATCAAGAAGGTATAATATATGAATTCAAGTAGATAGAGGCCAACACTTAATGCCACAAACATGGAAACTTGAAGACTGTGTTAAGAAGATGTACAGAAGATTCACTGGGCCACTGGATAGGAGTTTTTTTAGACAGTTACTATGAACTCTAATGTGGGAATTCTGGGGTCATGTCTTCATAAAGAGATTTTTCTATCATTCCCTATCACCCATCAGAAGACAGAACAGTTTGTTTTTACTTTCTAAGTATAATTAGTTCATTTTTCCACATTGATGAAGAAGTATAAAATTGACAATCATTCTATAGAACTGTTTGTTATACATCTTCCTGTCTGCTGCTAAAATGTGTGTGTGTGTGTGGTGTGTGTGTGTACACCTACATGCATGACAGGGACTAGTGTAAGAGGCTCACGAGGTGCAAAATACAATGAGGTACTCAATCTTACGGGTTAGTTGAGCTCAAGCATTTTGAATATGTGGTATTAAAAGTAGGACTGGATTCAGACAGCCTGCTTGCATGACTCCGAGAGTGAGGACCTCTTCATATTTTGTGCCCTTGGTGCCTCTTCTGCGTCATTCTAGTCCTGGCCCTGGGGGTGTGTGCGTGTGTGTGTGTGTGTGTGCGTGCATGCACACATGTGCACATTTTAACTACATATTTGGTCTTTAATTATTACACTCTTTATAGTTAGGTTGATTAAGTCTATTTTGTTTTGGCATTTGAAGACTCCTGATGCTAGCCATTTATGTAATAAGTACATTTACCTGCACTTCATAGCAATACTATATGAATATCCATTGGCTCTTCACAATTGAATAAAGGTTTACCCAAGACCACACAGGAACTTAACAACAGAAACAGGATTGGAATTAGTCTGCTTCCTGGTTCCTTGCTTCCATCACACCACCCTCTCCCTTCACATCCAAGGACAGACTGTTGACAGTCCTGACAAATGTGTGAACATGCTGGGAACCACAGGCCATTGCACTGGTGTTTATAAAAACTGAACTTTAAGATGATTGCTTTTACAAAATGAAATCTTTATGTTTTCCAGTCCTTGTGAAAATTTCAAAAAATAATGTAGAAAAAATGAAGATCATTCATATTTTCACCAAAAGATAGCAGCTAATATTTTACATATCTGTCCCCAGGCTTAATTTCTCACATACAAACAAGATGCTATGTGTTCTTTTTATTATTGTTGCTTTTAAAAGAAATAGCCTTATACTCTATTATATTATCTTTTTGTTTTTACTTAATATCTGATGCCATTTTTCTCAGTTAAAATATGGATTTATTTCATATAAATATTTAAAAGTTTTAAACATTAATTTTCATGAATGGACCTTTATGTTGCTTCCTGCAACATTTTTATCCTGCAACATTCTTTGTGCATTTCATGTATTACTTTCTTAGGATTTATAAAATTAGAATTACTGGGTCAAAATCCATGATTTTTTTGAGGGGCTTTTGTTTCTCTATATTTAAAATTTTTGCTGCTATCCTATGTCATCAGTTGTTCTTATTTCTAGAGCTGTCAAACACTGAAATTAATTAATTAAATTTAAAAAATATTTATTTTTGAGAGAAAAAGAGAGCACAAACATGGGAGGGACAGAGAACGAGGGAGACAGAACCCAAAATAGGCTCCAGGTTCTGAGCTGTCAGCACAGAGGCCCAACGCAGGGTTTGAACTCATGAACCACCAGATCATGACCTGAGTTGAAGTCAAACACTTAATTGACTGAGCCACCCAGGTGCCCCTGAAATCAATTAATTTATTCATTTATTCATTTATTTTTCAAATACTTATTGTGTACATAGCAAGTTTTAAATGAGATAGAGGAAAATATAAATAAGTATTCTCCCTCAAAAATTACCTGTGTGATCTACAACATCAATTAATATGAGGCACTGGCTTAAAGAGTCATGAACTATCTCATTTAATCCTCACTACAACCAGATGGGGTGGATGCCGTTATTGTCCCCATTGTATAAATGAGGAAGCTGAGGTGTATTGCTCAAGATCACACAGTTTGTAGCTGGTATAGCTGAGATTTAAATTCTGGCAATCTGACACTATGCTCTTAACCACTATGTTACAATGTTTAAAAGATATACATAAATAGATCTAATATTAGAAAAAAAAAAGGTTCTGTGGTTTCTGGCCAGAAACACGATATGACATGTAATTGGTCCAAAGCAAAAAATTCTTGACATGGTAATGAAACGTCAGGTGCTGATGTGGTCTGTGCCCTGGCCACGTCGTATAGAAGGCACTGAACCTGTAGTTCTGGCTTCTTCAGACCGGTACATTTCTTACCCTTACAGGCCTGAGCTGAGCAACCAATACAGACATGACTTCATGTGAGATCAAGGAGAAACAGGGGAGCTTTGGCCCCTCACTTGCCTCTTAATCCTGTGTACATTCCTAATGCTGCTTGATTGCCTGTTAGGGAGTTATCTGAAAAGAAAACAACCTTGAACTGAGTCTGAGTCATTCTTTCCAGTCTTTGAATCTAGACTAGGAGTTTGGATCTGTTCTGTGTCACCATGTCCAACAAAACACCATAATCATTAAAATATTATAGTAGTTGAAAAGAGAGTTAAGGTGATCGGGGATGATTCCACTACATCTCTTGGCCAGATGGGCCTTGGTGGGCAGAACTTCAGCTTGGAAAAGGTTGGGAAGAACATTTCCATAGAATCCATAGTAGGCAGCATTTCATGCCTATAGAAGATGTTGTATTGGTGGGGGGTGATAAGAAATCCAGTTTGACCAAAGGTTTTGGCATATATATGGGATATTGTGTAAAGAATTAACAAAGAATGCAAGTTAGATCCAAATTATCAAGAGCTCTAATTGCTAGGCTCTGAAGTTTTATTTTGATTTTGCACATTCTGAGAAACTACTAAAAGTTAAACTATTGAGTGTAGCAGTAAAAGTCTTCTATAAATTAATCTCGAAATCCCTTTGTAAATTCTTAGCACACAGTTTCCCCACCAGCACATTCACATATTCCTTTAGTTCCAGACATACAATACTGCCAATTGTTTCTTCCCCAAACACGCCATGTCATTTTATACCCCCGTGCCTTTCCTTTGCTTATTCTTTTCTGAATTGTTTTATGAGAGCTTACTTATCGCCAAAGTCCTGCCCAAGTCCTACTTCCATGATATCCTTTTCCCAAATCAGAACCCCCCCACCCGTTTTTTCCTACATCTGATTTCTTTCTGCCTTATTTACTTGGTCTGTGTGGTGATATTATTGGGAGGTCGACCCAACAGCAATTTCTAAGGACTTCCTTCTCCCTTGCCACTTCCAATAGAGGAGTTGGAAAAATGAAGTACTCATTTCTGCAGCCTTCTGTCCAGCTAAGTGTGGTCCCATGGCATAGTTCTGACACACAGGCAGGGCACTGAATAGGGAAGCTTATGCTTCCTTATAAAGGAGACAGGAACCAGAAGGCAGCTCTCTGCCTCCTCCTTCTGCTTTGAACACAGACATCATGCTCAGAGACGTGGCAGCTACCCTACCATCATGAGGTGGAAAGCACAAGGCCAGAAGTACAGGCCAAGGATGGCAAAGGGAAGAGATGGGATGTTGAACTACTGCATCTGACTAGGACCACTTGTGTATGGACATCCTACATGATGGTGAAAGATTAAAATTATTTATTGCATGAGCCAACTCTTTGTTTCTCGCTGTTGAGTACATTCCTAGTGGATACAATCTACTTGCCCATCATTACCACCAGATTCTAAGTTCTTTGTTTAATATATTTTAAATTCCTTGATGAAAAGTTTCAAGTATCTGTCATTTACTTTTTTTGCCCTAACCATTTATGCAGACCCTCAATAAGTGCTGAATTGACTGACTATAGTTTCATCTATCAATGTGATCAATTCAACTAAGAGTGAGAGAGGGAGAAACTAAATATAACAGTTAACTAAACACTACTTAATATACTTTCTTTAAAAATATTCTGTGAAACATCTTTTAGATTTTAACATTTTCCCATGTTGAAATATTATTTCATCTGGACAAAGCTGAACTCAGAATGTTAAATTTCCACCTTATTTCGATGAACTTTGGAATGGAAGGCATATTGGTAATTTGTTTTTGCAAGTTATCATGCAAGGAAAAGATAAACAGCTAGCAAGAGTCATGTAAATACAGCTGGACTTTCCAGTGATGTCATCATGTTTCAGTGTTTATCACTGCTTGTTTGCACTGTTCCCCAATAAATACATCCAGGTAAACATCTGCTATGTTCATTAAACCCCAAAGATCCACCCTGAAGTTATCTTCAGTATTGCTGTCCCAATAAAAACTTCATCTGAGATTAATAACCAATTTCTGTCATTGAAGGGGAGGACACAAAACACATAGAGTCCCTAGAATTTATTTTGTAGAAGTCAAGGATCAAATGTTAAGTGGGAGACCTGCCTAGTATATTTTCTGATGTTGGGTAGTAATATTAAAAATTTTTAGTCTTTAAGAATGTAGGGGCACCTGGGTGGCTCAGTTGGTTAAGTGTCCGACTTCTGCTCAGGTCATGATCTCACAGTTTGTGGGTTCGAGCCCCGTGTGGGGCTCTGTGCTGACAGCTAGCTCAGAGCCTGGAGCCTGCTTCGGATTCTATGTCTCCCTCTCTCTCTGACCCTCCCCTGCTTGTGCTGTCTCTCTCTGTCTCTCATTAAAAAAAATGTAGACATAATATCATTACTTTCACAGAGGTTATTTCCCTTATTTTCTTGGCACATACAGAATCAGTGGTAAAAGGTCAGTATGCATTAACCACGTTTAGACTGACCATCTAACTTTGTAACAATTACCTGAGTGTAAGTTGTAAAGGATCATTTTCTTCACTATTGAATTAATACAACTTGCATTAATGTTAATGCTCTTGTATATAATAAATATAAATCTTATACCAGAAACTCATGCTGCCTGGAAATGCCTAAAGGAAAGCATTTCTCAGCTAAATTGTTCAGTATTTAAGTAGTTTTTCAAAGAGAATGAGGAGGCTATATGGTGAGGCATGTATCTATCATTTTAAATGATAATGAAAATCAGCGCCAGGCATATTTTTTCCCCTTAACAAATTAGCATAATTATGTGTCTGTCTTTCACAGGAGGACAAAAGCTCTATGAGCCAATTAGCTTTAAGACTTTGTAGGTAAGAAAATCAAACCTAATTGAAATGCACCACAGCAATTCCATGACTGCATATCTTGTCTGCATTAACTAGGATCTGACAGATTATTCTTCTAAAAGGTAATGCATATTAGTGAATGTGCAATGAAGCATCTAAGAAAGAGTCAGTGCACCCTCTGGTATCACTGTGATTTGTCAGTGACAGTGAGGGCAGGGAGATGAAGATTTGCTATAATAAAACTTCCCATCAATAAAAATACACGATGAAAAGGATTATCTTCAGCATAGATGTTAGATGTTTGCATTTGATGGACACAAATGCAGCTTTCAAACTGATGCAAAATTGACAAGGAGAGGTTGTGTTCTGCAGTAACAGTTTCATGGGATGTTATTATGAACTGACAGGTACCCACAAAATATGATATCCTCATTTTCACCTTGTTTGGAGTTCATGTCAGAAGTTCCACAAACATGTCCCCAAATGTGAAATTCTTCAGGCTTGAAAGGCTCAAAGGCAAAATGAATAGAGATAATAATTCAGTCTAGCTGACCCTTAAATACAGAGAGGGTTGCTGAAGGGGCGGGGGAATGGGCTAAATGGGTGATGGGCATTAAGGAGGGCACTTGTTGAAATGAGCACTGGGTGTCATAAGTGAGTGATCACTAAATTCTACTCCAGAAACCATTATTACACTATATGTTAATTAACTTGGATTTAAATAAAACTAAAAAATTTTTCAGTCTAGCTGATTAAAAGTATTTACCTTCTAAATAATTCTGTTTTTTTTAATGTTTTTTATTTATTTTTGAGAGACAGAGAGCATGAGCAGGGGAGGGTCAGAGTGAGAGGGGGAGGTACAGAATCTGAAGCAGGCTCCAGGCTCTGAGCTAGCTGTTAGCACAGAGCGTGATGCACAGCTTGAACCCACAAACCGTGAGATCATGACCTGAGCCGAAGTCAGACGCTCAACCGACTGAGCCACCCAGGTGCCCCAAATCTGTTTTTTTAGGGGGGGAAGGAGGGAACTAGCCTCCAAAATAATTCAAAGCAAATACCATAGCTGTTAAATAAGTGCTCCCAATCAAATAATATCATTAGATAGAGGATGATCTCCATATAAAACAACAGAAATGTTAGCCTGTCAACCCCAGGCATTTCTGATCTCCTACTTTCATTGTGTATTTCCAGATTACTGAAGCAAACATAGTAGGTTGTGCTGGATATTTACAATTGTGAATAACAGTACTAACACTTGAACCCTTCATGTACACTACCTCACTGACTTTTCCCCATACCCTAATGCAGGTTCCGTTACCATGTCCACTCTGCCAAAGAGAAAACTGCAGATGCAGAGCAGGAGGTCAATGACTTGCCCAAGGTCAAAAGCTATAAGTAATGGACACAGGCCCTAACTCCACAGCTGGAGCATTATCCCTTAGAGTGCCCTATAAAGTCAAATGGATCCCAAAGCAGGTAACAAAGCAACATTTCAAGGGTTTCCTTTAGCATTGACTAATATTCATAGCAAGATTTTCCTATTTTTAGGACATGACTTAATTTTAGCTTTCAGCTCACTTTATGTCAGTCAAGAACCCCTCAGAAGACACATTATGCAATCGATAGGGATCATCAATGTGATTTCTGTCTTTCTGCTACGTTTTAAGGATGGTTTAAAATTTTGATTTTTCTCTTCACCAGCTGAGCTTTTTTTTGCCATCTTTTTTTTCCTGTTCTCCCCAATTAGGGCAGCCACAAAATCCCAGAGGTGTTAGAGTAGAAGAGTTAGCTCACAGCACTGTGAGATGCTGTTCTAAATGCCAAAATAATTGTACAAGAGACCCTGTCAGTCGAGTGGATGAACAAAGCACTTCAGAGGTGCATAAATGTGCATTACCACAGGCACCCACACTATAGTGCAAAAGGCGAGCTTTTGCGATGCATCAGTGCAAATTGTTCCAGAACACGAGAGCTTTCATGAAACATTAACAGTGATTTACTGGGCCAGGTGGACAACTTGTTAGAGCACGTCACTAAAGTGCTTTAAAGGAGAGGAGAGAGAAAAATCCATAGGCCCACTCCATTTAATCCCCTAAGGAGAAGGTTTATTTTCTGCTGTGTGCTCACCTCTAATAAGATCACAGCACTTTTAGAAAGGATGGGTATGATTTCTCTAACCCACATCTCCCATCTGAGAAGCTGCAATAACAATTAACTATTAATGACAAGAAGAAAATACGCTTTCTTCTCCCTTGGCAGTCTGTCACAATGAACTCAGCTGTTAGCTTGAGAAGCAGTTCGGTTTGTTTCTCTGTCAAAAGAATATTATCTTAGAGGTAAGAAACACACATTCTTCAGAACAGTGGCTTTCTTACAGATAAAACCAGAGCTAAATGATTTTTACATTATTATTGTGGATGCATTTCCATTTTTATAAATCGTGGGCAGATGAAAAAGGTCACGAAAGAAAGTCAGCCATAAGAAAATAGTAACCCCTGCTTTCTGGGGCTATACCACCAACCCCTAGTTTAATTGCTTCATTATTTCAATATTCTGTTTTTTCCAAAAACCAATGTTTGGGCAGCAAATAAATTCTCAGTTTTAGACTCTGGGGTAAGAGTTTCAGCACACTCTTGGAGATAATTTGCTGCACTTTGAATTGTCTCAAGTTCCGGGTTGAGAACCATTGCTTTCTCTAATACCTCTTTTGCTACAATATGTGATGCCTTAACTTTTTAATATATGCAGCAGGAACCAAGCTTTTCATCTCTTTTCTCCCCACAAATGAATTCATCATTTTGTTCATGGCATTGGCTAATGAGATGCCATATCTTTGACCTATTGATATTCAATGTATAAAAAAATCTCAAAATTAAATGAAGACTAGAACTGCTTGACAAAGCCTTCTAGAAAACAAGGAATATTTTCATTATTGACCTGTCCTTAGACAGGTATAAGAAACCTTAAAACTCTCCTTGTCTCTTACTTTCTTGCCAAAATAGAACTTCAACCTATCAGAAATTTTCCTATCAAAATCCATTTCCCATCTCCTTTGAACATAACTCATCAAATGCTTAAGTCCCGTGGATATTTTGTTTCTTCAAATTTGAGAAGTCAGGAATCACCCTTTTAGGTATCATGGATTTACTCTCTTTCCAGAAACGATTATAAAACCAGACAAAACGTATGAAACAATGGTTCTCAGATACTGGACAACAGGTAGCACAGGACAGAAGTCCCTGAGAGGAGGAGGCTAATGGGAGGATCTTACCAGGACCTCAGGTTGCTGGCTGTAGGGAGGAGAAACTGGGGTCCAGAGATATCTCTGAGTTCAGAATTCAGACACACCAAGGGGGTAGAACTCATAGGGCATAGAACCAGGGAATGGAGACTCACAGAAAGGAGAGAGCTGCACAGAGAGATACAGTTCTAGAGAGCTGTGCTCAGTTTGTCTGGAGTCTTCAGCTGGGTCCTGATTAGCACACAGTGGGAGCAAACTTCCTCAGACAAAGAAAAAAAAAAAAAACACCAAAAGGGAAGGGAGACAACAGCCTTCAGAGCTCACCAGGGACTGGGAATAGTTCCTATTTCCAACAGCCAGTGTCAAAACCTATAATAGATAGGGTACTGGATGGAGTATTCAGAATGGCATTGCTTCAGGAGTGGGGCAAAACTAGCCCTAGATCGAGGTCCACACATTCTTCCTAGAGGCTCATAGCAAATATTCTAGGCTTTCTGGGCCAAGAGGCAAAATCAAATATATTTTGTAGGTACTTACATAACAAGAGAGAAAATTCCTCGTCCCACTCTGCATTTGACAGGGGCAAGCCATCCACGGGGGTGGCTGTGCCATGGGTGGTGGGCATGTTTTATGCCTAATTGTCATCTGCTGAAGACATCCTTGGTATGAGCCCTGGTCTGCAGGGAAAGGTCTGGCTTGAGTGTGGGAAGAGGAGATAGTGTTATGGGCTGAATGTTTGTGTCCCCCCAAATTCATTTGCTCAAACCCTAAGTATCAATGTGATACTTCGCAAAATAGTTAGGTTTAGATAAGGTCATGAGAGTGGATCCCCATGATGGGATTAGTGCCCTATAACAAGAGACCAGAGATCTTGGTCTCCTTCTCTATCTTATGAGGATAAGTAAGAAGGCAGCTGTTTGTAAGAGGGTTCTCACCAGGAATGAGGAACTCAACTGGCTGTCCCCTTACTCTTGCTTTCCCGCCTCCAAACTGTGAGGAATGTTTGTTGTTTAAACCACTCAATCTGTGTACGGTATTTTGTTGTAGCAGCCTGAACTGACTAAGACAGTAGGTGCCTTGGTCAGTTTTATGCTCTGTCTAATGAAACCCAGAGCCTGGCTATGGCTGTCTCTCCTGGAGATTTAGCCATTGTAATATGGGCAGCTTGCTGGAGGGGAGTTGACTTGCTAAATTTCTGACTCCTTGACTGAGATTCTTCCACTTGATGCTTGGCAACTGACAACAGTATGGTCTCCAACTTGTACATGGTCTGAACAGGAGTGAGGCATGGCCACTGGAAGGGCGGCAGGCTCTAGGAGTGGAGGGTGATTTCTGGGCTTGGTCTTTCTGGCTTTCAGTGCTTGAGTGGTGCCCTCCAGACACCCGGAAACATAGAGTGGACAGAATTTGGTCCTCAGGCTATATTTGATGATCCTTGCCTTAGAGTAAACATTACTATGGTCCTACCTGATAAAATCTTGAAAGAATCAACAAAAACTGAATGCAAAACTTAAAAGAACCAAATTATTTGTAAGTAACTTAACTACTTGGAAATTTAAGAAAGAAACTTGAAAAATCCCCCCCCAAATATTTAAGGTCTAAAAAATATTCAGCACTTAACAAATTAAAATTCCCAATGTCTGAAATCCAATAAAAGAAAAAAAAACCCTGCCAGACATGCAGATAAACAGTAAAATACAATGCATATTGCAGAGGAGCATATATTGCAGAGGAGCCTATAAGAAAAAGGACAGAGGACACCTGGGTGGCTCAGTCGGTTAAGTGTTGGACTTTGACTCAGGTCATGATCTCACAGTTTGTGGGTTCAAGCCTGCATTGGGCTCTGTGCTGACAACTCAGAGCCTGGAGCCTGCTTCGGATTCTGTGTTTCCCTCTCTCTGCGCCTCCCCCATTCATGCTCTGTTTCTCTCTGCCTCAATTATAAATAAACATTAAAAATAATTTTTTTAAAAAAAAGGACAGACCCAGAGGTGACCCAGATGACAAAATTAGTAAACAAGGCCATTAAGAAATATTATAACCACATTCCATATGCTCGGTAAAGAGTAGTGAAGTAAAGAGAAAAAAGCATGAAGATTCTAAGAAGAGATATTGGAGATATAAAAAAGACCTAAGTCTCACCACTAGTGACAACAATGACAATGTCTGGGATGAGAACACATTAGACGGGACTGACAACTGACTGGGTCAGGAAGAAAAGAAGGGAGTTTAAAGACAGCAACAGAAACTAACCGAAATGAAACATAAAGAGGGGCGCCTGGGTGGCTCAGTCGGTTAAGCATCTGACTACAGCTTAGGTCTTGATCTTGCAGTTTGTGGGTTTGAGCCCTGTGTCAGGCTCTGTTCTGACACCTTAAAGTCTTGATCTTGCTTTCGACTCTGTGTCGCCCTCTGTCTCTGCCCCTCTCTCACTCACACTCTTTCTGTCTCTCAAAAATGAACACATGTTAAAAAAA
>NC_043709.1:44720637-44743409 GCF_006229205.1 Suricata suricatta | reverse complement strand
CGCACACACACACACACACAATATGTATCTATATATCTATCTATCTGGCAAGAGAGAAAAGAAGAAAGAAAGTGAGAGAGACAAGGATGGGGAAAGAGACAGAGAGAATAACAAATCCAATGTAAAATATTTAACAATTAAGGAAGGTAGGTGAAGAGTATATGAAAATACTATTCTCATACTTTTTAGGAAGTCTAAAATTATTTAAAAATGAATAGTCACAGAAGATTGAAACATAATCAGCAAGGGAGTTATACAGAATGAGGCTGATATAATGTAAGATTTTAGTTTCTCATCTTCTATCTTAGAGTGATTTATAGTTGATTCCTAGATTTCATGTTGCCTTTGAGGCCTGATTCTTTCTACCTTATTGGAATACTTTACCAAGCATCTATATCAAGTCACCTCAACAGTAACAGATATTAAATATATTTTAAGATTTTTTTTTACTCAAGATATATTCAGGCAAAATAAAGCAATAATAATAACATCTCACTGATTTGTACTCCAAAATAAATCATGGCAAACCAAAGAACAATGTTAGATTGTTTATCTTTTTGCAACTTTTGAATAACTTTTGAATAAGGCTCTTTATTTAGGTTGTAATTCAACTAAATTTTTCAAATATATATTGAACAAGGTACCTCTGTAGTGGTTACACAAATGAAAGAGCATAGGCTCTGACTCAAGAGATAACAGTCTTCCATAAAAAAGGAAGAATAAAATAAGATAAAGAATACATCCAAAGCAATGAAAAAGAAAACCAAAGCTGGAGGCATCACAATCCCGGACTTTAGCCTGTACTGCAAAGCCATAATCATCAAGACAGTATGGTATTGGCACAAAAACAGACTCATAGACCAATGGAATAGAATAGAGAACCCAGAACTGGACCCACAAATGTATAACCAACTAATATTTGACAAAGCAGGAAAAGGTACCAAATTAAAAAAAGACAGAGTCTGTAGCAAATGGTGTTGGGAGAACTGGACAACAACATGCAGGAGAATGAGACTGGACCACTTTCTTACACCACACACAAAAATAAATTCACAATGGACGAAAGACCTGAATGTCAGACCAGAGACCATCAAAATCATAGAAGAGAAAATAGGCAACAACCTCTTTGACCTCAGCCACAGCAACTTCTCACTTGAAACGTCTTCAAAGGTAAAGGAAATAAAAGCAAAGGAAATGAACTATTGGGACCTCATCTAGATAAAAACTTCTGCACAGGAAAGGAAATAATGAACAAAATGAAAAGGTAACCAATGTAATGGGAGAAGATATTTGCAAATGACATATTGGATAAAGAGTTAGTAGCCAAACTATATAAAGAATTTATTAAAGTCAACACCCAAAAACTAAATAATCCAGTGAGGAAATGGGCAGAAGACATGAATAGACATTTTTTCAAAGAAGGCATTCAAATGGCTAACAGACACATGAAAAGATGCTCAACATCACTCATCACCAGGGAAATACAAATCAAAACCATATTGCGATACCACCTCACACTGAGGAGTGGTTAAATTAACAACTCAGGCAACAACAGATATTGACGAAGATGTGAGAAAGGGAAACTCTTGCACTGTTGGTGGGAATGTAAACTGGTGCAGCCTCTCTGGAAAGCAGTGTGGAGGTTCCTCAAAAAAATTAAAGATAGAACTACCCTAAGACCCACCAACAGCACTCCTAGGAGTTTATCCAAAGGATATAGAAGTGCTGATTCATAGGGGCACATGCACCCCAATGTTTATAGCAGTGCTATCAACAATAGCCAAATTATGGAAGGAGCCTACATGTCCATCAACTGATGAAAAGATAAAGAAGATGTGATATATATATCTTAGCAATGCAAATGTATGAAATCTTGCCATTTGCAACAGCGTGGATGGAACTGGAGGGTATTATGCTAAGTGAAATGAGTCAGTCAGAGAAAGACAGATATCATATGTTTTCACTCATATGTGGAACTTGAGAAACTTAACAGAAGACCCATTGAAGAAGGGAATGAAAAAAAAAGTTACAAAGAGGGAGGCAAACCATAAGAGACTCTTAAATACAGAGAACAAACTGAGGGAGGAAGGGAGTGGAGAGGTGGGGAAAATGGGTGATGGGCGCTGAAGAAGGCACTTGTTGGGATGAGCACTGGGTGTTATTTATGTAAGGGATGAATCGTGGGAATCTACTCCCAAAGCCAAGAGCACACTGTATACATTGTATGTTAGCTAACTTGACAATAAATTATATTAAAAAAATAAATGGAAAAAAAAAACAGGCATTGGCCAGTACTTACTAAAAAGGCATTTATGATCAGGATCACAAGTTGAGTCAGAATCAGAGTACCTGTTGCCAATGAGCTATGATTTGAGGGTTGCTGAAAAACTCAAATTGCTCAAAATTTTCACTTCAGCTTATTTCACACTGAGATTTACTACTATAGAATGCAAATGTCTTGTAGAATGTAGACCTTTATGTCATTATTCTCTAGTGGGAACCTTCAGGACTTTTCTTCTTTCTGATATGTCAAAGAGAGCTTTAAAGAAAAGGCAGATTGATGGAAAGGTGAAGGTCAGCCAAGGGCATGGAATGGAAGAACTGGGTGGAGCACTGGAATACAGAGACTCAGACAGGGGAGAATGCCAGAGACCATACACTGCCTCTTTATGTTTTGTTTTTCATCAGCCCTATTTAATTCTAATGTTGTGGTATTAGAATTAAATAGTCCAATAATATAAACGTGTATACTTTCTACGTCATAAAACTATTTAAACATATCCTCTGTATTCAGTCTAATCTACACCAATGCAGGTCCCCCAACTATGACAACCCCATAGTTTTCAAGGTAGAATGTGAACAAAAAGCAATTATGTTTCCCTAAGCTTAAAATTTTAAAAAGAATAAAAAGGAATATTTATATTTGCGGTGAAGAATATTAAAAATGGTTGAAATAACATGAGAGAAATGGAATAGCTTCTATGGAAGCAAACTGGCTGCATCCAGGATGCAGGGCAAGACACATGTTTATGCATACATCAACAATGCCAGTCATCTGCAAGTTAAACCATAAAAACAGCTATTAGTCACCTCCATTGTATTGTTCTGGTACACAGTGGTGCTCAGTAGGCCACGGAAAGACTGAAGGTCTCTCCTGACAAACACTGTCTCCTTGCCTGAACTTTGACAAGCTCCTCTAAGCCTTTTTCCTTACTTGTCTTCATCCTTGGGACTGTTCCTCAGCCTGCAGAGTCCAGTCTTAGCAAGGATCCTGCTAAGGCAGAGAGGAAATCCCTGCCTTTGGTACTATTTAAAGATTTTTTTAAAGTTTATTCACTGGGAGAGAGACAGACAGACAGATAGACAGACAGAATCCTAGGCAGGTTCTGCCCTGTCAATGTGGAGCCCAACATGGGTCTTGAATTCATGAACCGTGAGATCATGACCCGATCCAAAATCAGGTGCCCCTCCCAACCTTGATATTTGATCACCCTCAATATCTGATCAATTTTCTCATCTCCCATCTTAGATGTATAAGGCCTGCCTTTCCCAAGAATCCTGCTAAATAGGTTTAGTAAAAATCCTTCTACCTTTGATGTCTCCTTTTAGTAATTTTCCACCACCACCCCCTTATTCTGCTCATTGACCATAAATATCCAGCTATCTTGGCTGGACCTGGAGTTAAGCCTGGTTTCTCTTCCCTGTTTTCAATAATCTCACTGCCTATTATGTTATCATCTCAAATAGAGGCTTCCTATGTTACCTTATCTACCTTACTTACCTTTCACAGTGTTGGGAAATTTCTGTCTTTAACACTCCAAAGTAAATGCCTGTTCCAAAAGGTTGATTAAGAATACCAGACTATTGGGGTGCCTGGGTGGCTCAGTTGGTTAAACCTCCGACTTCAGCTCAGGTCATGATCTCTTGTTCGTGGGTTCGAGCCCCATATCGGGCTCTGTGCTGACAGGTCAGAGCCTGGAGCCTGCTTCCGATTCTGTGTCTCCCTCTCTCTCTGACCCTCTCACTCATGCTCTGTCGATCTCTGTCTCAAAAATAAATAAAACAATTTTAAAAATTAAAAAAAAAGAATACTAGACTATTGTCCATATAGGACTGTCTCCTCTAAGAAAAAAAATAAGCATTTTTCAAGATGTAGTTCTGTAATTGTGAACATTGCTATATAAATGCAAAATATGTTGAAAGTGACTACTCCTTTTAGTGCCTTGATTTTTACATAGGAACAAGTTTGGCACAGTTGAGAACTAGCATGAAGGCTAGTGTGGCTGGAGTTTATGCAGTGAAGGGAAAAGTAGTACGGGAGGGGGAAATCTATATATTTACTAAGTGAGGAAAATATTTGTTGACATGTCTGATTTCTGTGGTTAATGTGTAGAATTTCAAATACTAATACAGAAATCAACATTAAATTCCAGGAAGCTCTCATTAGTTTAATAAGCACTTATTGAGCACCACTGGATACAAAGCCTGGTGCTGGGCATTTCGGGAAGTACAAAGAAAAGGCTACATCAAAAAGTGACACTTTAACCTAACCTGGAGAACAGGTAACAGAAAGTGAAATGAGACTTGAACAGATTTGAATTCCCAACTGGAATCCATAAAAGTGAGTGGTGAAGATAGCAAAGGTTTTCCTAAAAATGGATGGGGTTTGCAACACATACAAACAGGAGAGTTATGCTTTTCTGCATCCTAGAAATAAATAATTCATGCTGCCAGGAGGAAGACCAGGGGAAATGAATGCCAGATCCTAGGTTTTATTTTCTCTCAAATTAAAAAAAAAAAGAATTTTAATGTTCATGAAAAACATGTGTCATGCCCGGTAGCGGCTGAGCCAACTATTTGGTTATTCATAATTTTGTGTCCCTGGTACCTGACACATGGTGGGCAAGCAGCTGAGGATAAAGCAGGAGGTGCCAGGAGCCTGCGAGCGGCCAGACAGCAAGCTGTGGCACCTCCTCCCTCCCAGTTCACATTTATATAAATAGCTCCTCCTCCTTCCAGGGATGATCTGAATGAGCGCAGAGGAAAGAAATCCGATGACTCCCTCCATCAGCGCCCAGACAGAGCCACGGACACACTCTGAGAGAAGCCATTTACCTACGCTCTTTTGGCCTTCAGAAAACTGCCACTATGGAAAAGGCACTGACCTCATGTGACCATAATTGATTGAAATGTCCTCTCACCTCTTAATTCATTGGTTGATTAGAACATAATGCCTACAAAATTAAGGTCATGGGGCTTGATCCTTCTTTAGAACAATGCTGTGGGTATGCACTTCTTTAAAAATCCTGGGTCTAATCCCTTTTTTTTAAAGCTCAGTTTTTAAAAGACAGCATTTGGGGCTTACCTTCCTTATTCCTTATGTTCCCTCCCTCTGCCTATCCTCCTGGCAATGCAAGGTACACACACATACACACACGTATGCACACACAGTTGGCTTTTCTCTTCTTGAAACAGTGTGGCCGGCACTACTGGGTTACCTCGAGCTTAAGACCTGTCTTTTGGTTTGGTTACCAAGGGAATGGAACAGCAGGGTATTGCTGTAGCTGCATATAACACTATGTAATTATAACAAGGAAAGGAATGGGTGGTGAGCTACTGAGGCACATTCAAAAACTGACTCACAGTGACGGAAACTTGACTATCTGGAAACTTGGACACTGCTGTCAATTCTCAGATTGATGGAAGTTAAATCAAAGCCTCCAGCCTAGCTGACCATTGTATCACACAGAAAGTGCCCTGGACCTACTTCCAACCCAGTGGCAGAATTGTCAGCTCCTCCTTCTATATCCCACAGTGCCCTATATTTATTTTGTTATTATTACTACATTATTATTATTATTTACAACTTACAGTAATTACATCTCCCTCCTAACTCTTCGCTTGGCTTGCAGTTTTATTCCCTTCCTTCCCTTACAGCTCCCAAAGTGAAGACTGCATTCTCCTGGAAAGAACGAGACGTGAGCCTAGCTGTGGGAGGTGAAGGCAGCCCGTTTGGGGGCCAGGGAGCTGACACACTATGGAAGCCGGAGGCCAGAAGACCAGGCCAGCCCCAGCTGAGAGAGGGTCAAGGAGGGCAGGACGAGCCAGAGAAGGGCTGCTCCTGCTGTCTCCTGCTGTGGGGTTTACCTGTGGGCTCTAGTTCAACTAAGTGGGCATGTTGGTGGAGGCGGGCCTCTGTGGAGAGCCGTGGGAAGACATTGGATGGCGCTCTCCTCGGCCTGCAAGGAGCAAACTCCTCCCCTCTCAGCAAGTGTTCACAGAGCCCTTAGCATTGATGAAACTTCCAACATTAGACAGAACTCCCTCTGGAAACAGCCCCTGGGTTAGATGCCCTTCCTCTGTGTCCTCAAAGCATCCTGTGCTTAGTCCTAGCACAATATCCTGAGTTGCAATTATCTGGCCATGAGCCAGCGGGCTGAATTTTATTCACTGTGTATCCCTAAGGCCTCACACAGTGCTTGGTATAGACATTCAACAAATACTTTTCTTCAGTTGAAGGCATACATAATTTTGAGCAATTTAGATGTTAAAAAAAATGTAAGCAATGATCTTAGCAATAAACTTTAGTATCTAAGTCATGAAATTCCAATAACTAAAAGCTACCATGAAGCATGTTAAGAAAAATTATATTTATCTCCAAAGAGCATTAACTACGACCTCAGTGATGTCTGAGCATTGTTTATAGACAAGCTCGGTGCCCATGTGGCTCATTGTTACCTCCGGTAGCCCTGGCCTCAGCAGCTGCCTGGCCTGACAGGACCCACAGTGTGACAGGGTGGCCAGTGATGGCACTGCTGAGTGTTACCGTTTTCTTTGTCATCCTCCTAGGACTAGAGAGCAGGGATGTGGCTGCAAATATTTGGCTCTGCTTCTGTTTAAGCATAAAGATGAAAAAGCACAGTTCCATCTGGACCGAAGTTGACTTTTAAATACCGCTTTGACAGCAAGTCACTAGAATTAATACTCATGAACATTATTCAGTATTTATTAACTGGTCACGGACTGTTCTAAGGGCTGTATAATACATTTACTCCTCAAGGTAACCCTACTAGATAGGCAATAGTATTGGTTCACGTTATAGACAAGGAAACTGGATAGAAAGGTTTAAGTTACTTGTCTAAATTCACCTAGAGAGTCAGGCGGTAGGGATATGATTCTAAGCCAGACAGCCTGGCTTGAGAGAGCCACAGCTCACAATCACTCTGTTATCTTACAGCTAATGAAAACTGCACTCGATTCCAAATACACATCTGATAATTGCACAAAGCCAGAATCAGCCCGACCCCCCATCCAGGGTGGCTCTGGGTTTAGCACCAATGTAGGAAAAAAGGCCTGTAAAAATGCTTCCCTAGGGTAGTTAGAGATACTGTTATCTGGTCTCTTCTCAGATGCCTTCAAGAGCCCCATTGGAATGCATCTCTCATTCATTCTCAGTTCTAGCACAAAAAATCCATGCCTCCACAGGAGCCCTCATTACAGTCTCTCTTCCACTAAGGTCCCTGGTGGGCGAGGAGTGTGTCTGCCCGCTATGCCTCCCTCAGCATCTAGCATTGTGCCTGGCACACAAAAGGTCCTCAAGAAATGAAGGCTGAGACAATTGATATAAAATAGCAATGTAAGAGAATATGACTGCCACATTACAGTTGTCATTCTAACACTCTCGGCTATTTTCAGAATCGAAAACGTATCACAAGTCTCTTTTTGAGAGAGAGAAAGGGTGTGTGTGTGTGTATGTGTGTGGGTGCACACTTGTGAGAGCAGAGGAGAGGAAGAGAGAGAGAGAGAGAGAGAGAGAGAGAGAGAGAATCCTAAACAGGTTCCATGCTGTCAGTGAAGAGCCCAAGACAGGGCTGGATCTTGAACCATGAGATCATGACCTGAGTTGAAATCAAGAGTCAGACACTTAACCCATTGAGCCACCTAGACACCCCAGGAATCCAGTATTTTTATTTTCCATGTCAAGATGCACAAGGTGAGGCACAAAGACAGGGTCGACATTCATACCAGGTTTCCCCCCAAACTGTTCTGACTTGAAATATTTCATCCTATTGACCCCATCAACACCCCTGAACTTGTCAATTTGTGTGCTGGGATTTTGGGTATGAAAATACAATAGGCATAAACACTCATGGAAGCTCAGAGATGTGAGTGACTGCAAAGTGTTTTAAATTCATTAGTTCTTTGCTCCAGATCATGCCATTCCCCTGACAAAGAGTCTCCAGTGACTTTCACCAGCTTCAAAAGAAAACATGAAATCCTTGCCATCCCCCTCAAGGCTCTGAGGGATCTGACGCCTAACTCCTCTCCTTTTAATCAGCACCTTCTAGTCACATTTGCTGCTTTCTACTCAGTGAACAGGCCAGCTCATTTCTGCCTCAGGGCCTTTGGCCTTGCTCTGTCCCCTGCCTAGAATATTCCTCTCCTTGAAGGTGTTCCTGATGACCTTCTTCTCGTGGTTTATACCTTGATTCAAACATCAGCTTCTCAAGATGTCTTCCCTTACAGCCTTGACTAAACTAGCACTACCCTCAACTCCACCAGACACCTTCTTGGGGATGGCCCTCCAGTATCCCATTCACAGAATTTCTCATGACCTATAATGATCTTAGTTACATATTTAGTTGTTGATTGTCTGTTTCCTCTACCACAATGTAAGCCACAGGAGGGCAGGGCTCATGTATGTCCAGCTCCTATGATTGTATCAGGTATAAAGCAGGTACAAAATAAACAGAGATACAAACAGTTGGTATCTAATACATATTCACATGATACGTGACTAAATAAAGGTATGCCTCTTCTCCTTTGCTAATTAGCCACAGTGTAAGATACAGAACATGCCTTAGAAATGAGGAGGGGGTGACAGCCTAACAAGTAAATACCTTTAACAAGCCCACTCTGGGGCGCCTGGGTGGCTCAGTCAGTTAAGCTTTGGCTTAGGTCATGATCTCACAGTCCATGGATTCAAGCCCCATGTCAGGCTTTGTGCTGACAGCCTGCTTTGGATTCTGTCTCCATCTCTCTCTCTGCCCCTCTCTGCCTCTCTCTCTCTAAAAAACAAATACACATTAAAACACACACACACACAAGCAGACCCCTGTCTCATATTCTTTGCCTTCTGATCTGACCCTTTCCCTCCTGGGTACTTCTCTTCCTACTTATCTTTTCAGTCCCTCAGTCTCTGAATTAATAGTGTCTTCTTCAAGTTAACGTGTTTCTCCATCCACATGTAGTTTGCTACACAAACTCCTGCAATATTCAAAAATTAGGCCTAAATAGCCTTCTTTTGAGAATTGGCTAAGTGGAAGAAAATACCTTCAAATGGAGAATTATATGCACTTTAGTTTCATTTTTCTCTCTGCTCATTTGACTTTTCACTTTGTACATTTTTCTCTCTGAATAACACTCATAACCTACAGGCTGTACTAGGG
This sequence comes from Suricata suricatta, assembly GCF_006229205.1. Taxonomy (NCBI): domain Eukaryota; kingdom Metazoa; phylum Chordata; class Mammalia; order Carnivora; family Herpestidae; genus Suricata; species Suricata suricatta. Next base: position 44,733,960 of record NC_043709.1, on the reverse strand, counting down.
CAGACAAGTTGTTTACATGGCCTCATTCCCATGCTTAGCCATGACCATGTGGGGATTATTTCTTCATATGTAGTGATTTCTTACACATACTAGTGCAAAGTACGTACCCATTTTTGTTAGCTAGACAAACATAGCTGGTTTTCTGCATTTATTAAAGCTCTGATCTCCTCTCAGTTTGTCAACAAATGCAGAGCAGCATTTCCAGCAACATTAGTTTTGTTATAAATTTTCATAAAATGAATTAATAGCTGTTGATAGTGTAGTGTGACTAAATGCCCCATATTTCTGGGGAGAAAGTCAGCTCTTCTAATTTCTTATATTTACTCATTTAAAAGAAACATTTATTGGGCATCTTCTGTATTCCAGATACCAGGAAAGGTGCTGAGAATATAAAGTCTAACGAGATATTTCCCCCCCATATCTTTAAGGATCTTGTAGTTGAAACCTACAGATATCATACCTAGTGACTGTGACAGAGATACATGTGGAAGCTGAGGAAGCACAGAGCATTAGCCACCTCCAAACATGTAAACTCCATGCAGGCAGGGATCTGACTATTCTATATCTCAGTGTCTAGAATGATGACTGGCACATAATAGTCACTCAACAAATATTTGATAAAAGAATGAATGAATAAATAAATGAATCTAGATCAGATTGTGCTATTAAGTAAGATTCCCTGGAAGGGAGATGGAGAGTCTGCTTGAGAAAGAATAATAGGGAAGGACATTCTAACCATCTCTACCCCTACTTTGCCCTGAGTCTTCTAGGGGTGGGGGAAATCCTCAGGCCATTACAAACCACTGTGGGTGATGATGAAGCATCTGTGAGAACAACTTGGGGATAAATACATTTATTTATGTACTCTTTCCTATTTATTTATTTATTCAAAACCTTTATTTATTTAAGTAATCTCTATACCCAATATGGGGCTTGAACTTACAACCCTGGGACCAAGAGTCCTGCACTCCTCTGACTGGGCCAGCCAGGTGCTCCTATTATTATACTATTTAAATCAGAATTCTGTGGGTATTGATGGTTGGGTATAATCTTTTTTTTTCCATTTCAAAGATGACTGCAATATTATTTGACATAAGAAAATGTGCCTTTTGGAAAACCAAGAAAAATTGTCATCAAGTCTCTTCTTTGTGAATGGCACTTTTGGACTGAAAAGTGTTTTATGAGTAAGGACACCATGAGGCCCCTGACCCCTCACTCACAAATCAACCTTCTAAGGAGCTTCGACTTCTGTGGTCATGTCTGTAGGTCAATTGTCAGTGTTGTCTGACAGTTTCACAGGTGCAGGGTGGTCAGACCTGCCCATGGGTTCTTAAGAATTAAAAACAGGTCTACGCTAGTATCAAACCTTATAAAGTGCTTTCTAAGAACAAACTTAGGGTATACTGAGAAGATATTATTATATCACTCCTCCTATTTTAGGAAATAAAATCAAGGCTCAGATTGATTAATTGATTTGCTGAAAGTCACAAAGTTAGATGGTGGGGGAACTAGAGCGTGATCTCAGGGTTTGGTTCCTGGTCTAGAGCTCATTCTCCCACCTCTCATTCTCTCCTAGGGAACAGCAAGACCGGAAGCCCCCAAGAGCCACAAAAGACATCAAACAAACAAAAGAATGCACTCTTGGGCAGTATCAGGTCTTGAGGGTGAAAGACTGATGCAGTAGGCTTTCCTGGATATCAAAGCAACCAGATATACCTGGGGCCGATGTATCAGTTAAAATAGGATAAATTATGTTGTAGTAACAAAAGACCCCAAACTTTTAATTATTCTCACTTGTGCATTCCATGAACAAAGGGTGTTCTGCTCATTGAAATATATCAGAAACACAGACTGAGGGAGGCTTTAACGACATGCTTCCAAAATCCCAGAGGCAGGGAGAAGAGTATGGTTGATGGTATGCTGGCTCCGGAAGCTTCTGTCTAGAAGTGACAAATGTCATTCTGCTCTATTTTATTGACTAAAGAAAATCCCATGGTCAAGTCTGCCATCAATACTCTCCCAGGGAAGGGCAGTGAACTTCCTGAATGTGAGTGCAGTCTACCACACATGCTCCAGCAGCTTTGGTTAGCCTCTGAATCTGTAACAGGTTTGAGCAGCACCATGGTCGAACCAGCACCTCTGAATCTAAAAGACAATCACCGATCTCTCATCTGACCAGGCTCGCAGCACTTTGTGCTTCTGCCAGAGCTTATCTTTGTGCCACGATATACCCTTTTTGCCTAAGTAAAAAGGGGAGGTTATCATCAGGGGCCCTGAGTTTTCATTGTGTACCCAAATCAGCTGCCTGGAATCACATGTAGCTATGAAATACTTTACACTTTTCAGAGCCACCCACTAGTCTAAGCTCTGTGAAAGCAGGGACCCCATCTATTTTTCTCATCAATGGATATTCAGTACCTAGCACAGGGTGTGAAAGCCACAGTGATAATAGCTGACAATGTGCTAGCCACTTTATTTGTATTAGCTTTTTAAATCCTCATAACCTTATGAAGAAAGTACTGTTATTATCTCCATTTTACTGAAAAGGAAAATGTAGCACAGAGAGATTTAGTAATTTGCTTTAGCTCCCTTAACTCATGAGTACTGATTTAGATCAAGAGAGCCCACACTTTTAGAGATGCTTGAGTGGCTCATTCAGTTAAGCATCTGACTTTAGCTCAGGTCATGATCACACAGTTCCTGGGTTCAAGCCCGCATCAGGCTCTGTGCTGACAACCCAGACTCTGGAGCCTGCTTCTGATTTTGTGTCTCTCCCTGCCCCTTCCCCACTTGTGCTCTCTCTCTCTCTCTATCAAAAACAAATAAACGTTAAAAAGAAAAACAATTTTTAAGAAGAGAATCCACTCTTTTAACCCTACTATGTCAAACTGTAAACAACAGATGTTGAATATATTAATTAATTAATCACTTTAATTTGTCAATTTGGGGGTAGGAATGGGGTTAAAAGCATTTCATTGTCAATTCACCAGAAGGTACTACCTATTTTAGATCTAACAGTCTTAATATCCTAATAATCATTATCATCAATCAAAAACCTAGGTACAGGCTCAATTAAGCTCTTTCAAATAGCATTTTGGCATTCTATGGAAACAAGGAGCCAGGTGGAGAAAAGTGAAAGGTGATTCTTGAGCCACACGTGGAGAAGACAGAAGCCAAGGAAATGAGAGCTCCAATCCCTTCAATCAGCTGTGCAAAGCTCTGGCTTCATTCTGTGTCAAGTGTTCTGTTGTTACAAATGCTACAAAATAGAGCAGCCCACGCAAGTGTTACCATTTTCCTTTTGGCTGCTGTTCTGAAGAACTGGCTCCTGGAGGACAGATGGTGAGCTGTCATTTCAGGCCTGTCTTTTGGCTCACCTGCATGTAGCCACATGAAACTTTCTATTTCCTAAGAAAGCATTTCCTGTCTCAAGTCACATATATAGTCTCTGACACCTCACTGCTCCTCCTAGATCTCATAAAGTCTTGCTTACAGTCAGGAATCTTCCAACATAGCTCTCACCACTTACACTCACACTGCGGGGTTCTTCCAGTAGCACCCTAATTATGTTAAAACCTGACACTGCTTTTCTTGCTCGCCAACACATTCAGTTTTAATGTTCACACTCTGAAACAAGATCTTTCTTTCCCAGCTTTAGTGTCTCCTCCAAGACCTAAATAGATATAACCTTCTCCCACCAAAGTTGTTACTCCCAATGCCTGGAATAGAACGGCAGGGCAGAATTTCTTGCTCACGAAGGCAACATTATTTATTTAAGCCATGGTGTTCTCACTGTTCCATATGCTAGAAGCTCCACAATTCACTGATAAATAACTTCATAAGTGTTTGCACCTGTGTAGGTCACAGATTGCAAATTCAAGTGCCAATAGTGAACAGACAAGTATTGTAGGCAAGGAAAACAAGTGAGACTCAAGAGTGGTGTGCAATAGGGAGTCAAGGTTCTGGCTACAAGATCCAGCTCTCCGGGGCTGTGGCCGATTGCAGCTGTGTGAGAAAGCAGGCTCTTTGCTCCCAGACCTGAGTTTTCAAGAGAAGTTCAAAATTCAGCTTTTTCAAAATGTGAAATCTTCTGCTTTTTAAATGTTTCTCAAGTTTTAGAATATTACAGAGAAAGGGCACTTCAGGCAGGAAGAACTTGACACCACATGGTACATTCAGAGAAATTCATGTCATGTAATATGAAAGGGTGGCATACACAGTGGAGAATAGAGGGAAAGGGGGCTGGAAAGTCACTGGGTTTTATCTTGTAGGTGATGAGATTCCATTTAAGATTATCAGCAACTAGGGGCACCTGGGTGGCCCAGTGGGTCAAGCATCTGACTTTGGCTCAGGTCATGATCTCTCAATTTGTGGGTTCAAACCCTGTGTCAGGCTCTGTGCTGACAGCTCAGAGCCTGGACCTGCCTTGGGTTCTGTGTCTCCACCTCCCTCTGACCCTTCCCTGCTCTTTCTGGGTCTCTCAAAAATGAATAAACTTTTTAAAAATTAAAAAAAGTATCAGCAATTATATGACATGATTTGATTTAGATTCACATTTATATTTGGGTGGCTAAGAAAATGGGTCAAGGGGGAGAAAAATGGGGATGAGATGGGAACCAGGAGGTTGTGACAACAGTTTTAGGGAACATGAGCACCAGCTAAAACTGACAGGGATGCAGAGGTCAGAGGAGCTTAAGAGCTGGTAGGAGGAGAGTAAGCAGGATATGGAGATGAATTCCAAGTGACAATGTGGGAGAAGGAAGCATAGAAGATGTCACTCAGATTTCTAGGTTGGAAAAGTAGTGGTGAGTGCTTCACTGAAGTTGAAAATATGGGGCAAAAGCAGGTAAGGTGGGCTCATGGTGGGTGGTGGGAGTGAAGGCGATGACTTCCGTATCTGACTAGTTTTGTAGGAAGCGCCTGTGAGATATCTAGGTGGCGCAGAGACAGTTTCCTGGGATATATCAGTGTAAGAACAACGCTGGAAGTTCTGAGCGGTCAGACAAGAAACAGCTTGGGGACAGGGGCCAAGCTTCGTAGTGGGAAACAGGATGAGGACATGTGGGGTTAACAAACACACAATATTCTCACTTCCGTCACGGCCAACTCGGAGACTTGAATCCCATAAAAAGCCTCCGTGGGTGGAGACAGAAGTGCTTTCTGATGCCTACAGATTGCAATGGTTTGGATAGCAGCAGGCTCACCTGGCATGTGGCAGTCCAATGAAAGACCCCTGGGGGAACTGAACGTGACGTCTACAATGGCCTCTGAAAAGGTCCCAGGTGGCGTATGTTGTATACAATAAAGAAGGTTTTGTGGGGTTCCTCATTCCCTCCTACTCATTTCTTCCTCAAAAAGCAGCCAACCACAGCTAGGCGCTTTATCACACTTGGGAAAGGGCGTACAATGATTTTGGCTTTGATTCCATCAGCAGGCTTTCTAGAGATTTGGGCAGTTACTGACTTTTGAGTTTCCATGGGCACATTGTGGGGAATAAAAACCTGTCCTTTGGCCACAAATACCAGCCTCATGGAGCTCAGGCTCCAGTTAACTGCCAAACATCACCTGGCAATGGGCACTAGAGAAGCACCTTGCTGTTGATGTGGGATTCTCGTCATTCCAACATGCCTCAGTGGCCTTTAGAATATAGAAACCAGTTTTGAAACCTACTTCTTTTAAAAAAATTTTTTAAATTTTTTTTTAAATTTATTTTTGAGAGAGAGAGAGAGACAATGTGAGCAGGGGAGGGTTAGAGAGAGAGGGAGACACAGAATCTGAAGCAGGCTCCAGGCTCTGAGCTAGCCTTTAGCATAGAGCCTGATGCGGGGCTCGAACCCATGAACCGTGATATCATGACCTGAGCCCGAAGCCAGATGCTTAACTGACTGAGCCACACAGGTGCCCTGAAACTTATTTCTAACTTATTTGAACTTGTGTTATCTTTTAAAATTTTAAACATTGATTTTATCTTTAAAAATTTAAAGTTTTTATATGGCTGCGGGCTTTTGCTCCATATTCACGGTGACAAGCTTATATACCTGAGTAGCAAAGCCCCACTGAATGACAATGTGTTGAGCCATCTGCCACTCACATCCCCAAGTCTCTTGGACCACATAACTGAGTATTTAGATACGTGAAGATCTCCTTTGGTCAAAACTTTAGGGTTGGTAAAACCACATGGTTAGTTTTCTCCAATTAGTGTGGTGTTGGCCCCTAGCAGAGAAACTACTCGAGCTATTCCAGCAAGGAGAGTCCAAGTGCTGAGAAGGTAATGGTGGCCAGGGCAGCGCTTTCCTTTCTTTTATTAACTGATGTGTCTTCCATGGTTAGAATCATCCTAGGACACAGCAGGTCCTCAATGTAAAATTTTTAACTAACAGAATGAAGTTATTCCCAGACAGTCCTTCGTATTATTTCTCTCAGAAAGAACATTTTTAAGGAGGAGAAGCACATTGTTATTCCAGGAGGCAGTGCCTGCCACTCTACACAGGAGGCATCCTGATCATCTCTTACTGGAGGCAGTCGATGCTCACACTGAAATATGCAGTCACACTTTTTTGTCTACAATTCATTGCAAGGATGCCTTGCTGAACACAGCATTGACTTGTAGTCAAGACAAGCCTGTCCCTGAGCAGCGTACCACCTTGAAGAGGTAGGTGACAGACCTGTGGGTGACACAGCCTGTGAATCTCCTGGGAAGAGGAGTGTTGGTTAGAAAAGCCAGAAAGTGGAGTTCTGTCCACTGTGAGTCTGGAGATGTAGAGCAGGGATTATAATGTCTCCCAAGCCACTAAGGGCCTCTTGCCCCAGAAAAGACCCCTAAAATCTAACACTGTTACTAGGTAATGACCCCTTCCTGCCTAGCAGGGGCACACCAGCTTCTTGCTGCTGTTCTTCATTCATTTAGGTAATCATACTGTTTTTAGGTCCCTTCCATTAAGAGAAAGTAAATTCTCAAAAATGTGGCCCAATTCACCTTCTCAAGATTCATATACAAGTTCGACAAATGATAGAACAAAAACCAGAGGTACTATATTATTTTATTTTATAAAAGAGACTTGGAATTCTTTATTTTTTTTAATGACCTTAGGAAAACATTCTGGTGTTCAACTGAATGGCTGGCATAAAAGGCATAAAAGAGTTTTTAAATTCTTTCTACTTTTATATTTACGTATATGTTTTTGTTTCCTCTGACTTGGTATGTGCTCATCTGATATGTGGAATTCATAAGAAATGCTTAGCCAAGTGACCAGACTATTTTGTTAATTTTTTTTCTTGAACATTTTCCAAGTTAAAGCAACTTGGTTAGTAAATAAAAAGCAAGCAAGCAAAAAAAGTAAGAAGAGATTTAAAAAAGGTGGGGTTATACATGTAGGTCAGTTAGAAAGCTAACATATTATGTTCTGAATTACACACCCATAGCTGATTCTAGTTTGGGCTTTCCCAGCTAAAATTCTCCCCCTGCTTCATGGAATGTGGCTTTTAGTCAGTAGAATAAAGTATGCTGGACAATCTCTAAGTGTTCTTCTGTCTCTTATATTTTATGCTGCCGAGACCATTGGCCACCTTAACAGAAAAGAAGTATCCCTCATTGTAATGGAATATTGAGATATCCCCACTACAAATTGAATTTATATACCTTCTTTGCTGATTATTACAGAGAAAGCTATTGACATGGAAACATTCCCTTACGTTGATCCTAACATCAGACTTCCTTTTTCCAGCACTCTTTTGCCAAACAAAAATATAAACATTTCAAAATGCCAACAAAGTATCTTAAAGTATCAAGAAGAAGTAATCATTGCTAGTGGTATCCTTAGAAGTTCATCCACATCACTGCTAATCCTACATTAGGATTGATGTGTTTTTGTGAATAAGGTTGGATATTGACTATCTATCATACATTGGATCTCAAAACCAATCCAATTTGTATAAGTGGGACCACTAACTATTTAGCATAAGCTTTATCTATTCTAAAGGTCAATAGCACTAAAACATAAAACCTGCTGATGCCATTCTTTCTTAATGCACTTCAGCAAAGGATAAAACTCTTGGGTGCTGTTGGCATAAAGTCGATGTGTGTCATGAGCCACTGTTTGAGACGGTTTGGAGCGGAAGAGAAGAACCTGGGCTATTTGAGATTCCAGATCATTTGATTGGCTAGGAAGGTGATCACTTAAGTACAGAATAGAGCAGGGACAGACAACCAGAAATCAAAAAAGATATCATAGGAACAGAGTGGAAAAAAAAAAAAACCACTGTAAACTGGTAGCAAAGGCAACAAAGTGAAGTCACAATAGGAAAACATAGATAAAGAAGGAAATACAAACACTGCAAACAGGCAGCCAGAAACAGATCAAAATCAGGCAAATTAAGCAGGATTAAAGTGGGGAGAGACAGCCAAAGGTCTGGACCAATCTGGTTTCACTGGTAGGGATCGCTCCAGCTCTCTACAAAGAGATTGTTAGTTATTCCCTCAATACCCAGTCTCTCCATTTCCCCTTCACTAATCGACTCGTCCAAATTTAAACCTAACATGTGTCCATCTACTTATGGATTATTTTTCCCAGCCTCCCTTGCTGCTTAGAAAAGCTGTGTAACTCAGTTTGGGCTAAGGGGACATCTGTAGAGGAAATGTGTACACTTTTCTGCATATCCTCAAAAAGAGGGTGTTTGCCCTCCACTCCCCCCCCCCCCGCTTATTTATGGACTAGAATGTGAATGTTGTGATGCCAACCCATGTGGATGAGAGTTTTCCTGTAAGGTAGGGTCGAATAACAAAAAAGACACAGCTTGGGCCCTGATAAACTCATGGGCCAGAAATATTTTCCACCTGGTCTTCCTGTCAGGTCAGATTTTTGCAGGAAAGGGAAATAAAGCCACTGAACTAATATCCTAAATCCAATTAATCTTTCTTATTCTCTTTATTCTGTGTGTGTGTGCTTGTCTGTGTATGTGGACTTATGTGTCTTAAAGGTATCCAATACATCACTGATATTTTGAACATGATTACGATGAATCATATAACTTAAATCACTTACGATTAAGGGAAAGAATCTTGGAAATATGCAAGTCCAACATATGCTTCATCTGTAACGTTTTAAGGCTATTTTAAAACTATTAATATAATCCTATGTAATAGAATCAATATTGGTATGAGGAATCCAAGTTAGGAGGATAAAATATTCCATGAAATACCATCTGTATGGTGTGCAAACCCCTTTGTTTCAACGTGTAAGGATACCCATACATGTAGTTAGCAAGTAAAAGCAATTATTGTTGGATTATCAACCTTGTGAAATACACAAAGAACCTGGTTATGATATGGTTCTGGGCTCGCCTTCTTGGTGACCATCTAACTGTGCTCACAGCAGATGAGTCAGGTATAGAGCTTGGCTTTTCCCCACGTGCGGAACTGGGCCACTGGTTGGTACTCTTATTTGTGCTTAAAATTCCTTTCTTAGAAGCAGGAATAAACCACTGCTAGTTCAAAACCAAAGTGCTTATGCTATGCTGCAATGCCTTCTTCTTGTCTTGACTGCTACCCCATAAATGTGACCACATCTTTGGATTTTGAAGTATGAATTAATTAGCTATGGATCCTTGGATTCTGATTTTGTGTTTGTCCTTGAATGCCCACTGTATTAATTATCTATTGTTGTCCTAGCAAATTACCTTAAACTTATTGCCTTAAATAACGCAAATTTATCTTACAGTTCTGTAGGTCAGAAGTCTGACATGGGTCTTATTGGGCTAAAATCGAAGTGTCTGCCAGACCACATTCCTTTTTGGAGGAGAATCTGTTTCTTTGTCTTTTCCAGCTTCTAGAGGCTGTGTTCCTTGTCTTGTGGCTCCCTTCCTCCATCTTCAAAGCCAACAATGGCACATTGAGTCCTTCTTCCACGGTATCACTCCAACTTCCTCTCTTGCCTCTCTCTTCTACTTTTAATGACACTTATGATTACATTGGGCCAGAAACCCAGGATAATCCCCCCATCTGACGGTCAGCTCATTAACAATCTTAATTCCATCTGCAACCATATTTCCCTTTTGCCAGGTGAAGTTACACATTCATAGATTCCACGAATTAGGACATGGACATCTTGGGAGAATCTGCCTACCACAACCATTCTGAATTAAGTAAATTAATTTTTTTAGTCTCTGATTATAATTAGGCAGCTTCTTTAACTTTTCTCTTTCTAATACAGGATTGAGATTCAGGTGACTCTGACCAATTGGGATAAAAGCACAGGGGAGAGAGTTAACCTGGATCATCTTTGAAAACCCCAGGAAGCACTCACTGAAAATTCCTTACCCTTTTAGAAGGCAAACGACAGGAATTGTTCTGTCTCCTTTGGAACACATTAATACCTCATCCTGTAGAGCAGGAGATCAAGGTTAAGGGAATTCCGGAGTAATATCCACCAAAATCAACAGGACAGGCATCAGATTCACCAGAGATACTCCTAACTCACCATGCATTCAAGTATACTATGACCAATGTTGGTCACACTATCTTCCTCTCTATCTTGAGTTTTTACAGCTTTGTTTTCTTAAACTGGATTCACTTCAGAGATAAGAGACCCTTGCAACTAAGTTCTTTTGCACTTGCACTCTCAGTAACTAAAGCTTCTTTGGTTGGCCCTGGAGAAATTCCTGTACTTAGCTTTTCCTCGGCTCCAGAAGAGATGTTTGGAAAAAATTCCAGCTCAACTGTCATCAGAATTGGACTCCACTGTACCAAAAAATATCACAATGCATAAACAGCTGCAGCCAGCTTTTTCCTGCACCTCTTGTGAATCAGTAGCAGAGTAAGATAACAGTGCCTCGGTATGCTACATGAGAAGATCTAATTTCACATTTACTGATATGGGGTGGGTAACTCAGTCTCTTCTAGAGGCATTTCAAAGTTTTCCACATTTCTTATTTATATCTCCATTTGCATCATGAACGGATATCCTTCACTATTTGGCTGATTCTCTTAATCCAGACTTGGGTGATCTTCCAAAAATGATCAGTATCTCTAGGACTTGAGTCTCACAACTGGACTCCTGGACTCTGAGTACCAGAGCTCATAGTAAATAGCCGAGATTATAACATAATTGCACAGTATGATGCTTGTGGTTAGGAAAAGTAAGCAAACCTTTGTCATGGGAACTGAAAACCTACTGAAAATAACAAGAATTGAAAGTGTACATTAATTCTAATTTTGCACAATGTTTAAAAATATTCATCATGTTCTAAATGTTTTAAACTGAATAAAAGTAAAGGCAACTTTCCCTCCAGTTTAATACAGATTTCTGATACCAGATACAATAGCCTTTATTATTTCATTTAATTGCACATGGCATCAATCTTCACTCTCAATTCAAAATCCAATTAACATTTTATTAATGAGAGTATATGTATGGGTACACAATACTTATAAAACAATTTACTAATACTTTGTGGATAATAAGCCTTTCTGTTAACATCCCCATGGTGCTCTATTAGCATTACCAATTTCCTTTATCAACACTCAGGTCTCATATCTTCAAATTTAATTTTAGGAGTTCTTAAGAACCAAATAGCGATGTTAAAATCTTCCCTGAAGGAATTTAGCACCATGTTTCCTATTAAAGGCCCAAGAAAGCAATTCTTATGGAAATAAAAAATACTGTATTTGTAACTGATTGTTAGCACTTTCTTTATGTATAACTTGTGAATTTTGCTCTTTTATATGAATATATCTTAACTTTTCCCCATAATTCTTTATGAGTAACATAATAGATTATGGTGAGTACAATCAGACCTATACAATTATTGAATTGCTAAAACACTGTTATTTTGGAAATCTTTGCCTAGTGAAAACCTACGAACCTAATTAATCTTGGGTTATTCCCAGTACAGGGATTAGCTGGCAGATGCTTACTAGATTTATTTATGGCACGTATATTAGTTTCCTGTGGTTGTTGTAACTGTTGCCACAAAACTGGTAGTTTAAAACAATAGAAATTTATTCTGGAACCATGGAAATCTGAAATCATGGTGTTGACAAGGCTGCACTCTCTCTAAAAACTCTCCACAAGGATCTGTCTGCCTCTTTCAGTTTCTGGTGGCTGTTGACTGTTCCTAGACTTGTGTTTTTATCACTCCAACCTTTGCCTCTGGGATCACACTGCTTCCTTCTTCTCTATGTGTCTTCCCTGTTTTCTGTCTCAAATCTACCTATTTCTCCCTTGTAAGGACACTTGACATTGGATTTAGGGTCCATGAGGACAGTGCAGGATTTCCTACTGAAGTCAAGCTCATTAACATAGTCATGTCTGGAAAGACCTCTTTTCTAAGTAAGGAAATGTTCACAAATTCCAGAGATATGGTATGGATATCTTTTGGAAGGCTATTATTCGGCCTACCAAGGCATAATATTTCAAATTATTTTGCTTGAAATCTTCTATTTGTTTTGCTTTATAATTCCGTTGTTTCCTCAGTTTATTTAAAACACTAGAGATGATCCTAGAAAGTTTTGTACATATATGCCCTATTTACATATCTCAAGAAACTTGTTATGATTAAGTTTGGAAAAAGTAAGTCATTCTAGGAATTGAAGGAAATCACTTACAAAATAGAAACACAAAGAAATACTTGTACTAAACAATGACAATTATCTGTTCTTTTATAATTGACTTGTTACACTGATAGCAGAGGCTGGCAAGGAGCAATTACTCATAAAAATATGTGTTGATTATTGAATAATAAATGGAAGGAATAAATTTAACCTTTACTTATTCTCCCATCTCATCATGAATTGTGTCTTTATGCTCTTTGGTTATGGTTCCTCTTATTCTAAAAATGTGGATTATAAGCCCAACAGTCTACAGTCTACAAAAGTCTTATGGACTTAAACCATCTAAAATGATTTAATTTTCTCATGATATATATGAATGGTTAATATTTACTGAGCATTTATTGTGTGCTATAACTCTCTGGAGGTGATATGAATGTCTAAAATGCCAATTTAAATAATACATGATCATAAAGCTCTCAAACATATCATCATAACTAAATCTTCACAATTACTCTGTGAAATCTATGGAGTGAAGGTCAAGGCCTGCTGAATGCTGGTGACAAGTGCACCAACTTATCTTCAGCCTGCTAAAGCCCAGTTGGGTATGTTTTCAAACCTGCTTATGGCAATTATACTCATTATTGTCATTGATAAGTTCAAGAACCCTTATATAGGATGATTATTATGAGTACAAAAAAAACAGGTAGTTGTTATTTCTATGAAAACTAAAATGAAACCTTTAAAATATTTGTCTGTTGGTGGGAATGTAAACTGGT